>NC_042619.1:99011512-99321466 GCF_901001135.1 Rhinatrema bivittatum | reverse complement strand
CTCTGTGGAACAAGGACTCAGAGGTATACCAAGGAACAAGGACTCAGAAGTATACCAAGGAACAAGGACTCAGAGGTATACCAAGGAACAAGGACTCAGAGGTACACCAAGGAACAAGGACTCAGAGGTACACCAAGGAACAAGGACTCAGAGGTACACCAAGGACTCAGAGGTATACCAAGGGTCTTTGGTGTCCGGGAGCCAATGCATTTATGTTGCCTCCTCTGCGTCCCTCCCCGAATCCTCCTTGTAAAAATGCTTGCAGTCACAGAAAAATCACATTAATACAAACCCTAAAAAAGAAATTGTGAGCTGCCTATGAGGCGAAAGCTTCCCTGCCTGAAGATAGCCACCAAAAGAGTTTCTTTTGCCCCTTCCCTGTATGGTACTGCAAGCAAACTAAAACAGTCTCTGATAAAGAATGAGACCAAGAGCCAAGGAGTGTGATGTAAAATTTCTAAATTCTTCCAAATTTTCCCTGCACTGTAAAAAAAATAAAAATAAAAAAAAATAGTATTATTCAGATACACTTTTCCAAAAAGACAAAGAAAATCAAATTCTTCCCACTTTCTATCAAGGAGCAATAGCAGTCCTACGCTCTCAGCCCCCAGCAGTCTTACTCCATCTCCCCACCCAATCCCCCTCAATCTTGCTCCCTCTCCCCTCCCAGAACCCAGCAGTCTTGCTTGCCAGCTCCTTCTTCACCCAGTCCCCAGACCCATACACAGTACAACAATGCAGAAACAGAAATGTCACCATTCCTCATAAAACAAATTCAAGAAATATAAATCATCATAATAGTAAACCATACTAATAAAACAATATTCAAATCAGCTGACAGGGGCATCTATAAATAAGGATAAAAAAAATTGTAAACATTTTTCAGTCTCACTCATGCACCCCTCTTCCCTTCCCTCTCAGTCACTCACTCCCTCCCTCCCACTCACCTTCCCTCAGTCAATCACCATTCTCAATCACTTGCCCCCACCCCTTTCCTCTCAGTCACTCATCTCCTCCCTTCCACTTGTCCTGCACCACTCTGCTCCTGGACGGGATGGGATCTCCCGGCCACCACTGGCAGGATTAGTGATAGCAATTTACTGCCCTGTGTGAACAATTACTGTGCTGCCCTCCTTGTTCTTTTTTTTTTTTAAACATAACAATACCTCACCTCAGTAAACATGCAGAATACTGATGTATCCTCACCAAATACAGAATAGAGACCATAAAGTATAAATAAAACATGTAGCCAGAAACTAAGCTGGAAACTGCAACAAGCCAGACTCTGTATGTAATGCAGCAATGGAGAAACAAACATCACCAGTCCTCATAAATCCTTGATCAAACAATAAAATTAATCTTATTAGTAACACCATACTCATAAAAAAAGATTTCCAACAAGCTAAGGAATAGATAACAATCCAATAATTAAGAATTCATCCAAATTTTAAAAAACAGCAATGGAATCTTTCAAAATGGCAGACACAAACACACCCCTGAGGCAGATTCCCATTCATACATACACACACCAAGGAAGGTTTCCATTTATACACACACACCCAGGCAGGCTCTGATTCATTCATTTCATTCGCACACAAAACATACCCCATCGGAAGAAGATATGGGAGCCCTTTCTGCTGCTCCTCCTTGTCTGCTCAAGGAGTCGAATCTCGTGGGGCTAGCACTTCCTCTATGCTGATCTCATGCATCACGACATCAGTGTACAGTAGTACTAGCTGCATATAGTTTGGATACTGAACACTGGCAGAAAGAAGCAGGAGAACACGATCCCTCTTCACACGGGCCTCCTCTTCTTCTGCTGGCCATGGCACGGGGTCCACCGGGGACCTCGCAGGCCTCTTCCTCTTCTCGACCACCACCACCCTCCCTACCACACACACACACACACACACACCTCTGGCAAGATAACTTTAAATCTAACTGGTGGGTAATTCAAAAGATATCCAGTTAGCTTTAAGTTACTCAGCTACAGTTAGCCAGATAATATTAAGCAAGGATATTCAGTGTAACATTTATCCAAATTAATATCCTGGACAAGTTATTCGGTTAACTGTAGCCGGATAACTTGTCCGCTCACCAGCTTACTGAATATTACCCTCAATTCATCTTATGTCATGGGATCTTTGTTGCAGACCATGCACTATTTTGGAACCCCTTCTCTGGGCCGTCTTCATGCTTTCTATATCCTTTCATAGCTATGGCCTCCTAAACTGAACACAATACTCCAGATGAGATCTCCTCACAACCTGTTCAGAGGCCATTATTAACCCCCTTTGTTTTAGTAAGGGAACTGAAACACTGTCTTTTTCACATGCACCATCATCATAGATTTCTGGAACAACAACACTTGGTCCTTTCTATTGTATGGAGGTACAAAATTTGATCAATATTTTCTGGGAAGTTTGTACCTGTGACAACTTGAGCTCTTCATTTAAATCTTGGGCAGCTAAAGCAAAAGCTGAAAAAAAAAAGATAATTACAGGTCAGATATAAACAGAGATTATCCATACACTACTAAAGCAAGGTTACGACTGAGCTTCCAAAAACCAATTGGAAGTATTCATATATTGCCACCTCATATGTGAGCAGCCTACATTTAAATATTTTGGATTTAAAAAAATATATAAAACCAGATAAAGTTAAAAGGTTAATTTTCTAAAATGAATTTCTTTATTTACAAATCTAATAGATGCTGTGAGAAAGATATTCTAATCATAATAATATGCAACTTGGGTAGCCAGAAACGTTTAACTTTGTGATCCTCTTGCTTGCAGAGTTTTAGCTGCCAAGCTGGAATTTGAAGATGGGATCTCAAATGTAGTCTCAAAATCTCATGCACAATGTTTTTTTTTCTTGGTCCGGTAAAAGATAATGCAAGCTACAAAGATTCCAATCATCTTTGAAAACTTCACGGAGAATTAATTATACACCGAGACATCTTGCTCAGCAGCTATAAAATTCTAACAGATCCTCAGGTTTTATGAATATGAATATGTACAGTACATATAAAAATAACTTCAGAAATCACACACTAATGTCAAAAGGATTTATGTGCATGAATGGGTTTTTGAAATTTTGCTTTGATATCTGATACTTTTGCAAGCATAATTCCCTTTGAAATTACCTTCTAATGCTTTTCTTGACACTTACAAGCAGATGACCCTGCTGTATCCAGTATCAGAAGACACAAAACTTGGTGATAGATAAAAGGTTTTCTTTTTTATTTGTTTAATTACAATTCCTGAGTTGGAATTAAGAAATACAATGTTCTGCACAGTTAACTACTGTATGTGACACTGTTGTAAAGTCTGAAATGGCAAAAATATTCCATGAACTAGAAAGGGAGGACCCATACTCCAGGAACCAGAGACCGAGTGTCAGAATGTAAAAGGCAAAGAATTAGAGTAAGTGATTAGTAGACACTTGGACCATGTTTGAAGAAAACATTCTTTTCACTTATCGGATGGTGCTAGTAATAGTAGTGGTATGTAGTTTCTGGCACAAAAGTAATAAAGTTGTATTGCACTAGGGGATACATTTTAAAAAGAGCGCACAGGCGTCCATGTCTGGATGGGGCGGGGGGCCAGTCAGGACAGCACCATTTTGCGCTGTCCCGGTGAAGCTCGCGTCGGCAGCCGACTGGCATGCGGAATTTACTTCACCTTTTCAGATGAAGCAAGTTCCACAACAAAAATAAAAATAGGTTAGTCAGGGTCCCCATCCCCGGGTCTCCCCCAGCCCGCCTCTTTGTAAATGTCCGGCACTTCCGTGCGTTTGGGAAATAAGCAATTGGCCGGGCCATTTGGAAAATGCGCTCATGCTCAGCGCGTGCATGGCCCAGCCAAGCGCATATTCTCCTGGGATTTCCACGCGCCGGGATTTAAAAATCCCCCCCGGTAGACATATAACTAAACATTAAAAAAAAAAAAATCAACAAGTGAAGCGAATAAAATCTATTACAACAGATTAAATGTGTAAAATGACTATATTGTTTAAATGGGGTAGAAAGACCTGTTTAAAAAAGCTCCATTGGTAGGAAAAGCTCCAGGCTGATTGTCTGGCTGTCTTCATTAAAAAGGTTTTGAAGTGAAACAACAAAATGCAGACAGGAAGGTAAAACATTTACAACTAAATCACGTAACTGTGTTCACACACCAGTGCGCCCCAGGGCCAGTTTTACAAGGGGAAGAGCAGCAAGCAGGGCAATTTCCTGAGGCCGCTGGGGCCACAAGAGGCCCCACTGGCAGAACTGAGTGATGTCATTGAGGCAGAACTTCAGGAACACACTGGGGCCCAGAGCAGAAATTAACACTGACCCTGAGCGGGTCCTCGCCCTTAGAACTCGTAGAAGATACCAGAGGATAAGGTGCCCAGGCCTGAGGCTAAAGAAGAAGTGACTTCATAGCTGGAGTAACGGGCTGAGAGCCAGGGGGACCAGGGTTCAAGTCATGCTTCTCTCACTGATCTCAGTGTGGCCTTGAAGAACTCACTTGTCTCCCATTGTCCCAGGTGAACACTTAATGCTGATTTACCATACCACATTAAAAATCAGGCCTATAACGTGCGTCAGTTAACATTTATCCACAAAACCTTGCACAACCAAATATTCATTGGCTTAATGACTCCCTTCAATACCGCACCTCCAACAGACTCGCCAGATCTGCCTATAAGGATCCTTAGCCACACCCGCACACAAACTCACCCAACTCATATCCACCAAAGAGCGTGCGCTTTCCTTAGCTGGTCCATCATTATGGAATTCTACGCCATCCGAACTCCGCCAGGAACACTGCACAGCTACCTTCAAAAAAAAGCTAAAGACCTGGCTGTTCGAACAAGCCTACACTTGAACTCTTTTATCCTTCCACCATCTCTCATTCCTTCCTCCCTTGACTCCATGTCACACTCCTCCCCCCAAACTCCACAAGCAATTGTAATATCGTTATTTTTTTTTCACTCTCCTATTAAAACCTTTCCTAGGTCAACCTGACCCTTTATATTTTCTTACTCTCCCCTTGTTCCTCTATACCCCTGTTACATGTAACTGTATTTTTCTCTCTCAGTTCAATGTATTACTCCCTGTTACCTGTAAACCGATGTGATATGTTTATGAACGTCGGTATATAAATTTTTTAAATAAATAAATGTATGAATGAGCCAATTGTTAACACATCTTCTTAAATGCATGAGGCCCTATTTACTGCTAATGAGTTTATTTTATTTATATTACGCCCTTTGGACACTTCAAAACAGATTACATTCGGGAACTGTAAGTATTTCCCTGGATCTAGATGGTTCACAATCTAAGGGGGTCATTTTCTAAAGGGATTGCACGAGAAAAGCTAAATCGGGGCGGAGTCCGCACCGGAAGGGGAGGAGTCGGGGTGGCGACGGGGCAGACTCCGCGACGACTTCGCTGACGGCGAAAAGGTAGGACTCCTTATCGCTGCCAGTAGCGTGCCCAATAGCGCCACCTTTCACGGTGGCGCTATTGGGTGCGAAAGCCGGCAGCGATCACACCGTGGTGGTGTGATCGCTGCTGGCTTTCGCAGGCCCGCCCCCCGCTTCGCACCCCTGCCCACCCCGTTACCGGGGGATTCACAAATCCCTGCGGTGTTAGAAAATCCCGCCCTAAGTTTGTACCTGAGGCAACGGAAGGTGAAGTGACTTGCCCAAGGTCACAAGGAGGGGGCAGCGGGATTTGAATCTAGGCTTCCCTGATTTGTAGTCCACTGCCACTAACCCACTCCTCCACTCCTAGATAAACAGAATAGCTTAGGTAAGAAGCTTCTTAATACAAGGACTCGCACCCAGGTGTAATTTGTTGTACAGTACCTAAATAACAAATCAATCTCGCAAGCATAATTATCTTTGCAGCTTTTACAGAAAGTACTGACTTAATTCTTAAAACTTATTTGGTTACTCTTTTCAAAATTCTTACAAGGAAGTAAAATGAGTCAAATTTAAGTGGATATTCTTCAAACTTGGCACAATAATACAACACTCTAACTATTTGTTCTAATTTACTACCTTTACAGAGTGAGAGGTACTCCTAGTTCAGGGTCATGGGGCTGATGAATTTCTATTTCTACACTGCTTTGTAGTAATCAACTCCGCTTGTTGGTACTTTTCATTGATTCAAATGATAGAAATTCATCAGTCATATCTGTGTATGTAAAAGCACCCCCCAAACCCCTCTCTGAGTTGAAAGTGTATACTCTCACAGTTATATATATAGCATGTCACACTGACCCTGTACAGAGGTGCTCTCTCTCTCTCTGCGATAACAGCTGCAGGTGTGTATTAAAATCTGCAATAATGTACTGTGTGCGTTAAAAACAAATAGGGGTACATTTTAAAAGACAGCGCGCGCGTGTACTTTTGTTCGCACATCAGGCGCGAACAAAAGTACGCTGGATTTTATAAGATACGCGCGTAGTAACTTACACGCGCCGGCGCAGCAGGCCCCGACACAGGCTGCTGTGTCGGGGCGCTCGGCCACGCCCCCGGACCGCCCACACGCCCCCGATCCTAAACCACGCCCCTGGCCACGCCCCCAACCACCCCTTTTTGCAAGCCCCGGGAATTACGCGCATCCCAGGCCTTGTGCGCGCCACCGAGCAAAATAGGCTTGGCGCGCGCAGGGGTTTTTTAAAAGGATTACGCGTGTACCCCTTTTAAAATCCGGCCCATAATGTGCAATGCAATAATGTGCTGTGTGTTGTGATATTTATCTATGCGATGCAGTTAACTGTACAATCTGCATAATTACACCCGTTTTATTTATCGCGGGCGTTATTTCCTCTACATTTATAGCATTTTGATGAATCTAGGCCAAAGTTTGCAAAGTTCTAACATCTTCACTACTACTTCTGTTTATATAGCAGCACAAAATGTACACAGCGCTATGCAGACATACAAGAGATAGTCCCTGCTCCACGAAACTTACAATTTAGTGAAGACAGACAGTCAAAACAAAAGTTTTGGATTCTTTACTTATTATAGATCAAGAAGGCCTTTTGCAAAAGTAACTCATGAGAGACTCTGGAGGAAATTAAAAAGTCATGTGATAGGAAGCAATGTTCTATTATTAAACAAGTAGACTTAAGAGCTAGCAACTACTTATCACTGCATGATAGCAGCATGGAATCTATTTACTGTCTGGGATCCTGCCAGGTACTTGTGACCTAGATTGGCCATTATGGAAACAGGATACTGAGCTTGATGGTCCCTTAGTCTGACCCAGTATAGCAAGTTTTTATGTTATAGAAATGTCCTGGAGATGGAAATGATGAGGTGATCAAGTTTTCTGACAATACAACTTTATTCAAAGTTGTTAAATCACAGGAGGATTGTGAGAAATTGCAAGAGGACTGGATTATCCAGAATCACGGTATGATTTATCCTGATGCCCTGATAAGGAACAATCTCCTTGTCGACAAAGGTTGCACTAATTTTTTTTAGTACATCCATGCCTTCTGTCACCTCGCCAAACACTGTTTATTTCTTTCTGTTATCAGAAGACTCAGGTAAGAACACAAAATAAAAGAAATGTAGACAAACTGGGGATAAGATCCCCAAGGTTTAGCCCTGATATATTGTATATATATATATATAAGCCGAGGTTGTGAGTAAACAACAGGGGGCTAAACAGGATCTTGCAAGACTGAGAGACTGGGCATACAAATGGCAGATGACATTTAATGTGGGCAAGTGCAAAGTTATAAGGAAGAGCAACCCAAATTATAGCTTCCATTGCAAGGTACCATATTGGGAGTCATCACTCAGGAAAAGGATCTAGGCGTCATTGTGTATAATATGTTGAAATAAGCAAGTTTGCTTACCGTAAACAGTGTTTTCCATATATAGCAGGATGAATTAGCCATGCTGTCTGGGATGTCCTCCAGGGCGGCCTAGGCGGATCTTCATAAAGATCACAGAGCTTTGGCTTTGTGCGGCTGCACGTCTTTTCCCACATGGCGCCATCTTCTCTCTTCAGTCTATAACACAGATTATCCAGTGAAGCAAAGAACTCAGAGGCTGTCCAGGGAGGCAGGTGGGTCAGCATGCCTAATTCATCCTGCTATCTACAGAAAACACCGTTTATGATAAGCAAACTTGCTTTTTTCCCGTCGATAAGCAGGCTGAATTAACCATGCTGTCTGAGAGTCCCCAGCTGAGGGTTATGAGCGCAGGTTGAAGACTCGGAGCTGGGATGTAACAGAGTAACAGAGTCCTCTAGTCCTGGATGGTCACTGTGCGCTCAACCCACCCTTGTTGTGGACAGTCGCGTTATCTTATCGCTGATTTTAGCACTGTCGAGCCCAGCGCCATATCCGAAAAGGCCTGCTGGTCAAGACAATAATGGGACGTGAAAGTATGCAGCAATGACCACGTGGCAGCTTTCCACATGTCTAGCAACAGTACCTTGTGGAGATGAGCCACTGAAGCTGCTACTGCTCTTACTTGCTGTGCCTTTATCATGCCAGAAATGCTTTTTTGCTCACATGACGTAACAGAAGCAAATGCACTGAGAAATCCAATTGGACAGAGTTTGTTTGGCTACTGGGAGGCCCAGCGCATTATTTATTTATTTATTTAAGGCTTTTCTTTACCGACATTCGTCAGGGACATCATGCCGGTTTACATCAAAACAAGGGAGCACAACATAGAGAAATCAGTTACGAAAAACAGGGAGATGCAAACATAATATGCATAAAAGAAAGGAATAGAGGCATAAGTAAGATATAATAAAACTAATACAGAGGCATACAATGGAAGAATATAACAGTAGAAAACTATATACAAGTCATGTATCGATGTCTTAAGTAGCGTAAAGCAGAAGTATATGACAGGGTGAAGAGGGCGTTCAATGATTTCGTGTAAAGAAACCGAGATAGGTGGGAAGTATACAGGGTGGGCAAGTTGTATTAGCTGGTGATAATGCAGGGGGGATTGAGATGCGGGGGGCTAGGGGTAGGCTTCCTTGAATAACCATGTTTTGAGGGGTTTTTTAAATTTCTGTGCATATTGCTCCAGTCTGAATTCAGGTGGCACGGAGTTCCAGGCATAAGGACCAGCAATGGATACGGCACGCTCTTTGGTGGAATTCAGGTGCAAAGGTTTCGGAGAGGGAGTGTGGAGGGTACCTTTATATGATGATCTGGTAGGTCTATTGGATGTGTGGAAGTGGATCGAGTCTTTCAACCAGTGCATGTTCTATTTGTGGAGGGTTTTATGTATGAAGGTGAGTGTTTTGTATGTTATACGGTGGTGGATGGGGAGCCAATGAAGATCTTTGAGGATGGGGGTGATGTGGTCGAATTTGCGTGAGTTGGTGAGTATTCTGGCAGCGGCATTCTGAAGGAGTTGAAGAGGTTTAATCGTGGCTTTGGGTAGACCAAGTAGGAGGGAATTACAATAGTCTATTTTGGAAAGGATAGTGGCTTGTAGTACTGTCCGGAAGTTGCTAAAGTGGAGTAGAAGTCTGAGTTTTTTTAAGGTGTTAAGTTTAAAGTAACAATCTTTCATAGTTGAGCCAATGAATTTTTGGAAGTTGAGGCGATTATCGATTATGACTCCTAAATCTCGTGCATGCTGTGAGAAGGAGAGATTTGGTGGGGGGGGGGGGGGGGTACTAATGTTGTGATGAGGCGGTGAGATTATGAGTAGTTCTGTTTTGGAGGAGTTGAGGGCAAGGTTAAGGCAGGTGAGAAGGCTATTTACTGAAGATAGTGTGTTTTCCCATCTTTCAAGGGTGAAGGCTAGGGAGTCAATAATGGGGATGAGTATCTGAACGTTAAAGGAACGTTAAAGGAAACAAACAGTTTCCTTTAACGTTCCTTTAACGTTCCTTTTCTCAACTGTTCTTTGTTTATAGTAAGCTAAGATTCTCATGCAGTCCAATGTATGCAGTAGCCTTTCCCTCTTGTTCCCATGCGGTTTTGGGAAAAACGTTGGTAATGTGATGGTCGGATTCAAATGGAAAGCTGAAACCACCTTAGGTAAAAAAGAGGGATGTTTTCACAGGGTGACCTTGTCATGGAGAAACTGTAGATAAGGGGAGTAGTGAACCAGTACCTGTAACTCAATTACTCTTCTTGCCAAGGTCACCGCCACCAGGAAGAGAACCTTCCAAGTTAGATACTTTATATGGCTGCTATGCAACGGTTTGAAGGGAGGAGGCATGAGCTGTTACACCACTAGGTTGAGATCCCACGAACAGGAGGCCATAAGCACAAGATCCCCTTCATAAAATGGGGGAGACCAGAGGGTGGTTGGACACCAGAAGCCCATTGCACGAGTGATGATATGCAGCGATAGCACTCACATGTACACATACGGATGCCGTCGCCAGACCCGCCTGATACAGGGTACAGAGATATTCTAATAACAACTCCGGGGAGCAAGAGAAGGGGTCTAAGTCTCTGCCACCACACCAGGCTGAGTATTGGTGCCACTTGCCCTGATGATTCCTCCTAGTAGAAGTGTTCTTGGATGACACCAAGATGTCCTGGACCTCTGTTGGCAAGTGCAAGGGGCTTAATATTCTCCTTTAAACCTCCAAGCAGTGAGATGTAGCAAGGAGTGATTGGGGTGAAGGAGGGTGCCGTTCTCTTGAGTCAGGAGTTCCACACTGTCACCCAGGAGAATAGGTGGGGCGATGGAGAGTCAAATTAGATAGATGCACCAAGTTTATCTAGGCCAAGCTGGAGCAATTGGAATGAGGTCTGCGACATCCACAATACACGTCTGGACTGTCTTGCAAATTAGTGGAATCAGGTGGTAAGCGTAAAAGAGTCCCCTCAACCACAATCTCAGGAACACATCCTGGGCGAATTGCTCCCTGCTGGGGTAGACTGAGCAGAACATCTGCACCTTTCTGTTGTGTATCATCACAAAAAGGTCCATGCAAGGGAGACACAATGTCGCGAAGAACTCATTTGCCACATCTTGGTGAAGAGCCCATTCATCCGGATGAAAAATCCCCCTTAGTCTGTCGACCATGGTGTTTGCCACGCCCGGAAGATAGGTCGCCTGGAGAAAGATGGATCATTCCTCTGCCCAGTTCATGATCTGGACGGACTCCCTGCACAAGATCCAGGAACCAGACCCACATTCTTTGTTTATGTAGAACATGGCCACCTGGTTGGCCATGTGGACCACGTCATTCTTTTCCTGTAGGAGGTTGCCAAACATTTGGAGGGCATTCTTTATTGCTCTGAGCTCCAGCAGATTTATCTGCTGAGAACATTCCCATGTGGACTACAGTCCTTGTGTCTTTAAGTGTTCCAGATGGGCATCTCCAACCCTTGGTTGAGGCATCTGTGGTGAGAACCAATTGATGCGTAGGGGCACGGAACAGTGCTCCTATGGTAAGAACTATAGGGTACAACCACCACATCAGATCTCTCCGCATAGGGTCAGATGTATTCTTCTGAAAAGTGGTTGCGAGAATTGGGTCCACTGCACTTTCAGTCCCCACTGTAGGCAGCGCATATGCAGACGAGTGCATGAACTACATATATTGCCACTGCCATGTGGCCCAGGAGGGTCAGGATCTGGTGGGCCGAGGGGCTTACACAATCTTTCTGTTGGGTTTGAGGCATAGTGTGGACTCTTAGTCGCAGTGGTGATGACTCCACCCATGGGGAGGAGCCCCGTGGGGAACCACAGCGATAGGCTAGACTCTGGAGATGGAAAGCTTTATTGTACTGCTGTAGAATGATGGTAATGGTGCATGAGAATATGGCACAGAAGTCCAGCAAGGTGCCAATATGTTCAGACAGCCTCAGATGACTAGGTCTCACCCAGATGTAGAAGGTTGGTAGTGTTCCGCAGAGCGGGATAAGCCAAACCTGGTGGGTGGAATTGGAGAGCTGGATCATAGAGGTACTCACTGAAGAGTAGTGCAGGAATCCCCCTGGTGGTTGGTGACGGTGGGACCCGAGGTCCGTGGTGCAGGATACTCTGAGCTGGATATGCCCTCGAGGAGCGAGTACCTGGAAGCACAGAATCCTGAAAAGAGAAGAAAGACCCCCGAGGAGCGGGGCACCCCCGAGGAGCTCTGGGCACCCGCTCCTCGGGGGCCTCTCGCTTCCAACTATCCAAAGGATAGTTGGAAGCGAGAGGCCCCCGAGGAGCGAGAGGCCCCCGAGGAGCGGGTGCCCAGAGCTTCTTCAGGTGCGAGATACCCCGGAGAGTAGCGAGGAGTCTAAGCGTGCAGCTTAGAGCGGTCAGAGTAGCTAAATCGAAGTCCTTGCTAACTCATTCTTTCTGAGTAGAGTGGAGGCTTAAAAACCCGGAGATATGAACATCATGCGGTGGGGATGCCCCCGAGGTTCCCGCCATGATGTGTAGATAAGCGTAGGCAGTGTGCACGCCCTAGGAGGCCACGGGAAGGAGCATGACGGACATGGACGCCCATGCTGAATTGGAGAAGCTGAGGGTTTCGGCACTCGGCACCGGAGGCAGCCAACTTACCCATGGAAGCGGAGAAAGGCAAAAAATAGGTGAGGCAGAGCGGTCGCAGCCATCTGCGACCAACAGATGCAACACATTCAACTGCGAGGCCAGGTTGCGAAGGGTTTGGGCTCTGTATGTAGGTAAGAACACTCTCCCCACAGCAATATTTATCTTGGCCCCAATGAATTGTAGAGTTTGCATGGGCTGAAGGCTGGATTTCTCGTAGTTGTTGATGAATCCCAGTCCTTCCAGACAACTTTTTGTCGTTTTCAGGTGCAACTGTAGAGTAGTGGGCCTCGGTGTCACTTGCAACCAATTGTCCAGGAAAGGAAATAGTTGTAGTCCCTGCCTTCTTAAATGGGCCACCGCTACCGCTAAACACTTCATGAAGACCTGTGGTGTGGACGATAGTCCAAAGGGGAGGATTTTGTACTGGTAATGATGCACAGAGCCAGGAGGAGTGGTGCATTGGGATATGAAATATGCATCCTTGAGATCCAGCGAGCGCATCCAATCGTTTGGTTGTTAGAAGGGTAGGATCAACTTGAGAGACGTCATTTTGAACTTCTCTTTCTGAAGAAATGTGTTGAGAGCCCGCAGGTCCAGGATTGGGTGGAGTGCACTTACCAATAGTTAAGAACATTAAAAAAAAAAGATTTGTCAGACCAAAGGTCCATCAAGCCCAGCATCCTGTTTCCAACAATGGCCAATGCAGGTTACAAGTACCTGGCAAGAGCCCAAACATTAAATAGATCCCATACTACTAATGCCAGTAATAGCATTGGCTAAATTTATATGCGTTTCCTTTTTCATCTTTTTTTTTTAAATCTACTCTCCCTCTGGACTTTTCTTTCTTGAAACCTCCATAACAGTGAACTGAATAAGAAGTATGCCTTAATATTTTCTTCCTCTGTATTTGTTCCTTCATGGTATGCTTCTTAATAGGTTATCCCTCAATCACTGTCTTGGGGTGCTAATGACACAGCTCTTGCTGTCATGACCCTCACTCATGCCGATGTTCATTCTGGCTTGCCTTCTTATGGTGCCTTGGGGGTCGTTCAAGACACTGTTAATATAATGTTTTGCCCCCACTCTTGGAATGCTATTTCCTTTGCTGCTGATGCCTGCCTGTAAGTTTCATTAAACTTGCATAGCACACCCCGATGTTAAGAGTCCAAAATAGATGCACTGCTTCTCCCAATGACTTAATGGAAATGATTTAAATAATATAAAATAAAAGAATGAACTAGGGGTCCAAAAGGAATGAAATTAGTTAAAATGGCAAAATGAACTGAAATAAGTTTTTTCTGTGCAAATCCCAACTATATATAATTCATTTTCTCCTTGTGAATTTTGCACCTCAGCGCATAGCAGCTCTGCACGTGATACCTAATTTTGCAAACGAGCTCCTGTATAATTCAAGAAAGAGCAGTTACCCCCATGAACAACCCCTACCTTCATTCTAATAAATGTATGCACCCCAGTATTACACACTGCTGGGCATTTAATCAACTACATGCACATTCTGAAACACAGGAGGGTGCTTTGTGCAATACAGTGTCACAAATTTCATATTAGGAAATTCTAGTCCAGGGCTGTTTTTCTTACTACCATCCTAATGAATTTTAGCATATCCAGATTACACAGGCATGTACAAAACAAACCCAACAAAAAAAAATAATAATAATCAAAACCAGAAGGACCAAAATACAGTGAAACAGTCGTTAGAAAAAAAAAAAGGAGTAAACCTGAATGCCATAAGAACATGAGTCGATCAGCAATAAACCTGTAATAATTTGAATTACGAAGATTTGAGGAGCCGGGTTAAAATATAACAAAGGAAAATAAAAATTCAGAGAGCTCTGCAATGCTTTGACAGCTCTTTGGGTTCCTTGCAAGGAATTTTCATTGTCAATTGGTTCTAGGGCTGAATGCCAGAGATTTGAGGGTCACGGTTCCCTAATCCCTCAAACTACTATAGAAATAAATTCACTTATGCGATCCACAGAACCATTTCAAAGTCCCCATTGATTAAAAATAAACTTGGGTTCAAATGCATGGCTCACAAAATTAACATCCAATGCTCTTAAACAAAACAAAAACACACACATACAAGTAATGTTCCCATCCCCCGAGCCCCGTCTAAGGGAAACTGCTGAGGGTGCAGATAAGCAACCAGAGCATGTGCCCTTTAGTTCAAACCCCAGGATCCTAGTTAGTTACTCCGCAGAGCTAAAACATGCAAAAGCACCACAGTTACTTACAGAAGGTGCAGGTAGAGAGGCAGAAGGCAGTGGCGATGAGAGGGATTTTGTTTACCATGTTGCAGGCTGTTTGAAGCTAAACTGTGCACAAAGAAGGGGAGGTTTACGGTACAGACGTCCTTCAAAGTGCCGCTCCAGGGCTCTGCACAGCCAGCCCCAGGATGCAGGACGCAGGACTCCCGGGCTGCCAGCAAAACTCGCAGCTCACGCCAGTTCCTGAAGTTCCGATGTAAGCCCGCGCCTTATTGGTTACCTAACACGGCTCCGCATTGGCCACAGGAGCCCACTTTCTGATTGGCCGGTAGGATTTTCTTTCAGAAAGCTTCGCTCCTTTTCCTTACTGTTGGTTGATACAGGGACTTGCTGAAGCGTAACGGAACAAAAGTAGGCACTGAGCTACAGGAAAACTTTAACTTTGTCACCCGAAGAAGTAGCAAAGTAATATATTCAAGTCGGAGAAAATAAATTTACTCTTTGGTACACGGATTCTATAGACCAAAAAAACCAGCTGTTTTTAAAATACATGTATATATGAGCACTTTCACTACAATGCTGCTACATATACTCCGATTCAGTAAGAAATTGCATGTATTGTATTCCAGAATGGCTGCAGCCATGCATTAAGCTGCGTCTTCAGTCTAACCTGATTGGATGTCAGTCATACTGACCCGATCCATAGCTCTGATGTAAGCCAGTGCCAAAGAGATTTCCACCAGGAGAGTCTGCAACAAGTCATCATCTTACAGTCACCGACTCTGTCCCTTCACTTCACTCTCACCAGCAAAATGCAAACTGCAGCGATGGAGCAGCAGAGAATATAGCTGCTAAAAGATGTGAGATGTATATAACGGCCTCCACCCTTGTGGGGGCATTCCTGCGTCTGGGACTAACCTAGCAGTAGGTCCCCTGGGGTGGACTTCGTTGGACTGTGTGTGCTTGGTGCCTGATGCCTCCACCTGAGAAAGCAAATATTAGTCGGTGGGATTTCCTCCCTTTCACCCTAGCAGAACCCACAAAACAGATAACTGTAAATAAGACTGACATTATTACAAATACAAACAGGTTTTAGACTATATGATAGTGTACATTTCTACTTGACTATATCTTTTCTATAGGATATCAAACAGCACAAAAAATTTTTTGTGGGTATTAGTCTCAGATTACATAACTATATACATTTCTACAAGATATTAGCTGGCACATTTAACTTTTTGGGGGTGTTAGTCCCCACAAAATATCACCATATAGAAAAGTAGTTTTTGCATTCCCCTTAATCCAATAATTACCCTCGCCTCTTTTTCCCCACTGTTCCCCAAGTTTCAGTCATGTGAAGAAATGCAACTGGACCGGCGGGGACTGCTTGGTCACAAGTGGGGGGTGGGGGGGGGGGGAGCAGGATCCATTGTGTCCCGACTGCTGCAGCTGCCATCTCCTCCTCCGTTTCCCTTCTGCTCTATGGATGGTCTGCGCTCTCCTGGGGTACCAAAAACTTCCCCTCTCAATCTGCTGCTGGGCTCCATGCCTTCCTGAATGACCCAACTCTGCCTCCCCATCAGCCACTGGGGTCCACACACTCCTGGGGGACCCAACAGCACTTCCCAATGAGCCACTGGGGTCCACACTCTCCTAGGGGATCCAACTTCACTTCCTGATCAGCTGCAGGGGTCTGTGTCCTCCTAGGAGACCCAATTTCACTTCTGCATATCTTATGTCTTGAAGCTTTCTTCCTCAGTAGGAGGGTTTTGTTTTTTTGAGCTTATAGCTGAACTAGGCTCATGGCTTGCTCACTGTTCAATGATTCTAGCTTTCAGCTATCCCAGCTAAGCTCATGATCAATTATTTGCTTTTATCTAGCCTAGAAAGTCCACTTTCTCGCAATCAGAAGACTAAGACACAGTTAGAAATATGAAGGTGTGGAGGGGAAGGGGGGTGTAGAAAGAACAAGCACAAGTTCTTCTATCCTAGCTTGCTTTTATTTCTTTTCTGCTCTGAAACCTGGTACCCAAGAATTCTAATCCTCCTTGTTATTCACAGTGAGGATCTGATTGATAAGGTAGTCTTTCAGTACATTCCAACAGAAACCTCTCTTTTTGTCAAAGCTCTACAATTTCAGACTCTGCCATTATTTGTTCTTGAAGTGATATTTCACTATAAATCAGTAACAATAGTCAGGGGGGCTATTACATGCAAATCCTCTAACCTGAAACTCGGACTTATCTCTTCAATAGTCATTTAATCATCTTCCCAGTAGGGTACTGATAATCTTTTCATTTTTTTTAATGACTCCCAATCTGGTGGCTCATGTTCATTTGCTTCTTCCTGCTGCAGTTCATCTCAGTGGTAGCATGCCCCCCCCCCCCCCACCAGGAGGGGGATTTCATTCAGTATTGTACAGAGTTGACTCTGGTTACCTCTTGCGGCCCGGAGGCCGCCCATCATGTCTTCTTCACCACGGCAGGAGCCGTGGACTTCGGCCTGCCTCCTTGGCACGGCGGGCCTGCCACTGTGCCTCTTCGAGGTTGGAGCCGCCGCCGACGTCCCGGTCATCTTCGCGGCTGGAGGCCGCAATCCCTGAGGTTGCCTGGCAGCCGGAGCTGCCATTGGGCCTCCTGCAGCAGCAGGAGCTGCTGCCGACATCAGGGATGCTCTTCGGCCCAGCCCTGCCTTTGCAACGTCGACGTTGGTGCAGGACCGCTGTCCACGATCCTGCACAGCTTCCTGTTTCCTCCTAGGCGTGCGGCCGCGCCTCCCTGCCAGATTTAAAGGGCCCACAGCCGGATATGCCTTGGGCCCCACCTAGAGTCTGTTTCCTGTGCCAGCCCTATAAAAGGGCTGCTCCTGCATTTCACCTTTGCCTTACATCGGAGTTACTTCACTCCTGGAAGTCCCTATCTTCCAGCGCTCCGTCAGGTCCTTCATGTTCTTCGTTGGAGCTCCATGTATCGACGGTTCTTGTTCCATGTCTTCATCTCCTGAGGTCCTCGTCCAGGTCTTTGATGTCTTGATGTCCCTATGTCCTCCGTCTCTGCTCTCCGTATGTTCCTGAAGTCCTGATGTTCTCGATGGCTAGAGGTCCTTTACGTACCCTGATCTTCCTGATGTCTGTTCCTGCAATGTTCCAGCTCTCCGAGTTCTCCAGGTGGCCTCTTCGAAGGTAAATCCGTTCTGTCCGGTTCCTGTTTCCGGTCACTGGAGCCCCTGCCAGCTGGATTCCGTTCCTGAGCCAGCCCCGCTCCCACGTGGTCCGTGACCAGCCTCCTTGGGCTGTATAGGGAGCATAGAGGACAGGGTGGTCCGTGACCAGCCCTTGGGTCTGCCCTGAGTAGTGGGCTGTGTAGGGCGCCCTGAGGAACAGTGCTCACCTGTTTTCGTCCAAGTATTCCAAGTCCTTTTCTTCTTGTCTGGATTTCCAAGGTCCATAAGAATTATCCTTGCCTCGGATATTTCTCTTGCCTGGAGACTTCATCTTCACTAGTCTCAGATGACTTCTATAACCGGAGCTTCCATCTGCCAAGCTTCAGCCCTTGTCCGCCCTCGTCTCGTGTCTGGCCTGCTGCTCCATGCCGATCCTATGCTGCAGGTCCGAAAGGGCTGGGAACGGTCGGAGGACTGTTCATATTCCAACATCTTCTTGTTGGCTCCGGGAGCATGCAGGCCGGCAGAGGGTAAGACCTTGTCTCCGCCATGCTGGGACATGCCTCCAACACTCAGTTTGGTCCTGGATTTGTCTGGGGTCGGGCCGAGGCCCAAGGGCAAAAGAAAAACCCTTACTTAACACCTGCATTCCTAGCAAATTCTTCAGTCAGTGCGGTGAGCCCTTGTAAGGCCCTAGTGATTGATCCATCTGGAGCTGTATTATTGGGGATATATGTACAACATTCTCCTCCTAACATTACACATACCCCTCCCTTATTTGCTGACATTATATCTAGGACCATTCTATTCTCCCAAGTCATCCTGCTAGTAGCAGCCAGCTGATCAATTATTCCACGGATTGCGTTTCTCGAATGATTGATGAATCATTGCTGGTTGTAATAGATGTAATTTATCCAGTCTACATTTTTATTGATTGTGACCCATAGGATGATAGACTCAAATCCTGCAGCTACTGGGTTTCTGGCCTTGAACTCATTAGGGACCTCGCTGGGAACTCCTATTGCGTCTAGATATATTTCTTCATCAAATTATCCTTTTACCTTATTCTCCCTTCCTTTTCCTCCTTCCAAAAAATTCCTAATTCTTTTTACCCTATTTCCCTCCTTCTTTTTATCTGTTTTGAATGCCAGGGTGAAAGGGATTGCCAATTGTACCACTGCGCATGTGCCAGCCCATTGGGAGGGTAACGTTGCCCACAATCTTCTTTCCCCGCAATACCACCACAGGTTCAGTCTAGCTATTTGCAGATTAGAATAGATCTGCCTCTCCTTTTCCCCTGACACATTCCGTACAACTTTACAACCTTACAATTCTCCTAGATGCTGGGAATGCAGTATTGCCTGCCTTGAGATGCAAGCAGTATGCTTTCCCAAGCTTGGGGAGAAAACTGGAGGTGTTCGAAATTGCTGAGGTTTCATGGCAGGAAATTGGCGAGCCATCCAGAAATATTTGGTGTCATTCCAGGCTGTTTCCTCTTGGTACAGAGCCAGGATGCATTCCATGTCTTCAGGGTTGTTATCGCACCCAAAGGAAACTGGCACGATTTGGGCAGTGGGTTTTCCTGCTGCACATACATAGCAGTCAGTCTTATTTAGGGACTTTGCAATATATTTGACCCATTCCATCCAAACATTCAATTCTCCATATCCTGTCTCTATTTCTATGGTTTTACTTAGTTCATCTATTGTTACCATCTTTACTATTTTGGGGTCATTTAGGGGTGGTTCGAATGGCTTTATGGTGGACAGCCTTCCCACGAGCGATTTTTCTTCTCTTCAGTAAACACAATTCTGAACCTTGCTACAGGATCCATTTGTGTCACACTTGCCCCCCAACCCGTAAGACCTTTCTACAGAGGCTCCCACCATACTTAACAAATATAGATTTTCTTTCCAAGCATCTGGCTTCACTGTTATTATTATTGGATTACACTCTAAGTTCCCACAATTACCAAGGGGGTTTCCTCTAATTAAACGTAAGTATTTCCAAAGGAGTTGCTTTCTAATGGACAGTGGGGCTTCCCAATTGCTTGCTGTATTCCACCACACAGCACTCCAATTGTGGCATGGATTTTTAGGTGCAAAGATCCATTTGTGAATCATTGGGTCTTCTGGGCACATATATATATCAGCTTTGCTTAATTTCCTTTGTTCTTGGACAGTTCCACACCTCAGTACCTGGCAGGCATCAAAGATTAAGGTGAAGGGGTCATCACCTCGAGTCACATTGAACCACTGTCTCACTGGATAACCTTTACCTTCAAAGAAGTTGTCCTGAATCTGGTAACGGTTCAGGTTCCGGGGGCGGGAATTCACCCAGGTCGGTATCCAGAAAAAAAGTGGCACAAGAAATCCCAGTATCCACACTCTCCTCATCTTCCATTTCTATTATCTTTCTTAACCAATTCAGCATATAAAAACACCAAAAAAATCAGATCCTAGGAGTAGTAATATTGCTAATGTCAAAATTATTATCCCTATTTTCAACCCTTCCTGGTTCCACATAAGCTCATCAACAGGTTTCTCCCACCAATTTTGCTTAAAATTCCCTACTGACTGTTCCCAAAAGATGTGAACCATTCATACGAACTATTTCAAAGAATTCAAGTTCCCTTGTCCCTCGCTTCCTTAAGAAATACCAAGAGTGTCTCCTACCATCTGTACTTGTTTATGTAATGTACCAGTATGTCACAAGTTCCCTGTTCCTGGTCTTGTTAGTGGTGTTGCTCCTCTATCTATTCTGATTGTTTTCTGCTTCAAAGTTTCCCTGCCACACAGGGTATAAAGGCTCAATCAATCACCCATTAATCAAAGGCCCACATATAGTGTCAAACCTGGTTACGGGATCCCAGAGGGGATTATTGTCTGGGCCTGGATCCCAACTCAAAAGGTCCCAACTCAAGAGAGTCTCTATCGATGAATCCCAATCCAAAAGAGTGTCTAGCAACTCGTCATCGTCCATGTATGGGTTAATAGTTCGTTCAGTCTTTCTCGGAAATCTTTATCTTGAGCGGGTCGTCTGTGGTTTCCATAATCCAGTGGGGAGGACAGGCAACTCGGGGCAGTTCCACAGTCCCTTGACTCGGGAGTGGTGTGTCCACCCTTTTGCTTTCGTTCTGATGGCAGTTTCGGTGGTCAGCAGAACTTGGAACGGACCTTCCCACTTGGGTTGCAACTTGGATTATTTCCACACTTTTATCAGCACCCAGTCTCCTGGCTGGAACCGGTGTGCCATAAAGTCTAAAGGGGGCGTCTGGGCCAGAAGTCCTTTATACCCGGATGCTGATCAGTTTTTCCTTATTGCTGGTATGCCTGCGCTATTTCATTCTCTGAGTTCACTAATCGCAGGGTCAATCAGTCCTGGACACGGACCTCTGATGATGAAACCAGGGCTGTTGGAAATGCAGCGGACGCACCGTCCTGTGTTCAATAGGCAGGTGTCCATAGTCAGGATGATGTCAAATCCCGGACGAGCCCCCAATCTGTGGGAAGTAAAACAAACACAACTTTTCCCTTTCGGGAACGATAAAACAGTGAACAAATAATATATTCAGAGAAAGGAATATTTTTATTTAGCATTTGCAAATGGATGCACAAAAATCCAACACCAGCAGGTGTCAGTCATGCAGGCATGTTTGCTACTGATACAGAGAGTCATATATTTATATATATACCCATTTTAGTTCTTCTTTTTGCCTTGCGGTTAACTTGTTCTTCTGTGTCCTGGTACATTTCAGGGGGAGGGGGGGTTTAAGGGGGAGAGGAGAAAGGAGGGGTAGGAGGGGGCTGCTCTCTCTCTACTTCCCTAAATCTAGCGGCTTGCACCTGTTTCCTCTGCAACAAGAGAAGGGGGGCTAAGGGGGCTGCTTTCAACATTTTCTTTCTTAATGTCTCTTAATATCACAGCTTACAGTTTTCTGCAGAAAGAAGCTGTGCAGACATGGTGCACTTTGGCTCATTACTTAGGCCTGTTTATCTTTCAGGCTCCTATCAATGTCTTAATGACAAGGGGATTTTTACTTAGGTATTGTGTTTCTATAAGAGGGGATTTCTGGAGAATGTGTTTTAATACTGTTATCTTTCTATTATAATAAAGCTTTCTGGTTAGCCGGCTTCCAACAGTTTTTGCACAGCTTAAGTCCCCTTTTTTCTGCAATTACTGTGTCAGACAGACTAAATGATTTCTAACAATCAAAGATTATGCTTTTTATATAAAAGTTACAATTTTTGATATTTACTTTAGCTCTCTCTACTATGTTTAGCAAAGCTTTGAGTATACATTCTAGCAGTCAGTTCTTCCTACCCTATCTATAGTAAAATCCTGATTATAGGCTTATAGCAGCATAGAGTAGGCCACACAAAACATTTTATATTTATCATTATTAACATAATAGCAACATTCAAATTCCATTTCTTACAGTAACAAAGCATTATGGAACTTGCAGTCAGACATGGATAAATTGGATGATGTTTAATGTAGACATTTCTTTTTTCACTCAACGCACAATTAAGCTCTGGAATTTGTTGCCAGAGGATGTGGTTAGTGCAGTTAGTGTTGCACCGGAGCTGGACCCTTGGGCCGAGGTGGGGTTGATGCAACCCGTAGGAAGGGTCCTATGGGTCCGCACCATCGGCAGGCAGAGAGGGCTGATGGATGGAGGCCGGCTGGCGCTTCACCAATACCAGCCCTCGTTCCCCGTGGGTTGAGCCTTTGGGTACCGGGGCTGGCTGGACTTAGGTGGGCCTCCGTATGTCGTCGTCAATGGAAGGATCGAGGTCAGCCCAGAGGCAGCAACAGAGGAGAGTCCCGGATACCCGGATGCCAATAGAACCAAAGTCAGACAGGGGGCGCCCGAGCAAGAACAGGCCGAAGCCTGAATAAGCCAAGCCCAGGACGTACACTGAAGAGGCGTCGTAAGGCAAGCTGGAGTCAGGGCCAATGGCAATCTGGAAGCAGTGGCAAGCAAGGCTGAGGTCTGGACGAGGAGAGAGTCAAAGCATAGTCAAGCAATGCAGAGGTCTGGGTCTGGAGAGAGGCAACGGAGTAGTCAGGCAATGCAGAGGTCCGGGTCTGGAGAGAGGCAACGGAGAAGTCAGGCAATGCAGAGGTCCGGGTCTGGAGAGAGGCAACGGAGAAGTCAGGCAATGCAGAGGGCTGGGTCTGGAGAGAGGCAACGGAGTAGTCAGGCAATGCAGAAGTCTGGGTCTGGAGAGAGACAACAGAGTAGTCAGGCAATGCAGAGGTCCGGGCTTGGAGAGAATCAATGGCATGGTCAGACAAAGCAGAGTTTCAGGCTTGGAGAGAGTCAACGGCGTGGTCGTGCCCATCTCTGGTGTTGAAAGCGGTCTTCCAGATGTCATCAGGGCAAATACGCACTAAATTGTAAGCCCCGCGTAAATCCAACTTGGTGAATATAGAGGCTCCATGTAGTCGGTCAAACAATTCAGAGATTAGGGGTAGAGGATACTTGTCTTTGCAGGTAATCACATTTAAGCCGCGGTAATCGATACACAGCCTTAGAGATCCGTCTTTCTTCGTAACGAAGAAAAATCCTGCATCGGCAGGAGATGTAGAGGGACGAATGGACGGCTTCGCAAGTTTTTCTTGGATGTACTCCGTCATGGCCTTGGTCTCAGGAAGGGACAAAGGATACATATGCTTTCAGGGAGGCGTATTGCCAGGCAGAAGTTCGATGGGACAATCAAACCTCCAAAGAGGTGGTAGAAGGTCCGCTTTTTGCTTTGAAAACACATCTTCAAAGTCTGCATAGGGAGCTGGTATGACTGAGAAGGCACCACTTTGTGTAGACAAGTTTGTTGGGAGGAGGAACTCCATTCCACCAGCTGGAGCGACCGCTAATCGAATTGAGGGGAGTGACATTGGAGCCAGGGCAGACCTAAGACTACCGGGTGAATGGATTTCTCTAGTACCAATAGTTCAATTTCTTCAGTACGAAGTGCGCCAGTAAGGAGCTGAACTGGCTCTGTGGTCAAGGAAATTTGACCGGGTAACGGTTCTCCATAAATTGAAGCAATGCACAAGAAGGTCTCTAGAGGATGGGTTTTTATACCCAGACGTTGAACTAGATCCTTGAGGATAAAATTATCTCCTGCTCCAGAATCCACCAGAGCAAGAACTGAAAAGGACTGAGAGTCCCAGGTGTCAGGCACGGATAACTGAGGGGCCGGAGACGTTGCACCCAAGTTCAGGACCCGAAATGAACTTAGGCGGGAAGTTTCCCGGATGGACTGGGCACATCTGTAGGTGATGGCCAGGTGCTCCGCAGTACAGACATAGGCCTGTTCGTCTCTGCTGGAGGCGCTCTTCCAGGGACAGCCGCCCACGGCCCAGTTGCATGGGTTCTTCCATCTTGACCACAATAGAAACCCTACCGGAGGCAGGGCTGATGGCTGGTGGCGAACAGGAGCGAACCCGAGAGGCCTTCTTGAGCATCCAATTCTCCCGGTGACGCTCTTCTTGACAATGATCAATTCGGCAGTTAGATCGATAAGATCCTCAAGAGAGGAAGGGACTCCTGAGCTGCCAATTCATCCTTTAGCTCAGGGAGAGTACATCCAAGTAGATAGCTCGCAGGACGTCTTCCTGCCACATGTGTTCTGAGGCTAAGGTCCAGAATTCAATGGTATAGTCAAATAGGCTTCTTTGGCCTTGTTGAAGATGTAGCAGATTAGTGCTTGCCACGGTATGGCGCCCAGGATCATCAAAGATCCACCAGAACACGGCCACGAATCGAGACAGTTCCTGTAGGAGGGAGTCCGATCGCTCCCACAAGAGTGAAGCCCAAGCCAGTGCCTTCCCTTTGAGACGAGACAAAATAAAGGTGATTTTCATTAATTCATCTTGAAAGATGGAGGGCTGCAGAGCAAACTGCATGTAGCATTGGTTGATAAACCCTCTGCAGAGCTTGGAGTCACCATTGAAACGAGGTGGAGTTGGTAGGGCCAGCAAGGCTCTAGAAGTGGAAGGAGATGGCTGTTGATGAGAGGAAGCCGATACTGGAACTGAGTTGCTGGATAAGGCATCAAGCCAGACATGTAGAGGCTCTAGAGAGGAGGCCAGTTCCTCGAGAAACTGTTGCTGTTCTTGTACCTTTGAAGCCAGGCCAGAGATTGCCTGGAGGGCACGCGCTCCGCAGAGTCCATGGCCTTTGCAACCTGTTGCGCTGGAGGTGGACCCTTGGGCCAAGGTGGGGTTGATGCAACCCATAGGAAGAGTCCTACGGGTCCCCACCGTCGGCAGGTGGAGAGGGCTGCTGGACGGAGGCCGGCTGGTGCTTCACCAATACCAGCCCTCGTTCCCTGCGGGTTGAGCCTTTGGGTACCAGGGTCGGCTGGACTTAGGTGGGCCTCCGTATGTCATCGTCGATGGAAGGATCGAGGTCAGCCCAGAGGCAGCAAGAGAGGAGAGTAATAGTCTGTACTGGACGAGGCGGAGTCCTAGAGACCCGGGCGCCAATAGAACCAAAAGTCAGACAGGGGGCACCCGAGCAAGAACAGGCCGAAGCCTGAATAAGCCAAGTCCCGGACGTAGACTGAAGAGGCGTCGTAGGGCAAGCTGGAGTCAGGGCCAAAGGCAATCTGGAAGCAGTGGCAAGCAAGGCTGAGGTCTGGACGGGGAGAGAATCAAGAGCATAGTCAGGCAATGCAGAGGTCTGGGTCTGGAGAGAGGCAACAGGGTAGACAGGCAATGCAGAGGTCTGGGTCTGGAGAGAGGCAACAGGGTAGTCAGGCAATGCAGAAGTCTGGGTCTGGAGAGAGACAACAGAGTTGTCAGACAATGCAGAGGTCCAGGCTTGGAGGGAGTCAATGGCATGGTCAGGCAAAGCAGAGGTCCGGGCTTGGAGGGAGTCAATGGCATGGTCAGGCAAAGCAGAGGTCCGGGCTTGGGGAGAGTCAACGGTGTGGTCAGGCAAAGCAGAAGTCCAGGCCTGGAGAGAGTCAATAGCGTGGTCAGGAAAAACAGAAGTCAAGGTCTGAGGAAGCAATCCAAGGATAGGTTGAGGATCAGGAACACAGGAACAAGGAAACCAGGAACAGGAGTCAGCGAGGATCAGGAACCAGGAACGAGGAGAATCTCTAGGAGGCAACGAGTACTCGACCAGAGAGGAGAGCTGTTGCAAAGGCAATCATAGGAAGCAGAGCCTGGGCTTAAGTACCGAAGCTCCGCTGATGTCATCATCCGGGGCTGCAGCTAGGTTCCCGCAGCGAGCCCTACTTAAGACATAGTGATACGCGTGCGCGCGCCTAGGGAGGGGTGCAGTGCTGAGTAGCAGCGTCTCTCCGCGGGCCACGTGGAGAGGCCCGATGCTGAGCACCTGGATCTGTAGCTGAACCGGAGACACCAGGATCTGTAGCTGAGTGGGAGGCACCAGGGGCAGCCCGAGGACGGAGCCGGCGGCCTACCGCCTCTAGGGACGAGGAACCAGGCACTGGATTCACTTGAGAGAGGTGAGGGGACCAAGCCATGAGTCTTCCGCAGCCAGCACGCTTAACAGTTAGTGTAGCTGGGTTCAAAAAAGGTTTGGATAAGTTCTTAGAGGAGAAGTCCTCAATCGCACCCTCACCCCGGCAGACCCCCGCGCCGACCACGAGGCGCCGTCCCCGGACCACGGGCTCCTCCTTCAGCCCTCCCCCAGCCGGCAGCCACTAAAAAGTAGCGCAGCACCGCCAATGAGAGCAGGGCCAGGAGGCCTTTAAATTACCCGCGGCGACGAAAACTCACCTCTTCAGCGATTTCTTCAGCGGGACGGGACCATGCGAGGCCTGCGCAGCCGGCGCCGAGACCCACCGGGGTAAGGCCCTCAATCGCACCCTCACCCCGGCAGACCCCCGCGCCGACCACGAGGCGCCGTCCCCGGACCACGGGCTCCTCCTTCAGCCCTCCCCCCGGCCGGCAGCCACTAAAAGGTAGCGCAGCACCGCCAATGAGAGCAGGGCCAGGAGGCCTTTAAATTACCCGCGGCGACGAAAACTCACCTCTTCAGCGATTTCTTCAGCGGGACGGGACCGTGCGAGGCCTGCGCAGCCGGCGCCGAGACCCACCGGGGTAAGGCCCTCAATTGCACCCTCACCCCGGCAGACCCCCGCGCCGACCACGAGGCACCGTCCCCGGACCACGGGCTCCTCCTTCAGCCCTCCCCCCGGCCGGCAGCCACTAAAAAGTAGCGCAGCACCGCCAATGAGAGCAGGGCCAGGAGGCCTTTAAATTACCCGCAACATCTTGGCGTCGCACGCCGGGCGTCGCACGCCTAAGGAGCACAACAAAGGGGCCCTTTGTCGTGCTCCTTCGTCTCGGCCCCGAGAAAGCCACGAACCTTACCCACAGACGAAACTACAGCACAAACAAATGCCAATCAGCCATGGACAAACGGATTTTTCTGACCGGATAAAGCCATAACGCACCGACCACTTTCAAACACCTAAACCAATCCTTTCCAGCCACAATACAACACACCCTTCACAATCTCGCCAGCGACCATCAACTAAAATCAAATGTCTAACTAGCCCTCACAGAATCCACTCCAGCAGTTCCAGCATCCATCCCAACAGTTCCAGCATACATCCCAACAGTTCCAGCATACATCCCAACAGTTCCAGCATCCACTCCAGCAGTTCCAGCATCCATTCCAGCAGTTCCGGCATCCACTCCAGCTGTTCCAGCATCCATCCTAGCAGATTCCGCACGTATCCGGTCACAGACCTATCCCTACTCATAACCTCTAGCAAACCAGCATATAATGACACACAGCCATTCCATCCCCATACTCAAGAGAAAACCCAGAAATAACTCTCCACCAGACCCCATTCAGACACCCAGACAACAAAGACTCATCAACATCATGACATCTCCCATTACACAACTCCTCGGCCTTTCATTATTCACTTTAACCTTATTCAATGCACAGTCACTGTCCAAAAAAATGCACCTTCTAAATGATTACCTAATTGACAACAACCCTGACATATGTGCAATAACGGAAACATGGCTAAAACCCACGGACATATCATTAACAAACCAACTACCTACACAATCCTTCGACCTCTTCTCAATACCTAGACCGAAAAAGAAAGGAGGAGGAATTCTACTTGCTGCAAAAAAACAATTGGGTATAACACTACAACAATCATACTCCACCTCAAAACTTGAATGCTCCATATTCAAATCTCAACATCTACAAATATTCCTCATCTACGCCACACCAGGAACGCTAGAGGCTAACCCCTCCCCTCTAATAGAGATGATAGCCAAACATCTAAATTCAACAACCAACCATCATACTGGGAGACTTCACATTCACGTAGACTCCACCCCTCAATCCACTAACTGCGAAACCTTCCTTACCTCCCGCAGTCACCTTGGATTCACACAAATAATCACGCGGCCCACTCACAAGCAGGTCATACATTAGACCATCATATTAATCAACGAGAGCTGGTCCATCCATACAAATCCACCTGCACGCCTATCCCATGGTCAGACCACCAGCTTATAGACACAACCCTCAAAATGAAAAACACACCTCCTCCAAACATCTCCAAAACCACCATTCATTTCAGGAAACCATGCGCACTGGAGTTACTCAACAAACAATGCTCCAAAGACCTCAAACAAATTGACTTCTCAGACGCCAACACAGCCACCACTTCATGGTCAAACTCACGAACAAAATAGCTGATCAACTCTGCCCAACCTCCTCAAAAGAAATCCAACCGACACGAGACAACAGAAAACCATGGTTCACCCCAGAACTCAAAACCTTGAAACAGAAACTACGAAACAAAGAACAAAGCTGGAGAAACAAACCCTTCTCCCACATCCAGACTTGACTACAAAGCCACCCTCAACACCTACAGAAACGCCATACACAAAACAAAAAAGGACTTCTATGCAAAAAGAATTCATAACTTCATCTTCGACTCGAAGGCTTTATTCTCCTACGTCTCATCACTCACCAAACCAACACCACCATCCATTCCAGACCACCTAGCGCTCAGTAAGGCCAACGAACTAGCCACCTACTTCAAAACAAAATCTCAAACCTCACCCTCTCCCTTACAACCCACCAAACGCTTCCAACACCTCATAGCACATACCAACTCACTCTGAATTCTAGACTAGAGTCATTCGAGCCCACATCAGCCATGGAGATTGAAAACTTACTTAAAAAAATTAAACCATCGGCACATCCCTCGGACCCACTCCTACTAATTTGCTCACTGCCATCTCTAGCACCGTCGCAAAACCTATTGCAGAAATCATCAATACCTCCTTAGCCATGGGCACAGTTCCTAATCAGCTAAAACTTGCAATCCTCAAACCCCTACTGAAAAACCAAACTGCATCACCCATGGACCCAGCCAACTACAGACCCATTGCAAACCTGCCCCTGATCTCCAAACTGATGGAAAAAGCGGTAAATAAACAACTTTCCGAATACCTCGAGGAGCACAACATTCTTTCCCCGGCACAATATGGTTTCGCAAATCTCGAAGCACAGAGTCCCTTCTGCTTTCCCTCACTGATAATTTACTTTTGAACCTGGAGAAAAAACAGTCATTCTTACTGGTCCTACTAGACCTGTCTTCAGCGTTCGACACGGTAAATCACTCACAACTCCTAGACAACTATCAAACATAGGAATCAAAGGCACAGCCCTCTGTTGGTTCAAATCGTTCCTATCCAACAGGTTTACAAGGTCAGAAATCAACAACAAGGAATCTGACCCCATCCTATCAGACCAAGGCGTACCACAAGGTTCATCCCTCTCCCCTACCCTGTTCAACATTTACCTCCTCCCCCTCTGCCATTTGCTATCTCAACTCAAGCTTACTCATTACCTCTATGCAGACGACATCCAGATCCTAATCCCCATCACAGAATCAATTCAAAAAACCTTCGTCTACTGGGAGAATTGTCTTAAACCAATTAAACAACTACTCTCCAGCCTAAACCTGATTCTAAACTCCAGCAAAACAGAGCTGCTACTAATCTCACACAACCCGAACAACCACCCACCTAGTCTGGCACAAACCACATCTTTAAACATGGAGCTCTCTGCAGACGTCAGGAATTTAGGTACTTGGCTTGACAATCAACTTAACCTTAAAAAATTCATAAACACAACCACCAAGGACTGCTTCTTTAAACTACAGGTCCTAAAGAAACTAAAGCCCCTCCTTCACTCAATGACTTTCGCCTCGTTCTTCAATCCATTATTTTTTCGAAACTTGATTACTGCAACTCAATCTTACTGGGCCTCCCCTCCAACAGCATCAAACCCCTACAGATGGTACAAAACGCCGCAGCCAGAATCCTAACTAACACTAATAGAAGAGACCATATTACCCCCATCTTGAGCTACCTCCACTGGCTACCCATCAAACAGAGAATCATATATAAAACCTTAACCATTATCCATAAAACAATTCATAACGTCGCACCTATATCTCTACAAACCCAACTTCGCCTACAATCATCGGCCAGACCCATCAGAAGTGCCTACAAAGGCACATTAGTCGCAGTTCCCGCCAAATCAATGTTAAGAAAAAGAGCACTATCCACTGCGGGACCACATCAATGGAATGCGCTCCCACCAGACATAAGACTCGAACCCGATCTACCAGAGTTCAAAAAAAGGTTAAAAACCTGGCTCTTCAGGCAAGCATTCCAATCCCAGAGTGAAACTAGGCACCTCCTCCTGTCTTTCAGATCCAACCATTGCAAGGTGTCACAAACACATTGACACTCAATTTCATACACGGACTTGATTATTCACAATATCTATTTATTTAAGTCATCCTTTCATATTATATTATTTAACCGATTACTTGCAGACTATTTACGCTACACAAAGTTCCTTGTAAAATGTGAACACGAATAATGTTATAATAATATTATATGTTTGTTAAATACTATTGTTACTTTCACTGTTCCTTGTAATAATGTTCAATAGTTGATTGTTATTGTTCTATGTTCTATGTAAAAAACCCCAGTCTAATCTACCAGACCAGGGCAACCTTTTCGTTTCTTGTAAACCGGACTGATTTGTATTGCATACAGGAATTCCGGTATATAAAAATTAAAAATAAATAAATAAAATAAATAAGTCCATTAGCTGCTATTAATCAAGTTTACTTAGGGAATAGCCGCTGCTATTAATTGCATCAGTAGCATGGGATCTTCTTGGTGTTTGGGTACTTGCCAGGTTCTTGTTGCCTGGTTTGGCCTCTGTTGGAAACAGAATACTGGGCTTGATGGACCCTTGATCTGACCCAGCATGGCAATTTCTTATGTTCTTATGTTCTTTTGAACCAAATAGCATGTGCTTATACAGTTATGTCTCACTCCCTTAGCACATGATTTTCCCATGCAGTAATTCTTAAAGTCTAATCTACCATACCAATCATGATAAATTACATAATAATCCTGATTGTTTAGAATTAGTCCTCCCAAGAAATCTACAAGCATCAACATAATTCTCCCTAGATGTTGGCAGAGCTCAACTAAGGAAATGGTATAAGTGGAAGAATTAACAGCATATTGATATAAATGAGCAAAATCTCTTTAAAAACTGTAGAAACTTGGTAAAAATTTATCCAGCCAGGCTTCTATCCATGTTCAGCTGCTTTCACTTCCTCTGCTAGCACTAGCAGCTCAGAAAGGATCATGTTCTGACCACCCGATTCCTACTAAATAAAACTGAGAGCAGGGTGACCAGAATATACCAATTGGTAATGGTAACCCCTGTTTTAAATAGATAGATAGATAGATAGATAGATAGATAGATAGATAATATTTGTTGCATCTGAGTTGTGCATGCTAAGTATGATAGAACGAACAAAAGTACGACACCTAATATGGTTAACATAGTAAATGATGGCAGATAAAGACTAAAATGGCCCATCCAGTTTGCCAAACTGAAATCATCCACTCTAGATAGATGTGCACATCCATTTCCATTTGCAAACCAGCACCAACGCCCTTTTACCCATATCCTTCACATAAACTTCACAGATCTTAGATTATACAATATAGCTTGTAATTTGCGCCTTGTGGCTGATTAGTTACTTGGAACCAGCTTTTACGCCCCCCCTGTCAGTAGAACAGGGTATATTAGATTCCTTTAGCCTGGGATCAGTGTTACATTCGTCCTGGTTGACCCTACCTGATCTTATTCAACATAGTATGCTAGTTATCCCTCTCATACATGCTTGGCATTGTGTGTGCTCCACTCTTCAACTCCAATACTCAGTCTCTCAGTTCTTGCCTTTATCTGGGAATGTGCAGTTTCTCCCAGGCTTGCAGACCCAGGTGTTCACTTCTTGGGCCTCTCAAGGTTTGAAATTGATAATTCATTTATTAGATGATGTGGGACGGGTGAAATCTTTTTCTGGTTTGCAAGCAGAGTTTACTCTGGAGCATAAGCATTACTTTCACTATTTGCAAGCATGTCACTATGTACATTTCTTGGAGGTTACTGTGATTAGTCTCATGAACATCTAGAATATTTAACTGATCTATGTGACATAGAAGACCCTGTCCGTCTCACGATTTCATTCTTATATAGGCAATTGAGAGGACATAAAACTCCCATAGCATTTGGACAGTTGACTAGGGGTTGGGAAAGGGAACTTGATTTGTCCTTTACAAACGATCAGTATGTACAATGCTTTCGAAGAATCCACTCCATTACTGGTAGGATGGAACTTCGAGAAATGCAATACAAGTTTTTAATGAAATATTACATTTCACAATACGTGGCATAAAAGATGCATCTTGCTAATACTGCTTTGTGTGCAAAGTGTAGAATGCATGAGGGAACGCTGAGACACCACTTTTGGCACTGTTACTTTCTGGGAGGACATACTGCATTACATTTATAGAGTGACAAAACTCAGGTTATCTCTTTGCCTGAAAGTGCTCTTGTTTGACTATTTGTCTGGGTGGCTGTGGAGCAACCGTTTGTAAAGTTATGGTTATGTAAAGGGCTCCTGCTGGGTAAAAAAGTTATTTTACAAAATTGGCTGAATGAAGAACCTCCTACTGTTCCTCAATGGTGGAATTTACTGCATGTCATGTGCTTTTTTGAAAAATATGTTGAACAAGTAGATATTTCAAAAAAGACCAAGACCTTTCTCTGGATATAGAATCCTTATATTCAGTCGCTGCCCCACAATGCTTGGAGAGTGCTCCTGAATGACATTTCTGAGACACTCTCTAAAACTTCTCAAGGACTATAATTTTCATAGCCTTCTGCGGGGGAGGTTGTACTGGGGTGTTTTGTGGGGACATTCTTGCATTATTGGGTTGGGATGTGTATTCGTTTTCAATGAATGTGACAGCCACAACAAATAGATCCCTATTCGTTTGATTTGCGGGTCCGCGAAACGCATGGCGATCCCCCACGAATGAAACATATCATATTAGTTTCATTCGTTTGGTTCACAGTGCATTCTTAGCAGCCTTTTGAAATAGGAGAGGGACATGTGAGAATATCCATAGCAACAATCGGCCCTTTCCTGTGAGTCATAAGTGACCTCACAGCCCTGTCATAGAGTGGGTCAGACAGGTTGGCAAGGAGACCAGAATGCCAACGTATCAGAGCAAAGCATTTTTCTAATTCAGCCAATCGCTGCTCTCAGTACTCTGTGATGATGTTCCTGCTGTATTTCTACCTTAAGCAAGCATACCACGCAGTGCACTTTCTTCTTGGCTTCTGTGTGAGAAGGTTGTTGCTTTTGAGCTCTCTCCGAGTGTCTCAAATCTTTATTCAATTGCTATTTCTTCTTTGCTAGTTTGCTACAATTAATTTTCTATTGCTGAAAAAGATATTTGTTCTTTTTTGCTGTTGTGCCTGCCAGGCAACCAGGCTTTTTTTACTGCACTTTTTTTTTTTTTATTGAACTCAGACTGTCTCTCTGTCTCTCCCACTGAGACAAGTTGCTAGCAGTGGCATTTTGCTGCTGATCTTACCCCTCCTGGGGTAGGTTGCAGGCAGGATTTGGGTGGTGTGGGTGAGAGATAGTGTGAGAGTTCCAGTGGCTGTCTGGGAGTTGGTATTTTCAAACAACAAGCAGCATCACTGTAGGAATTGGGCTTGCTGAGGCTTCCAGTCTTTTCTCCGGAGCTTCATTTTTTTGTGCACACAGAGTAGATAGTGTGAGAGTTCCAGTGGCTGTTTGGGAGTTGGTATTTTCAAACAACAAGTAGCATCACTGTAGGAATTGGGCTTGCTGAGGCCTTCCAGTCTTTCTCTGGAGTTTCATTTTGTTGCGGTCCCAGGCCATGCCCCGGTCCCTTCACCTACCTCGGGGGCGGCCCGGGCCGTTTCTAGCCTTCCCCGGGTCATTTCCAGCAGGCCCCGGGCCTGCAGCTCTCCAGCGCGTCTCTCCGGCACGGCTGGCCCTGCCCCCTGATGCGCGCACGCGGGGAGGAGCCCCATTTAAAGGGGCCAGCACGGGAAAAAACCTCTCCTGGGCTGAAGATGACGTCAGACGCCCTCAGGGTATAAGTACCCTGCAGCTAGCTCTCTCCTGTGCCTTGCAACAAGGTTCCTGGTCTTCGGCCTGCTGTTTGCTGTGTTCTGGTTTGCTCTTCATCCCGCTTCTGCTCTGCCCTCCTCGCTGGATTGATTCTTCTGGACACCGACCCCTGGACTGACTTTGGACCGCTCTCTGGACACCGACCCCTGGACTGGCTTTGGACCGCTCTCTGGACACCGACACTCTGGACTGGCTGCGGACCGCTCTTGGACTCAGACTCCTGGACCGACTTTGGATTTCCTACGACCTGCTGGAGGCGCCAGCCATCCGGATCCCACGACCTGCAGGAGGCGCCTGCATCCGGACCATCTTCCACCTTCAAGGAGTCGCCTAAGTCCCAGTGGCCGTGTCCCTACGGGCTCCTCCTGGGGGGACTTCGGCTTCCAGGGTGAATCTCCTAAAGTCCCAGCGGCCGGACTCCTAAGGGCTCCTCCCGGGGGAGTGCCGGTCTCCAGGGTGAAGATTCTATCACCAGGATCCAACGTCGGCCATCCTCCCAGTGGGTACAGAGTCCTTGGTCGCATAGGACTCCACCGTGGTCCAGTATCTCAACTTGCTCCGGGTCTCCGAACCGTCTCCTGGTTGGGACACTTGCTGCAGACCCCCACAGCACTCCATCCTCTGTCCCAACCGGCCCAGGGTCCACGAACATAACAGTTTGCAAGGCCATGGACCCAGCGGACCTAGCCGGCCTGAGAGCCATTCCAGGTATTGCCCAAAGGCTGCAACAGCAGCAGACATGCCTTGACGCCCTGACGACAACGGTGCAGAGGTTAGCTGACCGGGTTGAAGGAGCCACAGCTGCCAGTTCCACGGGTACCAGGAACAGGGACCACTTCTGCCGCTACAGCTCCCATCCAGGATGCCGGTACCTTTACGGTATTCAGGAGATGCGAAACTATGCCGAGGGTTTCTGAACCAGTGCTTGCATTCCGCTTTAACCTGCTTCCGCTTCAATTTCCAACAGACCGAGTCAAGACAAGCTTTATTATCTCTCTATTGGAAGGGAAGCCCTTGCGTGGGCCTCCAATCTTTTGGAGCGTCAAAATTCTCGCCTGGACAACTTGGAGCACTTTGTCTCTGCCTCAGACGGATCTTTGAGGAAGCCTCCCGCAAGTCCACTGCTGCCTCGGAGTTACTCCAGTTACGCCAAGGGAACCGTCCGAAACCTCTCATTCTTCGCACGTGCGTCCTGCACCAGGAGGAGATCTCCTTCTTCGTCTTAGAGAGGTCCATGCTCCCGGTCATCTTGGGTCTACCCTGGGCTTCGGAAGCACTCGCCCGTAATTGCATGGGATTCCCTTCAACTAGCATCCTGGGGACCTGCGTGCCTTAATTCCTGCTAGCCACGGTTACTCGGCCCACCGATTCCTCTCTGGACTACTACGCTGGGTTTGCCATCATACTATCAGGATTATCTCAATGTGTTCTCCAAAGAAAGGCCAAGATCCTTCCGGAGCCATCGCCCCTTTGACTGCGCAATTAATCTTCTCCAGGCGCCACAACCGCCACGAGGACGGGTCTACCCATTGTCCCTCCGGAGACTCAAGCCTTGTTGGCATATATCCAGGAGAACCTGGATCGGGGGTTCATACGACCATCTACATCTCTAGCCGGGGCAGGTTTCTTCTTCTTCGTGGCGAAGAAGAAGAATGGGTCCCTCCGACCCTGCATAGATTACCGGGACTTGAATAGTATTACCCGGCGGGATCGGTATCCTCTGCCCTTGATCCTAGAACTCTTGGACCGACTACAAGGGGCCAGGATATTTACCAAACTAGACCTTCGCGGGGCTTATAACCTAGTTAGAATTCGCCCAGGAGACAAGTGGAAGACCGCATTCAACACAAGGGACGGACATTATGAATACCGGGTCATGCCCTTCAGTCTCTGCAACGCCCCAGCAGTGTTTCAAAACCTCATGAATGAGGTTCTACGAGAAATGTTACACACGTCAGTAATTGTTTACCTAGACGACGTACTAATTTACTCCAAAGATCTACGGACACATCGCCAGGACGTTCGTCAAGTCTTACAGAGGTTACGTGATAATCGGCTTTATGCAAAACTCGAGAAATGTTTATTTGAACAAGAATCGTTACCCTTTTTAGGGTATATTGTATCCTCTATGGGATTTCACATGGATCCTGAGAAGGTCGCTGCCATAAAGGATTGGCCCCAACCGGTGGGGGTGAAGGCGCTGCAGAGGTTTCTTGGGTTCGCCAACTTCTACCGGCAATTTATCCCACATTACTCCCAGTTGGTGGCACCCTTGACGGCCTTTACCAAGAAGGGATCAGACGCAAGGAATTGGACAACGGCCGCCCTACAGGCCCTCCAGAAACTGAAAGAGGCATTTCTCCAGGATCCATGCCTGCGGCACCCCCGATCCCCAACGACAGTTTATCGTGGAAGTGGATGCCTCCGACGTTGCCGTCGGGGCCGTTTTAAGTCAAGTCCCCCCTTCTACAACGGTCTACGGCAGACGCCTGCGGCCCCCTTTACCGGTACCACTAGATGTGCCGTCTCCCACCGTGCAAACCACTGCCCGACAGTTACGCCAGATCTGGCATTCCACCCGGAAGAGACTCCAGCATGCGGCGATTATATGAAGAAAGTGGCCGATCGTTTGCGACGGCCAGCCCAGTGTTCCTTCCTGGTGAGAAGGTATGGCTGAGTACTAAAATACCTTTGTCTACGGCTTCCTTCGATGAGGTTGGCTCCTAAGTACATTGGGCCCTTTGCAGTTAAGGACAGAATTGGGACTGTCTCCTATCGCCTTCAACTTCCACGCACGCTCAGGATCCACAACATCTTCCACGTTTCATTGTTGAAACCCTTGGTCCTTTCTCCGTATCACAAGAAGGCAACCACACCCGCCACACCTGTGGCACAGGAAGATGCCATCTATCAAGTTAAAGACATGCTGGATGTACGGCATCATCACAGTCGTTGGGAGTACCTTCTTTCCTGGGAGGGTTATGGTCCCGAAGAGAATTCCTGGGAACCCGCCGTCAACATCCTGGACAAAAACCTCCTCCATCAATTCCATTTGGATCACCCAAGTAAACCCAGACCTCCTGGGAGGGGGCGTAGGAGAGGGGGTACTTTTGCGGTCCCGGGCCGTGCCCCGGTCCCTCCACCTACCTCGGGGGCGGCCCGGGCCGTTTCTAGCCTTCCCCGGGTCGTTTCCAGCAGGCCCAGGGCCTGCAAGCTCTCCGGCTGGCCCCACCCCCTGCTGGCCCCACCCCCGGCTGGCCCCACCCCCTGCTGGCCCCACCCCCGGCTGGCCCCACCCCCTGACGCGCGTGCGCGGGGAGGAGCCCCATTTAAAGGGGCCAGCGCGGGAAAAACCTCTCCTGGGCTGAAGATGCCCTCCTCGCTGGATTGATTCTTCTGGACACCGACCCCTGGACTGGCTTTGGACCGCTCTCTGGACACCGACCCCTGGACTGGCTTTGGACCGCTCTCTGGACACTGACCTCTGGACTGGCTGCGGACCGCTCTTGGACTCAGACTCCTGGACCGACTTTGGATTTCCTACAACCTGCTGGAGGCGCCAGCCATCCGGATCCCACGACCTGACACCCTTTCTGCTTGCTATGTTCCCCCTTCATTGTGCTGTAGGATGTTGATGCCACTTGTCTTGCCACTTTGCCTGTCGTGCTGCCTTCAAGGGTTTATGCAACTGTTATCGGTGCTCTCTTTTGAAGCTGTGGTGTGTTTTTGACACTCTTGCTACTGCTTTGCAACTCTGTTAAAGCACTCTTGCCACTCCTAGTACCCCTTTGCCCCTTTATAGTGCCTTAGGCTATTCATGCCCCTTTGGTGCCATTTTGCCATAGTTTAAGTACCTTGGAGCTCTTTTCTCATTCTGATGATTGCTCCACAGAAGTTTCATCCGAATTGATAAGAAAACCCCAATTCTGCAGCCAAAAATAGGCTGCAAATACTTCCCCCATTGACTTCAATAGCAAACAGAAACAAATGAAACTAATAAACTAATAAACAAATTGGGTTTTTTCCTATGAAATTAATGAAATGAATTGGGGTCCCCACAAAATGAAAATACAAACCGAAACAAATTTTTTCCTTCTGCACATCCCTATTATTGGGGCACTGGTCAGAGTCCACCAGTGTTCCTAAGTTGTATTCAGTTCCTATCACTATTATATTCATGTTTATGAAATCCAATAAAAAGATTTAACCATAAAAATGAAAAAAAAAAAAAAAGCAAACTGATGCCCTCCCTAAGACTATATATACAGATAAGAAAAACAACTCAAAATGGACACTGTTTTGTAGAGTCCAGATTCAGCTTTGCTGCTAGCCAAGTTCAGAACTTGGCTAGCAGCAAACTTTTTTCTACAGACAGTTTCTACTTTATTGTTATATTTTAAAGTTAACTCTACTGACAACACTCCTATGCAAGTCTGGGTGCTATAGCAACCAGAATTTCCCTAACTTATTCACAGAAACAAAATAATAATAATAATATAAGGTGTTACCTATTTATTGGACTAACATAATACATTTCTTGACTAGAATTCTTGAGTTAAAACTCCCATCCTCAGGTTGAAACACAATAGGGTCCATTTTCAGCCACTGTGCAGCTTGGCTAGTTAGCTGGATAACTTTCTCTGCTAACTAGAAGGACAAGATTATCGAGCTATCTTTAGGACAGGCCTATGGCCCAATCAGAGTTAGCTGGATAAGTTATTTGGCTAATCGTTAGCCAGATAAGTTATCCAGCTAACGCTGAACCTCCCCAGAACAACCCCCAGTTATCCGGCTAAATTCTAGATTTTAAACAGATAAGTCTCTGAATATGCTAGTTTTGCTAGTTAGATGGATAACTTTTAAGTTGGACTGCCTTCCGATTTGTTTCATTTTAACTTTTAAGTTATCGGTCTAAATGGTTTTGTAATTTCGACCTCAATGAGTAAAAGATGTCATTATTTTTTATTTAATTTAAAATTATTTATTGTTTTAACAACATCCTCACTAACCTTGATGGCTGTGGGAATTATTGCGCTGGTGATGCCATCCTTTGCTCATTCTGCTTGGGCCTGAGGAAGTGATTGCTAACTTCTGAAAGCTAGTCAAGAAATATATATATTTTTATTTATTTATTACTTTTATAAGTTTGTCCAATAAAAAAGCATCATCTTATATATATTTTGTTAACTTTTATTTCTATGCATTAAAGGGCACTAACATGGCAATCACACTACCTTATCCTATTCAAAAAACTGTTGTAGGTTGATAATGAAGTTGATGATATCCAAAGATACCCAGTTGTTCTAGGAGACTAGTGGAATGTCCATCCTCCTTCCTGGATTTTGATAGATAAAGCCAAGTCTCCTGGCTAAAAAAGAAGATACCTAGAGGGAAAGATCAGCAAAGGCTAAGTATGTTAGGATTCATGGGTTTCGTGGACCCTTGGCCCGAAGTGAGGGTTGATACCACCTGTGGGGAGGAGACCCACAGGTCCTCACCGTTGAGAGGCGAGGTCAGCTGCAGCAGGAGATAATAGACGTGGTAGAGGAATAGAGCGACCTGCGTCGCAGCCATGTGATTGCAGGAGCTTGTAGAGAGAGTACTGTGAGGGATCCTGAGGAGTGGGGTAAGAGACACAATTTGGAGGGGAACCCACAGTATTTAGGCAGACCTGGAGATGCAGGTACCAGAGCAGGAATCTCCTACAGAGAAGCACTAGGCAGGCCCCGAGGAGCGGGAAGTGCGAGACAGGAACTTCTGGAGGAATGCAGTAGAGATTGTCCCGAGGGGCGGGGCTGCATAGCGAGAGAGGCTCTGGTGTGTTGACGTAGGCTGTCCCATGGGGAAGCCCGAGTCGGATCTCCCAAGTAGTGATGTAAGCAACCCAGAGGAGTTGGGCTGAACACGAAGGAATCTCTGATAGAGAAACAGAGACACTACCCTGAGGAGCGGGGAGGTGCAGTCGCAGATGTAGAACGTAGGCACTGGCCCAAAGTGCAGGTACAGTCACTGGTATAGACACTGCCCCGAGGAGTGAGGAAGTGCTGAGTTGAGTCTCCAAAGCAGGAAGGCAGTTCGAGGGACAACCCCGAGGAGCAGGGAGGCCGGCAGGCAGGACCTCTGGAAGGTGCAGGGCTAGTCAGAGGAGCAGGGGAAGCCTGGAGACAAGGTCTCCAACTGGAGTGCAAGCAGGCCCCCAAGGAACAGGTGCCCAAGCCAGAGTCCAAAGTCGCAGGAACCATGGTCCGAGGAGACAGGAGCAGCACCAGTAGCGAAGGAACTCATTGCCAAGTCAGTTTGCAAGGGGCGAAGGTGGTGCTTAATAATCCAAGCTTTGTGTTGTCATCAGTCGGGGACGCCCCTGAGGTTCCTGCCATTGGGCCTTCAAAGGGAGGCCCGGTGGCGCGCACCTAGGAAGGCCTGGAGTCAGCATGGGTGACGGCGGTGTCCTGGCCACCACGAGGAGCCTAGAGAACCCGGAGGTATGCAGCAATAGAGGCTCACCCCAGCCGCAAGTAGACCCAGAAAGGAGAGCAGGGCAGCACATGACATAAGTTGAATCGGTCGCAGATGGCTGCGACTGACAGTCATAACAATATATTGGCAGAAATAGGGTAAAGAAGGTATTAGCTTTAGTTCTTTCAAAGGATAGTTGGAAGGACTACTGTTTCTCGGTTACGGAGTAGGCTGCTGAGTATGAAACTCAGTCTTACTTACAGGTTCACAAGTGTAGTGAACTGCAGCAGTCAAAGCTCTGTAAGCAAAGCACTTTGGGATTATCCACAGTCTGATAACTGTTGATTGGATATTATCAGCTTTTATAGACATAGGATTGGTGGAATGCAAATAATGTCATCTGATTCCAGATACATATGAATAGTCCCCTGGGGGCAGGGGGGAAATGAGATGTTGAACTTGCTGCCTGGAGCAATTGCTGTACTATGTCCTTTTGAAGATGGTTCCGAAGGGGCCATTGGACATGATGGTACCTGGCAGTGGGCCCCCCCCCCCCCTTTGCTTGAACGTGGCGGGGGGGGGGGGGGCTGGATACATCATGGCTGTCTTACTTTTGTGTGGTGGACAGTAGCTGGGGGACAGCACAGTGATACTGCACATGAACTCAATGGGTCGGCTACTGCAGGTAATAGTCTCTGTTTTTGTTCAATAATGCTGCAGCCTTTTACACCCATAACTAATTGTATATGTATTTACATGTGATTTGATGGGTTAACATTTTGGTGTTCAGGGGAAGGTAGAGCCCAGTTGTGGGGTCGGGGTGGGGGGGGGAGGAACATCCCGGCTGTCAATGTTATTGCCTTATACTAGCTCAAAGTGCAAAAATTTAAACTTGGCTTATAAAAAGTTGTACAAAAAGAACATTTTTCCAAAGTCTTTCAAAATGTTGAGAAAATATTACCCACAAATGTATGCCCTTGAGCATCAGCCTCGGGTGGGGAGAGTTATGGTATGGGGTATTCATCCTTTATATCTTTGACTTCATCCTTTTTATCTTTGATTTGTTCCCCTCATTCCTTTGTGGATAAATATGAAGTGCTTTTATTAAAGGCAGGAATTTTGTCTACATGCTTGATTTCATCCCCTTGGAAAAGCAGGTCTTGACCCTTTGTTGTTAGTTGAAAAGTTCAATCTTTTTTTTCCCTATCATAGTGGTCATTGTGAAAGTGATTCCGTCAGAAATATTAGGAACTTAAATTTGTTCAGAAGCAATGGAATACAGATAAGGAAAATCACCTAAATTCAATTTTACTTTTCTTGACTTCTATGCATTACCATAACTTTTCGTACATGGTTTCACTGACCTGATAAAGGATGCCTACTCCATCTATCCTCCTAATACATACCAGGAGCAATTTCAAACTACCTATCTACGTACAAAGTTGATAAGTACTTTGTGCCCATGGATTCCGGGATTGTGGATCTAATTTTCAAATGGAAATGCATGCTTTCCCTTTGACAATTTTCATAATTACAAAGTACCTGCAGATTTTACACCTGCTTTTCATGCATGTGAAATTGGAAAGGAAAGTTACATACATAGATTTGAAAAATACAAGCTAGACATGTTTTCCTATCACACCCAATTCGCACCCCAGGGAATACCTCCTCTAAGTGGCTGAAGTTTGCATTTTCAGCAGCTTATAGGAAAGGCAATTTTCAGAAAGCCAATTATCCAGCTAAATTGCCAGGATAACTGTGTTTGAAAATTATTTTTTTTCATAAGAACTTGCCATACTGGGTCAGAACAAGGGTCCATCAAGCCCAGCATCCTGTTTCCAACAGTGGCCAATCCAGGCCAGAAGAACCTGGCAAGAACCCAAAAACTAAGTCTATTCCATGTTACTGTTGCTAGTAATATCGGTGGTTATTATCTAAGTCAACTTAATTAATAGCAGGTAATGGACTTCTCCTCCAAGAACGTATCCAATCCTTTTTTAAACACACTATACTAACTGCACTAACCACATTCTCTGGCAACAAATTCCAGAGTTTAATTGTGCATTGAGTAAAAAGAACTTTCTCCTTTTAAATGTGCCACATGCTAACTTCATGGAGTGCCCCCTAGTCTTTCTATTATCTGAAAGAGTAAATAACTGATTCACATCTACCCGTTCTAGACCTCTCATGATTTTAAACACCTCTATCATATCCCCCCTCAGCTGTCTCTTCTCCAAGCTGAAAAGTCCTAACCTCTTTAGTCTTTCCTCATAGGGGAGCTGTTCCATTCCCCTTATCATTTTGGTCACCCTTCTCTGTACCTTCTCCATCGCAACTATATCTTTTTTGAGATGCGGCGACCAGAATTGTACACAGTATTCAAGGTGCGGTCTCACCATGGAGCGATACAGAGGCATTATGACATTTTCCGTTTTATTCACCATTCCCTTTCTAATAATTCCCAACATTCTGTTTGCTTTTTTGACTGCCGCAGCACACTGAACCGACAATTTCAATGTGTTATCCACTATGATGCCTAGATCTCTTTCTTGGGTGGTAGCACCTAATATGAAATCTAACATTGTAAGTATCACCTTGCACTTATCCACATTAAATTTCATCTGCCATTTCGATGGCCAATTTTACAGTCTCACAAGGTCGTCCTGCAATTTATCACAATCTGCTTGTGATTTAACTACTCTGAACAATTTTGTATCATCTGCAAATTTGATTACCTGACTCATCATATTTCTTTCCAGATCATTTATAAATATATTGAAAAGTAAGGGTCCCAATACAGATCCCTGAGGCACTCCACTGTCCACTCCCTTCCACTGAGAAAATTGTCCATTTAATCCTACTCTCTGTTTCCTGTCTTTTAGCCAGTTTGTAATCCATGAAAGGACATCGCCACCTATCCCATGACTTTTTACTTTTCTTAGAAGCCTCTCATGAGGAACTTTGTCAAACGCCTTTTGAAAATCCAAGTACACTACATCTACTGGTTTACCTTTATCCACATGTTTATTAACTCCTTCAAAAAAGTGAAGCAGATTTGTGAGGCAAGACTTGCCTTGGGTAAAGCCATGCTGACTTTGTTCCATTAAACCATGTCTTTCTATATGTTCTGTGATTTTGATGTTTAGAACACTTTCCACTATTTTTCCTGGCACTGAAGTCAGGCTAACTGGTCTGTAGTTTCCCGGATCACCCCTGGTGCCCTTTTTAATTATTGGGGTTACATTAGCTATCCTCCAGTCTTCAGGTACAATGGATGATTTTAATGATAGATTACAAGTTTTTACTAATAGGTCTGAAATTTCATTTTTTAGTTCCTTCAGAACTCTGGGGTGTATACCATCCGGTCCAGGTGATTTACTACTCTTCAGTTTATCAATCAGGCCTACCACATCTTCTAGGTTCACCGTGATTTGGTTCAGTCCATCTGAATCTTTACCCATGAAAACCTTCTCCAGTACGGGTACCTCCCCAACATCCTCTTCAGTAAACATCGAAGCAAAGAAATAATTTAATCTTTCCGCGATGGCCTTATCTTCTCTAAGTGCCCCTTTAACCCCTCGATCATCTAACGGTCCTACTGATTCCCTCACAGGCTTTCTGCTTCGGATATATTTTAAAAAGTTTTTTCTGTGAGTTTTTGCCTCTATGGCCAACTTCTTTTCAAATTATCTCTTAGCCAGTCTTATTAATGTCTTACATTTAACTTGCCAATGCTTATGCATTATCCTATTTTCTTCTGTTGGATCCTTCTTCCAATTTTTGAATGAAGATCTTTTGGCTAAAATAGCTTCTTTCACCTCCCCTTTTAACCATGCTGGTAATAGTTTTGCCTTCTTTCCACCTTTTTTAATGTGTGTAATATATCTGAACTATGCTTCTAGGATGATATTTTTTAACAATGACCATGCTTCCTGCACACTTTTTACCTTTGTAGCTGCTCCTTTCAGTTTTTTTCTAACAATTGTTCTCATTTTATCAAAGTTTCCCTTTTGAAAGTTTAGCACGAGAGAGCCGTGGATTTGCTTACTGTCCCCCCTTCCAGTCATTAAATCAAATTTGATAATATTATGATCACTATTGCCAAGCAGCCCCACCACCATTACCTCTCTCACCAAATCCTGTGCTCCACTGAGAATTAGATCTAAAATTGCTCCCTCTCTTGTCGGTTCCTGAACCAATTGCTCCATAAAAATTTCATTTATTCCATCCAGGAACTTTATATCTCTAGCATGTACCGATGATACATTTACCCAGTCAATACTGAGGTAATTGAAATCTCCCATTATTACCGCACTACCAATTTGGTTAGCTTTCCTAATTTCTCTTAGCATTTCACTGTCCGTCTCACCATCTTGACCAGGTGGACGGTAGTATACTCCTATCACTATAGTCTTCCCAGACACACAAGGGATTTCTACCCATAAAGATTAAATTGTGCATTTAGTCTCATGCAGGATGTTTATCCTGTTGGACTCTATGCCATTCTGGACATAAAGCGCCACACCGCCTCCCGGGTGCTCCTCTCTGTCAATGCGATATAATTTGTACCCCAGTATAGCACTGTCCCATTGGTTATCCTCCTTCCACCATGTCTCTGAGATGCCAATTAAGTCTATGTCATCATTTACTGCTATACATTCTATCTCTCCCATCTTACTTCTTAGACTTCTGGCATTAGCATACAAACATTTCAAAGTTTGTTTTTTGTTTGTATTTTCATTCTGCTGTTTGATAGGGATAAGTTAGAATTGTTTTAGCTCAGGTGAGTTTTTAGTTACAGGCACTTGGACTACTTTTCTTATTATTGGAACCTCACTGTCGGGATGCCCTAATTCTGATCCTTACAAGCCTGTGACACCATACATATCTCAGATATGATTATTTCTTGTACTTGGCCAGGTCTGTCATACAAAGTTTATGCAGGATGTGGCCTTCAGCTTGGCTTGTATGCATTTGTTTTATTAATTTCATCAAATGTAAAAGATAGTGTTCTGGTCTGTGGTCCATATCTGGTATTTAAAACTAGAAAAAAAAACCCTAGAAGTCTCTTTCCAAGACATTATACTTTATCTATCAATCTAATTACAAAATCTATTTCCTGTCTTCTTTTTCAAGAAAAATATTTTAAGTCTAATTCGGAACTGCTTGATCAATATTTAAAGAAATTTGGGGGACTATGGAGAGGAACTAACTCCATTAAGAACATAATAATTGCAAAATGTTTCTGTATTTGTGCCTGCTGTTCATTTTTTAAAGATAATTTTCAATCAAAATAATTACATAAAGAAAACATAACCATTGGATTTCTAGAGATACAGAAATAAGAATATGCTGGCACATAGGGATACCAAGCCTCACTGAGTCTGTCCATTCCCCCTGCCTACTGAAAAACTATAAACTGTACAGAAGTAATATAAAGCAAGACCGGAGCCTTGGAAAGAGAATTTATTCAGTTGATCAGAACCAGCCCGACTCCGGCCGAGTTTCACTTTTATGGTTGCATCAGGGGCTCTTGAGATTAGATAAAATATAGAGTGTATGTCCGGGCACCATATATGATTATGGGACGTATCCACTGGTTCAATCACTTTTAGTATGAACGTAGTTTTCTACTTGCTATTATTGATTGGAGGATATCATTGTCAAGCTTTTAAGCAAAACTTGAAGGACTAGTCACTAAGATATGATCTTAAAGTCGTTTCTACGTTCATACCAAAAGTGATTGAACCAGTGTATACGTCCCATAATCATATATTGTACCCGGACATATACTCTATATTTTATCTAATCTCAAGAGCCCCTGATGCAGCCATAAAGGCGAAACTCGGCCAGAGTCGGGCTGGTTCTGATCAATTGAATAAATTCTCTTTCCAAAGCTCAGGTCTTGCTTTGTTTTTTTCACATCCGTGGCTACTCTAGACCATTTACCGTAGTGCTTTGTGGGTCCTTCCTTATCTCAGAAGTAATATAATTCATACCAGCTAGATCCCAAGGCATGCCCCCGTTCTGTATAAAAAAGCACACAATCGAAATCCCTCTTACACAAGTGCTGGTATAACCCTACAAGAAGGATTCTTAAGAAATGCATAAAATAGTGAATTTGAAGCCAATTGATTTAAAGAACAGCAAAATTTAAAAAAGGCAGGATGCTTCATTATTTGGAGGATGAAAATAGTAAGATCACTTTTGTAGCAGTATTATTTGAGCATCTATTAAGCTTTATCTTCTGCATCTGTCTTCCTCAGTCTTCTCTCAGCCAAAGGTTTAAAGTTCTCTTGCAGCTGGGCTTTCTTCACATCAGATTTAAATGTCATTGCTAAGCAACATGCTGCAGTGTTCAAATGTTTTGTCTCTTTGTGCCCAAGTACTATAGCATTGTTATTGTCTCTAAATGACTGCCATTGTTATTATGGTTATTATTATATCAGATTTACATAGCATATCTGACAACCACAAGGCACAACACATTTCACCAAAGCATGAATTCAGAAATTAACAGTTATAGACTTTTCAAGCCCTCACAGATAGCCCGTTTTGATATAGGCTGCCCTAGAGGTACAAGTAAGCACAGTGAAAGGCACCTGACTAGCATGTTCGACTCCCAAAGCTTATATATACAGGCCACAGAGCAGAAGAGACACTAAAGTACAATAAACTATTTACTGTGCAATAAATATCTTATATGATGTAGTATCCATTAATTACACTACTCCTTTTCCCTACCTCCAGTAATTCTCCACAGTCTTCTACCAACACAACTATAAGTGGCTTTGACAACCAGGCTTTTATACTTGCCTTGAGGGTGTATCGTTCCCAGGGATATGTTATGGCTGACATTTGTCAAATTACCACTGGCTTTCTTTTTTACCTAGCAGTACAGATTTCTGATGCAGTAACTATAAGATTATACCTTTACACTGTGAAAATACCATTCAATATTAGGGATGTACTTTCATTTGAAATGACATAAACAATGTAAACATTATCTATATCATTTCATGATGATTTTAATAAAAACAATAAAATAAATACAAAATGTTATCTTTTTTTGTTTTTAAGGAGCACTGATTCAAAATAGTGTGTATTAATATGAAATAATGCACACTAAATCTAATTAGTGTGTATTAACTCAAATAGCATGCACTGAATCAAATAGTGGTCACTAACAAAATAATGCACATCATTTGGAATTAGTACACACTATGGGGTAGATTTTCAGAGCCCTGCTCGCCTAAATCCGCCCAAAACCGGGCGGATTTAGGCGAGCAGGGCCCTGCGCGCCGGGAAGCCTATTTTACATAGGCCTCCCGGCGCGCGCAGAGCCCCGGGACTCGCGTAAGTCCCGGGGTTCTCGGAGGGGGGCGTGTCGGGGGCGTGTCGGGGGGCGGGCCCGGTCGTCGCGGCGTTCCGGGGGCGTGTCGGCAGCGTTTTGGGGGCGGGTACGGGGCGTGGCTACGGCCCGGGGGCGTGGCCGCGCCCTCCGTACCCGCCCCCAGGTCGCGGCCCGGCGCGCAGCAGGCCCGCTGGCGCGCGGGGATTTACGTCTCCCTCCGGGAGGCGTAAATCCCCCGACAAAGGTAAGGGGGGGGGTGTAGACAGGGCCGGGCGGGTGGGTTAGGTAGGGGAAGGGAGGGGAAGGTGAGGGGAGGGCAAAGGAAAGTTCCCTTCTAGGCCGCTCCGATTTCGGAGCGGCCTAGGAGGGAACGGGGGTAGGCTGCGCGGCTCGGCGCGCGCAGGCTATACGAAATCGATAGCCTTGCGCACGCCGATCCAGGATTTTAGCCGATACGCGCGACTACGCGCGTATCTACTAAAATCCAGCGTACTTTTGTTTGCGCCTGGAGCGCAAACAAAAGTAGGCTATTCGCGCTCGTCTGAAAATCTACCCCTATTTGAATTAGCGTGCACTAAAAACAATACTTAAATTTTCAAATGAAATTTTTTTTAAAACAAAACTAAAGAAAAATGAAATAAATAAAAAAATAAGATGAAATGAAAATTACATGAAACAAAATGTTTTGCCATGAACAATTCTATCCAATATTTCTGTATCTCATTAGCTTAGTACATAGCATGATACTAGCCAGTTGTTTTCATGCAATAACGCCAGTAATTTGTCTGTGGTAAGCTATAAAAACTAATTCATATTAGAGTAGCTATTCCACAGAGATATTTGCTACTTCAAGTTCACACCTTTCTGTTTTCCTGCATTAATCTCACTACTAGTGATGTGTATGAAAAACATTTGTTTCATTTCATTTTTCTTTTATTCAGGGATTATTTTTGTTTCATTTCTGTATTGTGTCTGTGAACCTTGGGCTGAAGTGAAATTGGCTCTACCTTCAGGGAGGAGTTTTCCAGGTCTTTGCCATCAGCAGGCAGACCCAGGCGAAGCAGAGCCCAAACAGGAACTTCACTTATACCAGCCCATGTTCCCCTCAGGTTGAGCCTATGGGTGCTAGGGCCGACAGGACTTAGGTGAGGGTCTCTGATGATGATTGGAGACATGGTCTCAGGCCAGATGAGAATTGTAGGCAGGCGGTGAATAGATGTGTCAAGGTCCGGGCAAGGATCAGAGGCAGGCAGTGGTCAGGCATATCTGAGGTCCAGGTAGGAGTCAGAGGAAGGCAGCAGTCAAGTGTATCCAAAGTACAGGCAGAAACCAGTATCCGTCTGAATGAGAGGGAGAGGGACGGACAGCCTGAGGCAGGCAGACAGGCAAGGGGTGGAACCAATGGGCAATGAACAATGGCACAGACTAGAATGAAGACTGAAGACAGGCTGGAACAAAGACTGGGGATAAGCTGGAACAAACAATGGAACGCTGGGATGCAATACACACTACTAAGAAGTAGCTGGACCTGTTGCTGAGACAGTGAGGGAAAGCCAGAGAGAGACCTTTATAGGGCTAGGCATGTGAGGTCATCGGGAGACCGCATGGCTTTTCCCACCGCTCTGGGTTTCTTGGAGTATCATTGATGAAAGTCCTTCAAGAGGTTGGTATCCAATATGTTGGGGAATGGCTCCCTTGAATTTTCTTCTGGGCCATAGTTCTTCAAGCGTTTAAATACTCAAACCTTTTTTCCCCTTCAGCAGGAATCCTAGACTTCTTGGACTTCATATATGTCATTTCCATCAGCAGTGACTTCCTGAGATTCAGGCAGCACTCTGGAGAGCCATGAAAGCATCACTGGCTTAAGGAAGGAAACATGAAATATGTTATGGATTTTTAACGTGGGTGGTAGCCTTAGTTGGTATGTGACAGGACTCATTTGCCAAAGAACAGAGAATGGTCCTGTTATATTCTAGTATATTTGTAGACCCTGGATCAGGGTGAGAGCTGACTCCACCCACAGGGAGGAGCCCTGTGGGGCTCACCACGATAGGCGTGGCCTTAGCTGAGACTGACACAACAGCAATAGACTTTATTATACTGGAAAAATAGAGGATCCCTCCAAGTGGGATAGATAGACACAGTCCAGAGATATGGTTGGCTCATAGATGATATTCCCGGTGGTGGTCTGCGGAGTGGAGTACACCAGGGAATCCCTCTTTTTCTGGAATCTCCTGAAGGATCCGGTAGTGGTCCGCAGTGCGGGGTACGCCGAGGATCACAGGAGAACTGTTGAGAATTGAGCAGGAGGTCAGCAGAGCTGTAGAGCAGATGGTTCTCACTCTGAAGTGTGCAAGGAAGATTGCTGAGGCGATCACGGTAGTGGCCCGAGGCACGGGGTACACCGGAGGTTCCGTCAGCAGAAGGTAGCGAAGTCACAAGGCTGAACCAGACAAGCCTGAAGTAGGACATAGGTCTTCTGGGGCTCTTGACCTCTTGAACCTTATCACGAAGCTGGTGATCAATCCTACCGTGTTTCCCCGATAGTAAGACACCCCTGATAGTAAGACGTAGTGGGAATTTTAGGGGGGTCGGCTAATGTAACACATCCCCCGAAAGTAAGATGTACCTGTCATTTCAAAAAAAAATTATTTTTAAATACCTGTCGGAGGGCCGCGTGGGTCCAGGCGGCTGGCGGCGGGAGCCGGGTAGTCGCGTGTTAAATCTAGGCCGCGGGCGGGTGGGCGCTTGTTCCAGGCGGCGGCGGCGGGGGGGGGGGGGGGGCGGGTGGACGCGCATTAGTTCGAGACAGCCGGCGGGCGGTCGCGTGTTAAATCTAGGCCGGGTCGCACAGGCGCGCATTCATTCACTGCCGGTGGGGGCTGCCTCGGCAGCCCCCACCGGCAGTGAATGAATGCGCGCACAGGCCCACAGCGCCTGTGCGACCCCTGCGATTCGGCGCTGGGGGCTGCCGGTGGGGGCTGCCGGTGGGGGCTGCGGCAGTGAATGAATTCATTCATCCAGGCGGAGGAGCCGGCTGCTTTCGCCGCTGCCGGCTGCTTTCGGCTGCCGCTGCCGGCTGCTTTCGGCGCTCAAGGCAGTCACATGCTGTGACGTCACGGCATGTGACTGCCTTGAGCGCCGAAAGCAGCCGGCAGCGGCAGCCGAAAGCAGCCGGCAGCGGCGAAAGCAGCCGGCTCCTCCGCCTGGATGAATGAATTCATTCACTGCCGCAGCCCCCACCGGCAGCCCCCAGCGCCGAATCGCAGGGGTCGCACAGGCGCTGTGGGCCTGTGCGCGCATTCATTCACTGCCGGTGGGGGCTGCCGAGGCAGCCCCCACCGGCAGTGAATGAATGCGCGCCTGTGCGACCCGGCCTAGATTTAACACGCGACCACCCGCCGCCCGCCGGCCGTCTCGAACTAACGCGCGTCCACCCGAATAATGATCTGAACAGTTCCAGGAACCCGGTAAGATCATTCAGGATAGGGTCATTGCGCTCCCACAGCGGAGAAGCCCAAGCCAGTGCTCTTCCGTCCAGATAAGACAGGATATAGGTGGTCTTGGCATAAGCTGTAGAAAAATTATTAGGTTGCAGAGCAAAGTGCATGCAGCATTGGTTGATAAATCCTCTACATCTCCAAACCTCCCCTGAGAAGCGTGTTGGAGCGGAGAGAGGTACAGTAGTCTTGACAGTCACTTCTGGCGGTGTAACTTCTTTACCTGCGGTGGTTGGTATATTCATCTGTGCGTGCAACTGGTTAAAGGTAACAGTCAGATTATCCAGGGAGTTCTGTTATTCGGAGATTCGCTGGGCCAGGCCTGGAATGGCCTGCAATGCGGTGAGCTGAGCTGAATCCATGGAGTTAGCAATCTGTTATGGTTTTGAGGTGTTTGAGTGGATTCTTGGGTACTGTAGTGATGGTCACTCCCACGGGGAGGAGCCCCGTGAGGAACTGCAGTATTGGGCTAGACTCAGGATGCACAAACACAGAAGATTGCCTTTTATTATACAGTTTGAAGTTATCACCAGAGGTGGCAGTAGTGAGTCAATCCGATACAGACAGTCCAGGGATCCTCGGCAGAGGAGACCAGTCCCACAATGGTGGTATAGGGAGCTCCGATGCAATTCTCAGTATGGAGCTATAGGTGAGACAGACTGACAAGGTTAGAGTACTCACTAAGCTGTAGCTGTATATGTGATGATCCAGCAGGCAGAAGTGGATGGATTCAGGCATCAAGATAGAGAGCGCAGGCCCTCGAGGAGCGAGTACCTGGTTTCCCAGATAGGCACCTGGAATAAAGCATAGGGCCTCCGAGGAGCGGGTACCCAAGTTAGTAGAATACCCCGAAGGGTAGGGAGAGCTTCCAGTGGCAGCAGGGAAGCGGTAGAGTGTCTCAGACCGGAGGCAATCCAATCCTTGCTAACTCAATCGGTTAGCAAACGAATCGCAAGCTAAATACCTGGATGGCATGACGTCACTCGAAGGCAACGCCCCCGAGGTTCGTGCCATAGCTTGAATAAAGACATGGGTGGCGTGCGTGTGCGCACCGTAGGAGGCCCTCAGGAGAAACATGGCGGACTGCCTTGCCATAGCCGTTCCGGGAACACCGGGGAGCGTGGCTTGCAGATGCGGCAGTAGCCATCTTCCCGAGGCTAGTGGAGAAAGCGTGAAGAAAGGTGAGGCACAAAGGATGAAGCCATTTGAGTCTAACGGACGCAACATCCACAAAGAAGAAATTGCCTTCTACATATTAAAACGCTCAACGCACCCAGTAATCCTGGGGTTGCCTTGGCTCCAGGCTCACTAACCCCAGTTCGACTGGCAGTCCCTGCAGTTGGTACGGTGGGGTCCGAAATGCCAAGCCACTTGTCTCCAGCCGGTGTCTCCTGTGATCCCAGTCTTGAAGTCCACCATGCTTCCTGGTCTGCCGCCACAGTATGTGGAATTGAGTCAAGCCTGTATCTAAGCCTGTACCATCTGTCCCTCTTGCTAGCGAAGAAGAACCAATGCAATTAGGCCGCAGTCATTTGACTTCTAAAGAGAGAAGAATGCGAGAGACTGGGACTATGCATGTATTGTGGACAAGCTAGTCATGCTGTACAAACATGCCCTATATGTCCGGGAAACTAGCAGACCTAAGTCCTATGGGAGGACTCTTATTAGGTCTAACTGCACCCTCTCCTCCACTCTCTCTCCTGTCTCCTTAATTTGCGGACCTCTAGAAAATCAGACCCTCACTTTAGTGGACTCTGGGGCAGGAGGAAATTTCATTCTGAAACATCTAGTGGAACATTTGCGGATACCCACCGTCTCGGGTATTGAAGGCCGTCTTCCACTCATCGCCCTCTTTGATGCGGATCAAGTTGTGAGCTCCCCGGAGGTCAAGCTTGGAGAAGATCTGTGCTCCTTGCAAGCGGTTGAAGAGTTCCAAAATGAGGGGTAGCGGATATCGGTCCTTGACCGTTATAGCATTCAGGCCTCTATAATCAATGCACGGGCGCAGACTCCCGTCCTTCTTGGCGACGAAGAAGAACCCCGCTCCTGTGGGGGACTGGGATTTCTGGATAAATCCTCTCTTCAGATTTTCCTCAATATACTCCCTCATGGCCTGCGTTTCGGCCGGAGAAAGGGCATAGGTGCGTCCTCGAGGGGGCTCTGTCCCTGGGAGAAGATTGATGGCGCAGTCGAAGGATCGGTGCGGTGGCAGTATTTCGGCCTTTTGTTTAGAGAAGACGTCCGTGTATGCGGCATAAGGAGCCGGTAGACCTGGGAGACTGGTGGAGGCTATGGAACAGGATGCTGGCACCATGGAGTGGAGACATTTGCCATGGCAATTCGGTCCCCAACGAGCCAGCTGCAGTGTTTTCCAGTCAAACTGGGGCTCATGATCCTGGAGTCACGGAAGTCCTAGAACAATCGGATGGATGGAATATTCCAGGACGTAAAACAAGATTTGTTCCTGGTGCAGGGCCCCAGCTCTGAGCTGGATGGGAATCGTAGTGTGTGTCACTTGTTCTGGGAGGGGCTTCCCCTGGATCGAAGAGATGACCATGGGAACAGGAAGGCGGACTTGTGGGATCTTTAGGTGTTCCACCAGGCCTTTCATTATAAAATTGCCGCCGGCGCCGGAGTCCACTAAAGCTAAAGTGTGGAAGTCTCCTTCGGTCGTGGCTAGTGACACTGGCAATGTTAGTGGAGGTGCAGGTGTGGTATGGCCCAGGAAGAGACCTCCTCCAGGTCCTAGGCCCGAGTGTTTCCCGGTTGTTTTGGACAGGCAGCTACTCGGTGGCCCGCCGTGCCGCAATAAAAGCAGAGTCCCTCCTTCGTGCGCCGCCGCCGCTCCTGCGGAGATACTTTCCAGCGACCCAACTCCATGGGTTCGTCGGCAGGTGCCCGAGGGACTTCAGGGGCACTCTTGTATGGAGGAGAGGGCCTCCTTACTGCTTTAGTCACTGGGATGCGAAACCTCATGCGACAGTCTACACAATTGGCCAACTCAATCATGCCATCAAGATCGTCGGGGAGTTCCTTCGCCGCCAACTCATTTTGGAGGCGCGAGGCTAGGCCCTCCAGGAAGATACCATGCAGGCAGTCCTCTCTCCAATTCAGCTCCGCTGCCAGGGTGCGGAATTCTGTGGCGTACTTGGCCACAGTACGGGTGCCCTGCTGCAACCGGAGCAGTTCGGAGACCGCAGTGGACTTGTGGACGGGTTCGTCGAACATCTGCCGAAACGCAGACAGGAACTGGGTCAAGTCTCTAAAGATCGGATCACTTCTTTCCCATAGGTGAGAGGCCCAGATCAGGGGCTTCCTGTCGAGCAGGGACATGATGTAGCTGGTCTTGACCAGGTCGCTGGGAAACTGCGCCGGCAGTAAGGAAAAGCGAACCTGGCACTGGCTGAGGAATCCTCGACACAACTTTGCGTTTCCGGCGTATCGAGAGGGCGCCGGGAGTTGTGTGGGAGTAACTTGCCTCTGGTCGCTTCCGGAGGCCTGAACGGAGTGGGGTTGGGCAGGACGACCTCCTTGCGCCCCAGGCGGAGACGGAAGCGTGGGATTCATAGGCCCTAGTGCTTCCAGGCGTTGGGTCAGGCCCTGTACTGCAGAGACCAGGGCGTCGAGGGTCTGTTGTTGGTCCTTCAGACGCTGGGCCATCCCAGGAATGGCCTGGCGGGCAGATACCTCCACCGGGTCCATGGTCTTGGCAATCTATTATGTTCAGGCTTGTGGACCCTTGGCCGGCGAGAGGATGGTGTACCTTTCGGGGGGTCCGTAAGCGCTCTCGTCGGGTGGCGAGGAAAAACAGGAGGCAGGACCAGCTGACTCATGGCACTGGAGACTGAGGCAAACACGGAGGCGATGAAGAGACGAGATAAGGCGCTGTGTCTTCACCACTGGTGGTCTGTGGTCCCCCCGGGATGAGTCCGTAGGGACCCGACCGCTGGGACTTAGGTGGACCTAGGGAGGTCAGAGCAATGGTGCAAAGGCCAACTGGAGCTTCGCCCTGGAAGCCCACGGTCCCCCCAGGAGGAGCCCGTAGGGACTCGGGCCGCTGGGACTTAGGTGGGCCCTTGGAGACGGAGTCTTGAAGGAGTCCTAGGTCGAGTGCCAGAGGGTCGTCGCTCACCAGTCCGAAGTCGTGCACCAGAGAATCACCACTTGCCAATCCGAAGTCAGGAACCAGAGAATCACCGTAAGCCAATCCGAAGTCAGGAACCAGGAACACCAAGACGGAACAGGAACCGGAGTCCAAACGCAGGGAACTCACCGAAGCAAGCAGACTAGACAGCGAGGAAGGACGTTGCCAAGTCCTTTTATACTTCCTCTGCCCTGGCTGATAGAGAACAGGTGAGGCCATTTAGAGGGATGGGTCCCTTTAATTCTGTGGAGGGGGCGTGGCCTCGAGCTGAAGCATGGCGGTGGCCATTTTGGATTTCTCCCGCGGAGGAGAGACGCCGCTGGGGGGAAGCAGGACGGCTTCCCCTGCAATGGGCAGCGCCGGAGGCCGCGCGGGTGCGAATCAGGTAGGGGGCCGCGGTTGTGGGGCACCATGGCCGCGGAGCACAACACCCCTGCATCTCCAGGCTTCTCCAGAGAAGTGAATAGGAGCGGAGAGCGGTATAACTGTTTTAACCGTCACTTCTGGTGGTGTTTCTTCTTTACCTGAGGTAGTAGAAGCATTCATCTGTGCGTGCAGGAGATTAAAGGCCACAGTCAAGCTATCCAGTGAGTTCTGTTGTTCAACGATGTGCTGGGCCAGGCCTGGAATGGCCTGTAACGCGGTGAGCTGAGCCGAATCCATGGAGTTAGCAATCTGCTATAATATCGAGGTGTTTGGTGGATTCTCAGGGGCAACAGTGATGGTATCTCCTACAGGGAGGAGCCCCGTAGGGAAATGAAGCATCGGCCTAGACTCAGATGCACAAACACAGAGATTCTATCTTTATTTATACAGCTATTGTGGTCCACCAGAGGTGGCAGTAGAGAGTAGCAGTAGTCTGTGATCCTTGGCGTAGGAGACTCATCCCACAATAGTGGTGTAAGGCCCCGATGCAGATGTCCAGTAAGGCACTGTAGGAGAGACAGACTGGCAGATGTTATAACACACTCCCTGGAAACTGAGTAGATAGAGTTCCCAATGAGCAGTAGAGAGAGGATAGGTATTAGCAGTCTGTAATCCTCGGCAGAGGAGACCTGTTCCACAATGGTGGTGTAGGGCCCGATGCAGATGATCAGCGAGGAGCTGTAGATGGACAGACTGAGAGAAGTTGTACTCACTCTCTGTAGCTGATAGGTAGTGTTCCAGCAGGTTGAAGAATTGGTAGCAGGCACCAGGATAGATACACAGGCCCTCGAGGAGCGAGTACCTGTATAGAGAATAGGCACCTGGAAATAAGCAAAGGGCCCCCGAGGAGTGGGTACCCAGGTTAGTAGAACCCCGGAGGGTGAAGGTGGCTTCCAGCAGAGTAGAAGTGGCAGAGCAGCTTCAGACTGGAGTGAATCCAATCTGATGCTAACTCAGCGAGAGTCAGCAAATGGGCAACCTTTTGAATACGGAAGCAGTGACATCACTCGAGGGGACGCATCCAAGGTTCGCGCCAACACTGCTACAAGACATGAGGTGTGCGCGCGCGCCCTAGGAGTCCTCAGTTCAACATGGCGGGACGCTGCGCCAGAGCCGCTCCAGGGAAGCTAGAGGGTGCGGCAAGGAGACGCTACGGATGCCATTCTCCCGAGGCTGGTGGAGAAGACTGAAATAGAGGTGAGGCATGTCGGGCGAAGCCGTCTGAGACCGACGGACACAACAATTATCTTTTATTGCACAGCTGATGAGTTCCACCAGAGGTGGCAGTAGTGAGGCAATCCGGAAACGTGAGGACGGAGGATCTCGAGTTACCAACACATCCTGGTTGCGGGTGAGGAGTGGTTACAACTGCTGAAATATGGGCATGATCCAACTGCATTGGTTCCTCTCCAGGAGAAACAGGGTCCTCCAACAGAAGGATAGGGTCGGAGACACGACCACCTCATCTTGCATGATTCTACCGGGCTCGTTCCTGGAGTCTCCAATCAATCTTACCCGTGAGGTTTATAAGGGCCTCAAGGAAGTGGGACGTTCCCGGGCTGCCAGTTCGTCCTTGATCTGTGGAAATAATCCTTCCAGGATCATGGCGTTAACACAGTTCCCCTGCCAATTTAACTCCGTAGCCATGGTACGAAACTCTATAGCGTATTCGCCGAGGGACTGAGGCCCTTGCCGGAGGCGAAGCAGGTCGGATCCCATCTATGGTATCCTGCCAGGTTCATCAAAGATCTCCTTAAAGGTGGAAACAAACTGGGACAAGTTGGATAGCAGAGAATCCAAGTGTTCCCATAATGGTGAAGCCCACGCCAAGGCTCTTCCATCCAGGAGGGAGAGAATGAAGGTAGTTTTTACCAAGTCATTTGGGAACAGTGTTGCGGTCTCCACCGCTTCCCCCTTGCTAGCTGTGTTCAGGGCTCACCTCCGAGGCCGGGAACGCCGCCTCCGCGGCTCTGCTGTGCATTCAGGGCGTCCGCCATTGCTGGGCCGTCTCGCTGCCGCCCCGCGTGCACGCGGGGATGCGCGTTATGGACGTACGCGCACCGGAAGCCTGACCCCGCCTGAGCTAGTCATGCCACGCCCCAAGCCCGATATAACTGGTGTCCCTCAGTCCTCTCATTGCCTTGCAACGAGGTTTGCTACAGTGTGTAGTTCTTAGTTGTACCTCCGTTGTTCTGCTTCAGCTACCGACCTCCGCTTGTTCCTGACTCTGCTTCTGCCTGCCGCCAGCCATCGACCTCTGCTTGTTCCTGACTCTGCTTCTGCCTGCTGCCAGCCACCGACCTCTGCTTGTTCCTGACTCTGCTTCTGCCTGCCGCCAGCCACCGACCTCTGCTCGTTCCTGACTCGTCTACTGCCTGCCGCCTGCCTCAGCCCTCGGCTTCTCTGCCGCAGCTGCTACGCTCCTGTCCTCCGGACAGTGCCTCCTGCAGGCCTGGACTGGAACTGCTGCCAGACTGTCTTGGGTCCTGTTACCTTCTACTCCCTGCCAGGCTCTGGCCTACTCGCTGCTGGCTCCCATCTTGCACCCTGCAAGTTCCAGTCAAGACATTACTGACTCTGATCCTGCTTCCGCTTGCTCTGTGCTCCCTGGCCTATTGGCTCTTGCTACTGGACTCTGTGCTTACCCTTGCCCGGGCCTTCCTAGAGAGACTATCACTGTGCAGAAGTCCCAAGGGACTGGGACCCTACGGGCTCCTCCTGGGGGGTCCTGGTTCCCGGGTGAAGAGCTTAGCTGCACTCCCAAGTCCCAAGGTTCTGGGACCCTACGGGCTCCTCCTGGGGGGTTCCCAGTTCCCGGGTGAAGACCCCTACGTGTGTCTCCTAGTCCCAAGGCTCCAGGACCCTACGGGCTCCTCCTGGGGGGTTCCTGGTTCCCGGGCGAAGACCTGTGCTTGTGGCTCCGCCTCCCGAGCTACTCTACCCAGGGTGGTTCGGCTCAAGGGTCCACTCTCGAACCGCAGCTCCCAGACTGCAACAAACAGTGTGGGCTGAAGTGCAAAGTGCATATGGCATTAGTTTAAAAAACCTCAGCAGCGTCTTGCATCTCTGGAGTAGCGAGGCGGGTTAGAAAGAGGAATTACCGTGTGATTAGATCCGGAGGTAGCGGAAGAACTAGTTAACGATGGAGAGGCATCGAATTGCTTCAGAAGGTCCTGATGAAGGGTTAAACACTGAACGTCCGTCATCACTATCTCCTCTCCAAGGAAGTCTGGAGACTCTGTACCTTCTGAATGAGGCCAGGTAGAGACTGGAGTATCTTAAATTCTTCTGCTTGAGAATCCAGTTGAGCATTCAGATAGTCTACAGTCGTAAGCAGTGTTTCCAGAATCCTTTGATGTTCTTGGCCTCTCTGGGCCAGACCAGGAATGGCCTGCAATGCGGTGAGCTGAGCCGAATCCATGGAGTTAGCAATCTGTTATGGTTAGAGGTGTTTGAGTGGATTCTCGGGGTACTGTGGAGGTGACCACACCCACAGGGAGGAGCCCTGTGGGGAGCCACAGACCCAGGCTAGACTCAGGACGCACAAACACAGAGATTATCTTTATTGCACAGCTGATGAGTTCCACCAGAGGTGGCAGTAGTGAGGCAATCCAGAGAGAGCAGTCCAGGGATCCTCGGCAGAGGAGACCCGTATCACAGAGATGGTTAGGGAAGTCCGGTTGCAGGTTCCCAGAGCAGCAGAGCTGTAGATGAGACAGACTGATAGATTACTCACTAGATGGTAGCTGTATGATAGCGATTCCAATAGGCAGAAGTAGATGGTTACAGGCACCAAGGCAGGGAGAGCATGCCCTCGAGGAGCGAGTACCTGATTCCAGTAAGGCACCTGAAAAAAAGCAAAGGGACCCGAGGAGCGGGTACCCAGGTTAGAGAATACCCTGAAGGACAGAGAGAGCTTCTAGCAGCAGCACAGAAGTGGCAGAGTAGCTTAGACCGGACAAGTCCAATCCTTGCTAACTCGATGAGCTAGTAAACAAGGGCAGGCTAAATACCTCCAGGAAGGGACGAAGACCAGTGGTAGTAGGCCGGCCTTCCCATGCTGATCCCTTTAAAAAAGGGATGGCTTCGCCGCGCACGTCTAGAGGATGTTGGGGGCAGGGTTTCCACTGCGACGGTGTCCCAACCACAGGGATAGGCCTTTTGATGTTGCGGTAGCCCTCGGGGGTCTGGAGTGCTTCGGACCATAGCTGGAAGGGGTAAGCTTGATCGGCCTCCTTGGCTGACAGGCATAACATCCACATGATTGGACAGAGACCCACAAGGATGAACTTGTAGCATCAGCGGATAGATCTGAAACTCCAGCAGAAATACTCTGCCCTGCCTTGTATTGAATCGAACCCCAAGAAGCTTCAGGGTCTGAGATGGCTGCAAATTGCTCTTGGCCAGATTCATTACCCAGCCTAATTCTTGTAGCAAGGAAACCACCCTGCAGGAAGCACGAAGACTCTCTTCCAATGTCTTGGCCCGAATTAGCCAGTCATCTAGACAGTGAACTAGAATGCCCTCCTTGCGAAGAGCTGCAGCTATCATCACCATGACCTTGGAAAAGGTCCTGGGTGCTGAAAGGCAAGGTCTGAAACTGGTAATGACAATCCAAGATAGGAAATCGGAGGAACCGCTGATGTTCCTGCCGGATGGGAATGTGCAGATATGCCTCTGTCAGATCCAGAGACGTGAGATCTCCCTGCTTGGAGAGCCATTACGACAAAACGAACCATTTCCATACTGAAATGCATAACTCAAAGATGACGGTTGACACCTTTGAGATTCAGTATGGGCCGAAACAACCCTTCCTTCTTGGGCACAACAAAATTAATGGAATATCGGCCCATATTTCACTGCGATTCGGGAACGGGACTCACTGCTTTCAGATTCTGTTAGGGGAGCACTAGGGAGCGGTCCCGATTCCGAGGAGATAGTGTGCCCATAGGCCATGGCATGACCCCAGAGGAACTCCGAAGAAGTGCCGAGGTAGGCAAGACATGTCCAAGCATGGGCAGACAGGCTGAAGACCAGGGGCCCTGACCTCTGCCAAACCCGAACGCACCAGAAGAGACCCAACAATGCAATGCTGGTCTCTGGGGTAGCCCTCTGGCCACTCGATAGCCCTTTTGGACCCGCCAACTGGGAATGGCAGGCATGATGGGATGGACAGAAGTTGAGAACAGGTGATGGTACTGGAACAAGAACAAGACATAGGCACTAGAGACTTGGACGAGACGTAGGTACTTGGAGACTTGGACGAGACATAGGGACTTGGATGAGAATTCAGGATACTCGGAGACTAGAGGATTCAGGATACTCGGAGAATTGACGGAGATTCAGGATTCTCGGAGGCTTAGGCAAGGACTCAGGATACAGGTAGTAGTACGGATTGAGTACTGCACCGCAGCGCACCCTACACAGCCGCCCATGGCTGGTCGCAGACCACGCCAGAAGCGAAGCAGCATCCAAGCGAGGAAGTGAAGACTTGGATCTGGAGACATAGCGAAGATTCAGGAGAGGCCTGCACCGAGGTGCGCCCTACACAGCCGCCTGTGGTTGGTTGCGGACCACGCTGAAGCAGACCAGGTTCTGGCTTGAGTCTAGGGTATGGACAGAAGAAGGCATAAGGCACTCTGAAGACCGGGAACAGGATTCAAGACTCGGAACTCGGATTCAGCAACGGACTTCGGCATTAACAACAAGAGCCTTCCGGAGACTTGCGCTGCAGAGGTGAAGACAGGCCTTGTGCCACGAGGCGCCCTATAAATCCCTCCATGGGCTGATCACGGACCACGACAGTAGCACGCCAGGAAAGATGAACAAGTAGGAAACCAGGAAGCAGGACGAAGAGCTGGAGATGAGGACATTGGGATCAGAGCTGGAACACGGGACATCAGGAACATCTGGAGACAGGAACATCTGAAGAGAACACAGGATCCAATGAGAGATCAGGAACCACGGACCAGACAAGGGATCCGATGAGAGACCAGGAACACGGATGAAGACAAAGTAGCTCCCACGAAGAACAAAGGATCTTGAAGAAGCGATGGACCTTAGAAGCTTCCTGGATCAATGAGCTGGAACGGACGAAGAATCCAGGAGCGAACTGGCTCCTTGCGAAGGCAACGAGGGACTGACGAAGAGCCCTTTTATAGGGCTGAAGAGAAGACGCCCTGGAGACATCATCAATGGGGCCACAGGGCTTTTCCCGCCGCGGGCCCTTTAAATGACAGAGAGAGGCGCGGCCGCGTGCCTAGAGGAAGGCCAGGACCTGGGACAGCGGCGTCGGCGTCCACGCCACGAAGATCAGGCTTGAGGCGGCACTAGGCTGTGAAACAAGGTCCTGACGTCGGTGGCTCCAAGTCACGAAGAAGGAGCAGGCTGGCGGCGGCTTCCTGCTGCGAGGAGACATGGTGGCAGTGGCTCTGCCTGCTGCAAAGGTGGCAGTGTTGACGGCAGCCTCCGGGCTGCGCAGGGAAGGACGTCGGTGGTGGCTCTGCATGTCGCGAGGGACAGGCAGCGGTGCTTGGGCCTCAACTCTGGGGTGTTGGCGGCGGCTTTCGGGCCATGAGAAGAGATGGCGGCAGCTTCCGACCGTGGAGGTGAGAGGCTGCTTGCGGCTAGGCCCGCAAGCACCATCGTAACAAATTCAACAGCTGTTGTAATGTCACTTCCATTTCTACTCTCTTCTGAGGGGAGTTGCATGGAGAGACCATGAAGGCATCCAGAGGAATGCAAAGAAATTCTAGAGCATACCTGTTCCGAATCACTTCACTAACCCATTGATCTAAAGTAATCTGGACCCACTTGTGATAAAACCAGGATAGGCAACCACCCTTTCACCACCAGGTGAGCCCACAAACCTTCATTGGGAAGGCCGAGGAGCTCCACCTCTGGAACCTGCATCCTTTCGAGGACCTCGGGGATGAAAAGACTGAGACCTGCAGATGGGACTGGATCTCTGGGAAGAACCTCCGCTATAAGGCTGAAAACGCCGGTAGTCTCGAAAGCAACCAGTAGCCCAAATAGGCTGGGCAACAGGTTTCTTGTCCTCTGGTAAACAAGAGACCTGGGCTTCTCCCCATTTACTTGCCATTGTTTCCAATTCACTGCCAAACAAAAGCGAGCCTTTGATGGTCAGTTTAGTAAGACTGAACTTTGAAATAGTATCTGCAGACCAGTTGCGCAGTCAGAGCTGCTGCCTGGACGCAATAACTGAAGCAGTTCCTCTGGTGGCTATGCGTACCAAGTCACAGCCTGCATCAGCCAAGAAGGTGGCCCCTTGATCTATCATAGGTCCAAGCTCTGATCCCACGCCACCAGATTCTTGACAAAGATGCAAGGTAGCCCACGCTACCAAGGCGCAACAAGAAGCAATTTGCAAGTTCATTGTCATTGCCTCAAAGGCTTGCTTCAGGATAGCCTCAATACTCCTATCCTGAGCATCATTCAGTGCCACACCTCCCTCTATCGAGATGGTGATACATTTCATGACAGAACACACTAAAGCATCCACCCTAGGGAAACAAAATTGCTCTCTGGCCTGCGGATCCAAGGAGTATAAACCTGCCAAGACGCATCCCCCTTTAAAGGATGCCTCTGGTCCATTTCAGATCAATCAACTCCTGGATTGCATCCAAGAGGGGAAAAAAACAAGAAGCCTTGTGCAGAGTGACCAAGATAGGATCCTTCTTCTGCGTCCCCAAGGAGTCAGCCCAGGCACTTCAAGGGTCTTCAAACCCAGCAACTCTTCTCTCTGAATAAACGGAGAAGAGTTCTATATGGCTCCAAAACTGAGGGAATGTCCCCCTCCTAATCAGGAGAGCCATCCCCATCATCATTGGTGTCATCCTGATCCACCTGCATTTGAGCTCTGTCAGACCACACTGCCACACGGCGCTTAACTGTGGAGACAGGAAGAGGAGCACTCAGAGTGCACGGAGCTATCTTAGAAGGTACTGCCACTTCAGAAGACTGGCCTTGTAGAAATGTCTACAATCCCTGGAAGAATTCTACCCAGGAAAAGGATGACAGGGCCATTCCAGGCTTGAACCTGAAGTCCTGTGAGCCAACTTGTGGATCAATCAAGAGTGGAGCCACCCCTGTCATGTCTCCCTCGGTCCCACTTCCCTCAGATCGAGGATATGGACCATTGCCGGCAAAATCAGGAGGCAAACCTCTACGAGCATCTAGGCAGCACTGACACAGGCTTAAAGAAAGTTCTGACTGAATGGACCTGATGTGCATGCAGCACAGATAGATAGGTGCTTAGGTTTCTTCGCCGCGGGCGCCATACTGTAAGTGTGCAGACTGATGAATGCTCGCACCTAGCTTATCTACATGAATAAGCCTGCCCAAAATGGATGCACAAAAAATGTGCATCAAAGCCCATGCATCTAGGCCACTCATCCAACTGGATGCCCAAACTGGACACCCAGTACTGACACCTCAACTGTTCGCATAAGATATGTATCCACGACAAATGCCCAACTGGACGCACAGATGATAATGGATGCACACACAGGTGCGCAAGCGGCAGCAAAAAGCGCGCAAAACTACCCCGTGAACTACCACGCGCCAAAATGGGAGAAACCTGGGAGCAGGGCCTAGCCAAACACCTGCTCAACCCACTGTGCCTACACTTTCTCCTCACCTCATAGAACTCCCCAGAGCTGTGAGCGGCTTAGGAAACAGACCCTTCTCCTACTGTCTTTTGATTTTTTAAAGTAAAAAAACCTTTTACCTGAGCTCAGTCCTCCCTGGCTGAGAGCAGGAACAGGTCCCGGCTAAGGGGAGATGGGGCTAAAGCTTTCACCGCTGAGCCTCTCTCGGCCTGCAACCGTTAATGGGAATTTAGGTTCACGCCAGTCAAGGCTATCGGACTGAAAGCACTCTACTGAGGGAAAACATGAACTGGTGCTCTGGTAACCAGTTTCTAAGTCTATCCGATTTGATCTGCATAGCTATGCTGAAATGCTAACAATTCATTTAGAGGCTGCAGGGTTATTTATTTATTTATTTATTTCAGATTTTTATATACCGGCATTCGAGACAGCAGTCACATCATGCTGGTTCACATAAAACAGGGGTGCATAGTAAACATAACTATAACAAATGGTGCTGAAAAGGCAGTTACATATAACAGGGTGATAAGAACTTGGCTGAGAAGGAAGAGAAAGGACAGGTTATTAATTCACACAGGTAAACGATAGAAGATATGGTTAACCATGGTGTAGGTGGACATTAGGGGTGGCTTGGAGGTGTTAGATCAATTGGCGTCCGGGAAAGCTTGTATGAATATCCAGGTCTTTAGTCTTTTTTTGAAGGTTGAGATGCATGGTTCTGTTCTGAGATTTGAGGGGATGGAGTTCCATAACGGTGGAATGGCTGTAGAGAAAGCCCGGTCTCTTAGTGTGCAGTGTCTGGTAGATTTGGACGGTGGTACCTGTAGCGATCCCTTGTCTGTATCTCTTGTCGGTCTTGACGAATTGTGTAGTCGGAGAGGGATCTGTAGGTCAATGGGAGCCAGTTGGTGGATGTTTTTGTATGTGGTAAGAATGGCCTTGTATATTATTCTAAAGTGTATAGGTAGCCAATGGAGGCTCTTTAGAATGGGGGTTATGTGGTCCCTTCTCCTGGTATTTGTCAGAATTCGTGCAGCTGCATTTTGCACCATCTGAAGCAGTTTGGTGTATGAAGCGGGAAGGCCAAGTAGGATGGTGTTACAATAGTCTAATTTTGAAAAATGATTGCTTGGAGAATGGTTCTGAAATCTTGGGCATGGAAAAGAGGTCTAATTCTTTTCAGCACTTGTAGTTGGTAGAAACAGTCTTTGGTGGTTTTGTTAATAGTGGCTTTGAAATTCAGGCGATTATCAATTAGGACTCCTAGGTCTCTCACTTGTGTGATTGTTGGCGTGGCTTGTTGTGCAGAGGTGATGGTGCTGTTTTCTGAGCCGATGAGCAGGAGTTCAGTTTTGCCGGAATTTAATACCAGGTTTAGGCTGGTGAGGAGGAGTTTAATTTTTTGAAGGCATGTATCCCAGTAAGCCAGAGTTTTTGCGAAGGAATCCTTAATGGGTATCAGGACCTGGATATCGTCCGCGTAAAGGAAGTGTTTGAGGTTGAGGTCGGTGAGAAGTTGGCATAACGGTATAAGGTAAACGTTAAATAAAGTAAGAGACAGGGAGGACCCCTGTGGGACTCCTACTAACGACGGGTGTTGAGAGGATTCTTTGTTCTGTATCTTGACCTTGTATCCTCTATTGCTGAGAAATGATATGAACCAAGATAGTGCTGTGCCTGAGATACCTATGTAGGCTAACTGGTTAATGAGTAGGGAATGATTGACGGTGTCAAAGGATGAAGAAAGCTCCAGTAGGATCAGTAAGAAGGCTTGACCTTTATCGAGGCCCAGGATGAGGTGATCTGTTAAGGAAATGAGGAGGGACTCCGTGCTTAGTGTTTTGCGGAAACCGTATTGTGATGGGAATAGGAGGTTGTTTTCTTCAATGTAGTTTGAGAGTTGGGTGTTCACCAATTTCTCCATAATCTTGGCTATGAAGGGGAGGTTGTGCATGTCAAGTAGATTTCTCCCCAACTATCGGAGCGCACTGTTAACCCGCCATTGGACGCGCGTTTTCGATTCAGTAAGGGGCCGAAAACACGCGTTGATGCATGTTGATGGCTTGTATGGTATTCCCGCGCGATTCAGAAAACAAAATGTGCAGCCAAGCCGCACATTTTGCTTTCAGAAATTAGCGCCTACCCAAAGGTAGGCGCTAATTTCTTCGGGCATCGGGAAACTGCACAGAAAAGCAGTAAAAACTGCTTTTCTGTGCACCCTCCGACTTAATATCATGGTGATATTAAGCCGGAGGTCCCAAAAGTTTCCAAAAGTAAAAAAAAAAATAAATTTGAAGTCGGCCCGCGGCTGTCGGGTCGAAAACCGGCCGCTCAATTTTGCCGGTTTTTGGTTTCCGAGCCCGTGGCTGTCAGCGGGCTCGAGAACCGACACCGGCAAAATTGAGTGTCGGCTGTCAAACCTGCTGACAGCCGCCGCTCCGGTCCAAAAGGAGGCGCGAGGGACGCGCTAGTGTCCCTAGCGCCTCCTTTTGCCTGTTTTTACTGCCGGGCCTCATTTGAATAGAGAATTGAGCGCACAGGAGAGCGGGCTTTACTGTATAGGCCCGTATGTAATTGTCTAAACATCATCTAAGTTGTGATGTGCCCTTTGTGGTTTGAAGATCTATAATTGCTTTGATCTTGGTGCGGTAAAAGAATCAAGGACTTTTTTCAGTCACATGGCATGTTCAGCATTAACAGATTCATAAACAAAGATATCATCCATAAAGACTGTACATCTTTACATCCACTCAAGAATCTTCCTTTAGATATTTCAGGAGCGAATATAATACCGAAATGACAATCCCCCAAAATAATACCCTGCCCAGGGAGTAGTAAAGATGGTTTGGCACTTCCGGGGGAGCTGCCAAAATCTACCCGCAGCGTCAAGGTTAGAGAAGATGGTACCCAACCATTTTATTTAATCCAGCTCCTCTAACAAAAGTTCAGAAATATTGTAGGGTGTTGAAATAATATTTGCAGAAACGGATACTACCTGATTTTTCACAATGTTTCATCCACTAAATAAAATAGTTTATATAAAACGGTAAATGTTGCTATTACCATTTTTTGAATATTTTTAAAAACTATCATAACTTCAACATTCTGCATAGTTTACTAATTATTAATTTTTATTTCCGCGCTCCACTTAAGAAAGCGGTTTGCGACACACACCGATTCTACCTTTCAAATTACGTCACACGAATGGGCAAGGCCTTCCCAGGTGGCCCCACCCCCGGAGAAATCGCCGAGCTGGCGTCTCGGTAGCCTTGGCAACTAGTTACATCACATCAAAATAGCGAGCTGCGATTGGCTAGAATCTTTCGAGAAGGCTCGAGAATGCGGAAGCGGAAGTTGCACGTGGAGTCAGCAAAGGCAAGCCCTTAAGAGAAGCAGTTTCTGGAAATTTCTGATCCTACGATATATGAAGCGGAGAGCAAAGCCCCGCCTCCTTCTATGACAGACACCCCAGGAGCCGGATCGTAGACTGGCGGCTCGCTGTGTTCGCTAAAGAGCGGATTTGAGGCACTGAAACCAGGGAAATCCGTACGGTAGTTAACGGGATAGGACTGCGGAGAAAACGCCATTAAGCTAAAATTATTTCGGAGCTGAAGAGAGAGATTTCGTGCCGCTGTACTTTTTTCCTTATATCCTCTCGCTCCCAGTAGCTGAAATTATGTCAGTCGTCGGATTTGATTTAGGTTTTCAGAACTGCCACATTGCGATCGCTCGTTCCGGCGGCATCGAGACTATCGCCAACGAGTTCAGCGACCGATGCACACCGTGAGTAGCGGGATTGGACTGTTATTTCTCTGCTGCAGGGAAACCGGTATTATCATCACCAGCAAGGGTATTATGGACTCTTGCTGTTGCAGAGTGTAGCTCCTTTAGTCTTCAACAAACCGGATCTGGGCCCGGTGTTGTAATATGGGGGATGGAGGGAAGAGGTGACGCTTTTTCATTGTCAGCTCTGTAGTACAATCTGAAGCCTAGAAAGATGAACAGCTTGGATTCGGGGCTGCCGTTAAGAGTTGTAGTACATCCCTCTGACTGTAGGAAGAGAGCTAGGCACGGTGCGGCGTGAGAGGTCCACAAAGTAGGAAAAGAAATTCTTGGCAGACAACTTTTCCTGAACGAAGGTTTTTTTTTTTAACCTCTACGGGGAGAGCCGCGTTTTTTGTTCAGCTATTTATACAGGCGTGTTATATTTCTTTATGGAGAATGACTGCGCTGGTTCTGTTCCAATTAGTTATCTGTTTTTTGCCTTCGAAAAACGTCCTAATGAACTTTAATTTGAAATTTCACCGTTCGGTGACTGGGCCTTTAATAGCAATTATGTTAGGACGAGTCCTGAGTCAGGGTTGTGGCGTCACAACACAACTAGATTGTTGCTGGTGCGATTGTCACAAGGAAGGCTCTGGAATCTTCCAGAGTGCTGCACTGTGGAACCCTCGAAGACACTGGAGCTGGGCTGCAGTGCGCCTGTCTGCGTGGGAGACACTTGTAGCGCTATTTGTCTGTAGTAGCGCTGCTAATGTCTGACACTGCTGCCAGGGAGCAGCAAAATATTTAACGCTACGATAGTGTTTTTTTTAATTTATTTTCTGGGTTTAAAGCGAAATTGTGAATGCCAGAAATAGTAATGACTATCTGTAGATACCTGCAAACTAAAGGAATAATTCTCCTACTTAATCACTGGGGTCACTTTGAGTGTCTTACTCGGGAACCGAAGGGGAAGGCAAGAGTCTGCCAAGATTGTGGCAGTTCAACTAATTTAGGGTGTGAGGAAGGAGCAAATAGTTGGGTTCGCTTTATATTATTTAGGGGTTCTTTTGAAATAAGACACGGAGGATGCCTTCGCAGAAGCAGTGCCTGGTTTTGAAGCGCAGGATGCAGTTAGCTGACAAAAAGACTAGTTGCTGTAGACACCCCTACTTAAATAGGATGAATCTGTATAACCATTGTAAATGATATTTTTAAAGGGTGACAAAGCTTTAATATGAGCAGTTATTGAAATAGAAACTTTTTGAAAGATTGGTTGAAAAATAGTATGTATTTTGTGTAGCACTGATCTTTGTTTTGGTTACAAATGAAAGGGTGTTAAATATGTTTATAGATAACATTTTTAATTGGATTCAAGTTGTCTAAGGTTTCCATCTATTAAAAAAAATAGATGAGATTGGTACAGTGGTAAAACTGTAAGTGATATATATTTTATTTAAACTTCTGTTGCTGTGCTTTTCAAGTAGGTATTTCTACTGTACTTTTAAATTCATAACGAAATTTTTGTTTTATTTCTGTAGAGCTGTTGTATCATTTGGATCAAAAAATAGAACTATTGGAATAGCAGCTAAAAATCAGGTAGGTCCAGAGTGGAGGCTGTTAGAAAATAAGACTGGCTTACCATACCATGTCTATTTGACAGGGGATGGTTAGTCACACAGCACATTGGCATAATATTTTGGTGAATGGATGAAACTGTTTTGAATTGTGTAGAAAACATATTCCCAGCTCTTCTGTCAGAATTGTGAAATATTTGTGTGAATCTACAGAAGTTATTGAGATCTTGACAAAACTGAGAAAAACTTCACCGAAAAATATGGGGCATGTTTCATACTGTCGACAACCTTCATGAGTATCACCAGAATGTTGCTAGTGGTTACTCAGACTTTACTCACATGAGATGCCAACAATACAGGCAGCCCTTCCTCCACCTCATCCCTTCCCCCCTTTAACCAAAGCACATTTCCTCTCCCAAAGGCCCCTCTGTACAACAGCTGATAGTGCTATATTTCTTAGAATCTTCTTCTCTCATGCCCCTGCTCTGAAAAGCTGCCCCTTCTGTTGCTCATTTTCTGTGTAAGGGAGAGGAAGGTGGGAGACAACTGCAGTCAGGTATATTTGAGGTGCCTGGAGAGAGTCTGGACCTCCCTCTTTGGGATCATCAGGCAGTGCTAGACTTCCTCATGTTTCATGGGATGTTGGCATAGCAGGTGTGGGATAGGTCACATTTTTCAGGGCTGTAGGGTACTGACTCTGCTTGCTGCTTTCATTTAGCAAGCTTGTGAGATTTTCAAATGTTGGAGACTGCCATAACAGGTGGAAGGGCTGTGACACATGGTGTACGCTGGCTTCCTTTTAGGCTTAAATTATATATTGGAGGTGGAGAATACTTTTCCAGTCAAATCCTTAAACTCACCCACTACATAAATTGGGGCTACTTTGTTTATTTAATGGGAATATCATTTTATATTTTATTCTTCTGAAGATTAATGAAGTTAACCAACATGTCAACCAGATACTTTAGGGTTTTACTTCAGAAATGTATATGGATGTCATGGCAGCACATAGAGGGAAGGCATCCAAATGTGGGGTAGTGATAGCCTGTTGCAGCTGGCTAAATTGAGATCCAAGGAAGCAGTGGTACTCTAATTGGGAGTAGTGGTATTATGTGCTTGCATCACTTAAGTTTTTCTAAATTGTAGGTCCTTGCTCTCACTCCTAGATGACATCCCCTTTAAAATGAACCCTTCTCACAGAAATTCACCACAGCATTTGAATCTACGGTAGTGAATAGATTCTTATAAATCCCCTTCCACAGTCCAGGGACAAATGCAGAAGTTCAGTTGTAAGTAGAGCAGATGGCATGACTGGAATATCTCTCTAGATTGTGTTGCTGGCACATTCGTTCACATATAGTTCACTTCTAGACGAGTAGGTAAAATTATCTGAAAGACTTTCAGATGACATTCAGGTCTCAGATGATGAATGGCCATAGCTCTAAAATGATCCTGTGAGTCTTGGTATAAGTTGTATTAATTTCAGACCTGGAAATGATGCTTTCAGAAACCAGTGCAGAGGCATGTTTGTGGATCCATGGTTAAGATGATGTTTTTTCCAATAAATAATCCAGCTGCTTTCCTTAACAGTATATGACATGGGGTTGAGAGACATGGTAACCGAAGAACAGTCTTGTTAATGGACTTTGGTTCTGTGGAGTAGCATAAGGTGCTGGTTAATTCATGGATACAAAGATAAAGGATTCATCCAGCTTCAATTATAACTTGTGGTGATCAGCCTATGTCCAAAGTATCAGTCAAGGTAAAAATATACCGGTACTGAAGAAATAATTGGCAATGAAAAATGTAGTCTAACACTGACCTTATGCTTGAACTTCATGTCAATGGACCTCAAAATGAATGCACTGTTTTAGGTAAGCTTACACAAGTGTTAGCACCTCATGTTCTGTATTCAGGCAGGCCAATCCCCACCAGTGTATTATGCACCTCTGCCAGCAGATGGAGACTGTCATGGATATATTAGAGATGTGAATCGGAACCGGAATCTGTTTGGTTCCGGTTCAGATTCAAATCTTAAATTTTTATTGTCCGGCCTGATTGGTTTTTTGTTTATCGGCTGCGCCCGATCCGATAAACAAAAAACCCACCCCGACCCTTTAAAACTGACCCCTTAGCCTCCCCCACCCTCCCGCCCCCCCCCCCCACCCCCAAAACGTTTTAAAATTACCTGGTGGTCCAGTGGGGGCGCGGGGAGCAATCTCCTGCTACCATGTGACAGGGGCCGGCCAATGGCACGGATACCCTGTCACATGGTAAGGGCAAAGGGCCATCGGTGCCATTTTTATTAGCGCAGCCGATGGCCCGAGAGCGGAAGATTGCTCCCCGCGCCCCCACTGGACCTCCAGGTAATTTTAAAACGTTTTTGGGGGGGGGGGGGGGGGGGGAGGCTAAGGGGTCAGTTTTAAAGGGTCGAGGTGGTTTTTTTATCGGGCCATCGGCGCCATTTTTATTAGTGGCAGTCAACGGCCTGAGAGCGGGCGATCGGTCCCGGGGCTTCCACTGGATCACCAGGTGATTTTAAAACGTTTTGGGAGAGTGGGGGAAGGTAAGGGATTAGTTTTAAAGGGTCTGGGTGGGTTTAGGGGTTGTTTTGGTGTGCTGGTTTTCCCACGCCTCCCCAAAAAATAACTCCCGTTAGTGGATACAAACTCGATTCACTATTTTTCACGATAAATCGGGGTAATTTCTATTGTATCGCACTCTTAACGATTTTTGATGATTTAAAAAATATCGGACGATATTTTAAATAGTCAAAAAACGATTCACATCCCTAGGATATAGCCTTCCCTGACAGCCTGCCAGTATTCAGTCTCCAGCAGATGGTGGACATACATTTCCCTACTGGGGATTGCCTGTTAAAAAATAAATACAAATAAAAATAAGCAGTTGCAGGCTGAGATGCTTTCCAATGAAAGCCTTTGCCCCCCCTCCCCCATAACTGGGACCTGTTCCTGTTTTCAGCCAGGAAGAGCTGAGCTCAGGTATAAGTTCTTCATAAAAAAAATGGAACTCTTTAGTGAGGATTCTTCCAGGTTCTCTTCCTCTGCATTCAGCTCCTCCCACTCAAGTCTGGGACGTTCTGTGAGGTGTGGAGGCAGTTCAGGCATGGCAGGTTGAGCAGCCTTTTGGCTCCTTCTTAGCATGTGGTAGGCCGTGGTGACTAGTTTGCGCATTCTGCACGTCCAGTTTGTGTGTTCTTTCTGGACATAGATCTTGTGCGCCTAGTTTGGGTATGCTTTTTACGTGCATGTAACTGGATACACATTTTGTCTAGCTGGGCGCATGGTTATACTTCTATATTGAGAGCATACCAACCATGGCGCCGGCGGCAAAGAAATTTTAAGTGCTTATCTATTTGTGTTGCATGCCACATCAAGGCGAGAAAGCCGGAGCTTTCTGCAAGCCTAATTCTGTGCTGCCTGGATGCTCTTCGGGATTTGCCGCCTACTGATTTGACCGAAGGTGAAATGAAGCGAGTGTCCCCTCCTTTGGTTATCTACTGGCTGAGTCTTCTTCAGGGGAGATTGGCTCTCAGGATGTCAGGTTTGGGCCTATGGAGCCATCCTCCTCTTCCAGGGATTATAGACCTTTCTACAGGGATGTCCATCTGAGTTGAGAATATCTACTAGTTTAGGCCTGTGTGCTTACGTTTCCCTGTGTCTGCCACCAAGGGCAAGCACCATGGCACAGCAGGTTCTGACAAGGTTCGAATGGATGTGATTAAGATGATACTGATGGTGGTGGCTCCTCTATCGAGGAAGGGGAGATTCCCCCAGATTTGGAGCCACATAGAACTCTTCTCAGTTTCTTTCATAGAGATGAGTTGCCGAGCTTGATCTCCGACATTGAAGACCCTTGGAGTGGCTAGGGGTAACTCTTCAGGTATGCATATTGGTCACTCTTCGTAAGGCTTCATCTTTCTTTACTCCTCCTGGATGCGATTGAAGAATTGATTCCATTTGAATGGAGTGTGCCAGAGGTGAGCTTTAAAGTGGGGTTGTGTGTGTCTTGGTGGGTTTATACCTCTTGGATCCATAGGACGGAGTGATTGTTTCCTGAAGGTGGATGCTTTGGTGTGTTCTGTCACTAAAAGAGCCACCATCCCAGTGGAAGGAGGAGCGGCTGTTAAGGATGCTCAAGATAGGATTGAAGCTATCCTTAAGCCTTTGAGGCAATGGCAATGAGTTTGCAAATTGTTTCTTGTTGTGCCCTAGTAGCTCCATGGCAGCACAGTTTTGGATAGCGGAGCTATGCTAGAACTGGGGGCTGCTGCCTTAGCTGATATGGGCTATGACCTGGTTTGCACAGCCCCTAGAGGAGTTATTTCTGTTATAGCGGCTAGACTGTCGCTGTGGCTGCATAAGTTGTCGGCAGATACTATATATAAGTCCAATCTCTCCAAGCTGCCCTTCAAAGGCTCGCTTTTGTTTGGCAATGAATTGGAAAAAATGGCAAATGGGGGTAAGCCCAGGTCCCTTGTTTGCCAGAGGATAAGAAGTCAGTTTCCTGGACTTTTTGGGCAAGTTTGTCGTGCTTGACTATCAGCAATTTTGTTCTTCTAGAGGAGCTTCTGCCCAGAGATCCCGTCCCTTTGGCAGATCTGTCCTTTTGCCCCTGGAGGACTCAGAAGGATGTGGGCTCTGGAAGTGGAACCCCTCTATCTTCTCAATGAAGATTCGGGGGCTCACCTGTTGGTGCAGGAGATAGAAACAAAATAGGCTTCCACCTATCACAGGTGGTTCCATATTACTTCTGATCAATGGGTCCGCAAAATGGTTTGGGACCCAATTTCTTCACATTCCTCTGGATGCCTTTATATGTCCATGCAACTCCCATCAGAAGAAGATAGTGGAAACTACATTGCAAAGGATGTTGGTTCTGAAAGCCGTGATTCCTGTTCCCGAATTACAGCATAATATGGGCCGCTGTTTCATGCATTTTGTTGTGTTCAAGAAGGAAGGGTCTTTATTGGCCCATCCTGGATCTCAAGAGGGGAGTCATTTGCGGGTTGCTCATTTCAGCATGGAAATGGTGCCCTCTGTCATATTGGCAATACAATCGGGAATTCCTCACGTCTCTATCTGATGGGTCATATCTGCGTATCCCCATTTGCTGGGGAACATCCATATTTCTACGGTTTGTCATTCAGAATCGTCATTACCAGTTTCACGCCTTGCCTTTTGGGCTGGCTACTGCACCCAGGATCTTCTCCAAGATCATGGTGGTGGTAACAACGGCTTTGTGCAAGGACAGCATTCTGGTTCAACCGTAACTGGACGATTGGTTGATTTGAGCCAATAGCCTGGAAGAGAGTGTCTGGGCTATTTGCAAGGTAGTTTCATTGCTACAGAAGCTAGGCTGGGTGGTGAACCTGACCATGAGCAGTTTGCAGCTGTCTCACTCTGGAACATTTCAACATTTGCTTCGATACAAAGCAGGGCAGAGTATTTGTACCGGAGACTCAAATTCAAAGGTTGATTGCTAGAGTCCAAACCATGACAAACACTATTCACCTGACAGTGTGGTCTTGTCTACAGATCCTGGGATTGATGGCTACCACATTGGAAGTAGCTCCCTGGGCAAGGGCACATATGCAACCTCTTTAACTCGTGTTTCTTTCTCGATGCACCCACAGTTGCAAGATCATGCAGTGAGGTTGCTTCTACCATTGAGATGAGTCACAGCTGCAGTGGTGGTTGCAGGTGGATCATCTTAGGGAGGTAGTGTCCCTGGAGATGCTGGATTGGTTGGTGCTCCTAGCAGATGTGAGCCTTCTGAGTTGGGGGGGCGCACTGTCAGGAGTTGATGGTGCATGGTTGCTGGAATGCTTAGGAGCGGCACCGGAGCATCAACTGATTGGAAGCAGGGGTGATTCGGTTAGCATCTAGAGGCTCGGGCGGTCTGAATAATATCAAACAATGTGACTACAGTGGCTTGCATTAATCTAGACTTGGCGCCCTTCGACAGTGCAAAGGTTCCACAGTTTTTTAGTCGGACGGAACTCAAAAGTGCTGGGCATAAGAAGCTCTTGTTCAGGAGTGGTCAAATGGCTCCCTGCTGTATGCATTCCCACCCTGGTCTCTAAAGGCAGGATCATCTGTAAGATTGCAAGTCAAGCCAACATTGTCCTTTTGGTGACTCTGGGTTGGGTCCAGAGGCTCTGGCATGCAATTTGCAGACACTGCTGGTGGGCAGTCCCCTTAGGCTACTGCCTTGGAAGGATTTGTTGCAGCAGGGGCACATTCTGCACAAGGATCTGGGGTGGTTTTGTCTTAGTTTGGCCATTGAAAGGGCTCAGTTGTTGAAACGGGGTTATTTGACTGCTGTAACTTCCACTTCTGGCCAGGAAATTTTTCTACTTCTCTAGCCTGTTAGGGTTTGGAGAGTTTGAGACCTGGTGTTCTGGGCAAAGTTCTCAACCTCTCAAGGTGGATAGTCCTTTAATTTTGGAATTCTTGCAGGATGGCTTGAATAAAGGCTTGGCCCTTAACACCTTGAAGGTTTCAAGTTGCAACCCTTACTTGTTATGGGGGAGAGTCAATGGGAGGGCCTTTTTCTTCCCATACCAATGTCACCTGGATCTTGAAGGGAGTTAATCATCTTCATCCCCTTTTGTGACAGGTCCGACCTGTCGGCTGCTGACGTGCTCTTTCCTTGCGGCTTCTTTCCTTGACAGTTTTTATAGTGGCAATCTGTTCGGCACATCTGGTCTCCGAACTGCAGGCTTTTCCTTGCTGCAAGCCTTTTCTGCCTATGACTCTGGGAGCGGTTCAGCTTTGGACCATGCCTTTTTTTTTTTTTCCCCCCCAAAGGTGGTTTTGGAGTTTCATTTGAATCGGATCTTTACCCTACCCACCTTGGATTGGGATGGGGATGGAAATGAGAATAGTTTTGTGTTCCTCGGACGTTAGGCAAGATTTGCTGAAGTATTTGGAAGTGACTAAATCTGTCTGGAAGTCTGATTTTCCTGTTTGTGTTCTGTGGTGGTAAACAGGGAGCACTGGTGATGCAGGCAATGATAGCCCATTGGGTTGAGGAAGTCATTTTGGCTGCCTTTGTGGCTGCTGTGATTCCTTTACTGAAACATATTAGACCACATTCCACAAGGGCTCAGGCGTTATCGTGGGCAAAACGTATTTGTCGCCTGGCGAGATTTGCTGAGTGGTGACGTCATCTTTGCACACCTCTTCCAAACATTACTGCTTGGATGTTTGGGATAAGGGAGAATGCCATTTTCATCTGGGCAGTATTAACTGGGATGCTGGCAGCCTCCCACTCTTCGGAATTAGCTTTGGTACATCCCACTGGTGGGGATTGACCAGCCTGAATGCAGGGGAAAGAGAAATTACTACTTGCCTGGTAATTTACTTTCCTGAATTGAGGGCAGGCCAATCCCTAACCTGCCCTAGGCTGTTGATGTTTAAATTTTGGTTAGCTTTTTGGGGGTGGACATTAGTGTTCTTGCTATTCATTGATGATTGATAAGTGGCTTATCTAGCCACCTCAGTTTAGTGAATGTTTCTATTTTCTGAGCTCAGTGTTCCTGATGTGTTGGATCGATTGTTAATTATATTCGAGTTTAATCAGTTTGTCCACAGTTTGGCTTTACAGAGTATACTGGCGGGCTGATGACGGGACTATATATCCATGACATCAGCTTTTTACTCAGTCTCCATCTGCTGGCAGAGGTGCATAATCCACTAGTGGGGATTGGCCTGTCTTCACTAGAGGAAAGGAAATTATCAGGTAAGTAATTTCTCGTTATGTCACCAAGAAGCATGACAGATGTGTGCTTTGAACGTGAAGCTTAAGCTTGTCCGGCTAACTTCCAGCTAGCTGGTCAAACCTCAAGATTTAAATTTCCATGCATTCCACCTGCCCCCACACATCAGCTCACAGGTTAAATTTTGTCTGGGCAAATTGTTGCCTTGACAGAAATTAGCCAAATGATGCGGGGGAGGGAATATTCCCTGGGTCATAGTTAAACTTTGACATTTCATTGCTGATATTCCGGGCTGGCTGGCTCAAGTCATCTGACTAACTGATTAGTTTAAACTTCAAACTGGATATTCATCCCAAACTTTTTCAGACTGAATATCCAGAATAGAATAAAGATGTCTGGTTACCTTTATCCACTCAAGGCTAACTGAATATTGGCCTTAATCGTTTTTTGCTTAAATACAAAATGTGCTTCTTAGAAGTAGTTTAATGGTGCCCATCAGTGTTGCTGTTTAGAGTTTAGACAAAAATGGTTATGCTTGTTTTCTTGTAGCAAATCACCCATGCTAACAATACCGTTTCAAACTTCAAGAGATTCCATGGATGGGCATTTAATGATCCAGTTGTTCAGAGAGAAAAAAAGAACTTGGCTTTTGATTTAGTTCAGATGAATAATGGAGGTGTTGGAGTTAAGGTAAGAGCATTATATTGATGCAGTACTAACTGGTGTTTTGCATGATAAGAATAGGCTTGGTTAATAGACAAAAGTAATTCATAGCTTGTATCCAGAAACCCTTTTCTTTGTTTTTGTGTGCATCTGCATAATAATTGTTCATTGTAGCTGAAAAGCATAGTGCATTGCTAGGATACAGTTATGCTCATAAGTTTACATACCCTTGACAGAATTTGAAAAGTGCCTTTTTAATAAAACATGAGTGATCAGACAAAACATGCATGTGTTTAATGTTTCTAATTAAACTATTCATCACAGAATAGCACAATCAAAACAAATCATAGCAATGTGCACAACTGTATATGCAGCTGATCCCTGAAGTGATAGGAAACAACCTGTAGGAGTTTAGCCTCTTCTCCAACAGTCTATTGCATAACACTCGGATACACCTTGCTGACCATATGAAATGAGTCTGTTCCCCCCCCCCCCCCTTCCCCAAACATGCGTTTGCTTTGGAGTAGTTTTTAGTTCTTTAAACAAGTAAGTTAAGAACTTGACTCAGATACTTAACGTGGCATTTTGTTCTATGTGTGTGTGATCTGTAAGAAACAATCATTTAATTCCTCCGAAAACCGGTACTTTCACCTCACCTTCCTTCCCCTTCAGTCCCACACCCTCTTCTCTGTACCTGTTCAGTTTACCTGTGTTCCAGTAGAGGTATGTAGGGCACTTTCAGTTTAGCTGCTCTCAGGGATAGAAGTAACTGCATCTTTCACAGAGCTCAGTACTGAGTCACCTGTCCCCCTTCCCCCAGGCTTATTATTAAAGAAACTCATACCCAAATAGAATGCTTGCAGTACCATGCTCAGTAAAGTCAATAGCTACTATCATACTTCAGAACATGTGAACCCCAGGCATCCCATGCTCCTCTACTGATGCACATATTGAATGGCAGGCATCCATTGAAAGCATGTGATGAGAGAGATGCAGCTGAGCTCATAAGTAACATACTATTTGCATTTTATGTGCTTGCGAGTGGTATTTTAGAGGGCTGATAGGCACTTCTCTGAAAGAGGTGCCTCATAAAAATATAGTTAAGTTTAGGGCACTGAAGAAAACTTTAAACCATCTATTGTTGGATCCTTCATCTGCCCTCTAATGACCGTGCACACCTATTCATAATAAAATTGTCAATACTTATTTAAACATTATACAATACATTTGAAACAGTGTTTTAGTCATTACATGTTAGTATAGTTAAAATATAACTCTTCCAAGCTTTTCAGAGATGAGATGGTGATGGAAATGAGGAAAAGCTACAGAGATTAGGGTTCTTCAGCTTGGGGGAAAGATGGCTGAGAGGGGATATAATAGAGATCCATAAAATCATGAGTGAACAGGTAAATGCAAATGTTTACACTCTCAAAAAATACAAAGACTAGGGGACACTCCATGAAGTTACCAATTAACATGAATAAATTGGAGAAAATATATTTTCCCTCAATGCACAATTAAGCCCTGGAATTCATTGCAGGAGGGTATGGTAAAAGCAGTTAGTGCAGCTGAGTTTAAAAAAGATTTGGGCAAGTTTCTGGAGCAAATTCCATAAATGGTTATTACCCAAATAAACTTTGGGAAGGCCACTTCTTATTCCTGTGCATCAGCAGCATGAGGAGAGCTCTACTATTTGGGATCCTGCCAGGTACTTGTGACCTGTATTGGCCACTGTTGGAAACAGTATGGCATTTCTTATGTTAACATGTCTGCAATAACATAATTTAACAGCAGCTTATGTGACCCTAGGCAACTACTAACTTCCTTCTGAGTTGTGCCCTGGCTGGCTAAGTTACTGGCTTTAGGCTCCCTATCTTTGCCTCTCTAGCTAAAATGACAGCACTTAGTTTACTATAGCCTTACGCAGAAGAGCTTCCAACTCTTCAGTGACATTCCCAGTAGCCTGCTGGACCCTGCTACTCTAGAAGCTTCTTGGGCTTCCCTCTCCTACATACCCTTTCCCTCTTAGGAGGCTGTTGAGCCACATTGCCACAACCGTCCATGTTACTACTCACTTGGCACACTTGCACATGCATGGAACTCAGTGGACCCTGAGGTTGCAATGGCACCAGGCCATGCAGAGCCTTCAGGATCACATCCAAATCACCCCATCTCTCTGGGACTTTGTCCTGGTGGCAGGTACTCTCAAATTTGGAATGGGATATTGCATAACAGTATATCCTTCCAAAATCCCCCTGCCCAAATTGTCCTAACCACAGATGTGTCCACCCTGGGGTGTGGAGCTCATATAGAGTGGCTCCGCACCCAGGACCGCTGGTCCACCCAGGGAACACGTCAAATCAATTTCATGGAGCTCCAGGCAATCAGGTGTGTGCTGTGGGCTTTCAGAGATCGGCTGTCCAACAGTTGTCCTGATTAGACAACCAAGTAGCTATGTAGTATGTCAAGAAGGGAAGCACAGGATCGTACCTCCTGTGTCAGGAAGCGGTCCAGATCTTAGTCATGGGCCTTGTTCCATGGCATGGTGCTCGGGCCTTGTAACTTGGCTGGAATAGAGAATGTGATAGACTGTCATGCCTTCAGACCCCACTAGTGATCTCTGGACCAGGGGGTAGCGAACCGGATCTTCCGCCTCCGGGGGAGCCCAGATGTGGATCTATTCACGTCCTTCCTGCAACAGAAAGGTGACTTGGTTCTGCTCCCTGTACAGGATGGACAGCAAACCACCCTCAGATGCCTTTGCCAGACATTGGGGCAAGGCATCCCCCAAATCCCTTAGTGGTGAAGACTCTTGAAGCTTTGCAAGGACAGGGGGACTTTGATTCTCATAGCTCGTCATTGACCGAGACAGGTCTGGTTTCTACTCCTTCAGGAGTTGTCCATTCGGAAACTATCAATCTAGGGACTTCCCCAGAGCTCATCACGCAAGACCGAGGCAGGTTGCAGCATCCCAACCTCAAGGCTCTCAGCCTGGATTTTGAGAGGTTAATTCTACAACCGCTATTTCCCTGTACATACCTGGATTAGTCCAGACCCTGGGTTATGTTACCAATCCAGCAGAGGGGGGCAGAGAAAACATTCTAATGACTCTGACGTATACCCTGGAGCACCACCTGCAGTCAATCAGTATTGACCAGTATTTCTCTGTCTCCCAGCAGAGGTGGACGTTCCTAACCCTTGCAGTCTGTGGTAGTTTATTTTTTAGTCAGGTAGTTTAGGAGTTAATTTTTTGCAGACTTTCTTTTTCTTTTGAAGAGAGCCTGTTCTTTTCATTTAAGTTATTTAAAAAAAAAAGTTTTTTTTCTTCACAGCCGTGTTGCTGCCTCCCGAGAGGTTGCCAAGTCCTGGGAGGACTATCCCTCCTGGTTTTTGAGGCTGCCGGAGTTGGGGAGGTTTTGAACCCAGCAACCACTCATGGCAGGGGTGATACCGGGGGGCCCGGCTCACTCACCCTACTTGGAGCAGCTCCTGGAGGCCGTGGCATTTCGGTCAGGTAAAAAATAAAAAAAATTCTTCACAGTTGAATAGTTTACTTACCTTTTGATGTTCGGTGGGCCCGTGCCTTTGGTTTTCACTGGGGTTTCTTTTAGTTTTTTAGTTTTTCATACTTTTTATTTCGCGCCGTGTTTTCTTTATAATGCCGCGAGGCGTAGCCTGCCGCGCTTGTGGAGATGCGCGCGCGCGTCTCTCCAGGGAGAGTCTCTGTTCATCCTGTCTCCCCATGGGGGAAGGCTCATCAAGTTTGCCAATAACAAAAGGGACTCGGCCACTTCGCGCAGCGCCAAAACCTCGGCCCAGCTGCTCTCCTACCCCGGACTCATTTCGCTGCAGTGCTGGAACTGAGGCACTCCTGTCTACTCTGAGGGTGGCGACACAACAAGCTATTCAGGGTGCTTCTGACACGCCTCCGCTGTCGCCGCAGCAGGCGGTCCCTGGGGAGGGACAAGTCGTGCGAAACAGGGCCATATTTATCAGCTGAAAGCCGGGAGGAGATTTCAGATTCTTCTTCCTCTTCTGCCTTTTCAGGGGATTTTCTTCGTTTTCTTCGCAAAGCTTTACAAATCTAGGAAATTTCATAAGACATAAGTCTCTCATCTGAACAGAGGTTAAAGCCACGTTCCTCTAAAAGGGTTAGTTCCACGGATTTGGGAGTGGGGTCAGCTCCGAAGCGTCCCCTTGGTCCGGATCAGACAATTTTTTCTTCTTCAGATGATTCTGAGCATGGCTCTTTACCTATCCCAGACAAGTCCTTGCCGGAGGGGGATTTAAATGAAGACCCTGCTTTGAGTATTAGTTCAGACCATGTTGCGGATGGGGATGACCCCAAAGTAGTCCACCTGTTTAGAAGAGAGGAACTTAGTCCCTTAATTCCAGCAATTTTACTGGAATTGGGTCTCGAGGCTCCAGTGAAGGATTCTCGGATGGGTGGCGTGGACCCAGTGTTGCTTGGCCTTAGAGGTCCCACGACATCATTTCCTTTTCATCTTTCTCTCACTGACCTTATGTACCGAGAGTGGGATACTCCTGAGTTGGGGCTTAAGGTAGCACCAGCCATGGAAAAATTGTATCCATTACCTGAGGAAGCTTTGGAAATTTTAAAATTTCCTAAGGTGGATGCCGCTGTTTCAGCCGTCACTAAGAAAACAACTATTCCAGTAACTGGGGCTACGGCTCTTAAAGATCTCCAAGATCATAAGCTGGAGGTTCAGCTTAAGCGAATTTTTGAGGTTTCTGCTCTTGGTGTGCGGGCTGCCGTGTGTAGTAGCTTGGCTTTGCGAGCTGGACTAAGATGGGTCCAGGCTTTATAAAACAATTCTTCCCTCTCTGAAGAGGAAGTTGCTCAGGCTGGTAGACTGGAAGCTACAGTTGCTTATAGTGCAGATGCTTTATATGATCTCATTAGGACCTCAGCTTGCTCTATCGTTGCTTCTGTATCGGCTCGTAGACTTCTCTGGTTGAGGAATTGGTCTGCAGACGCATCCTCCAAAGCTCAATTAGGGGCTTTACCCTTTAAGGGAAAATTATTATTTGGTAAGGAATTGGAAGATTTAATTTTGTCCCTAGGGGAAAATAAGATTCACAAATTGCCAGAGGACCGTCCTAGACCTAGAAGCTTTTTCATCTCGCTCTCGTTTTCGGTCTAACAGAAGATTTCATTCTTCTCGTCTGGCTCCTCCAGCTAAACAGTCTTCAGGTAGACAACAGAATTGGTCTCAGTCCTTTTGTGGCCGCCGCTTTGGTAGACCTGGAACTTCCCAAGTCTCAGGAGGCACAAAGTCTGTCCAATGAGATAAGGCCGGTCCTTTCTCCAGTTCCTGTCATAGGGGGCAGGCTGTCTCTGTTTTACGGAGAATGGGCCAGATGTACGTTGGCTCAATGGGTTCTATCAGTGATAAATCAAGGTTACACTTTAGATTTCGTTAGGCTTCACCACCTGTTCCTAATTTCACCATGTTCTTACCTACAAATGCGTCTCATAATCCAAGACTTGCTTCAGCATTTAAGCGACCTAGGAGCTATAGTTCCAGTTCCAACATCGGAAATGTCGTTATTCAGTTTTCTTCGTCCTTCCCAAAAAGGAAGGAAACCTTTCGTCCCATTCTCGATCTCAAAAGGGTCAACCATTGTCTAAGGATTCCATAGTTCCGGATGGAGACTCTTCGGTCTGTCATAGCTTCGGTTCACAGAGGAGAATTTCTAGCATCTCTCGACCTCACCGAAGCTTATCTTCATATCTGCATTCGATCTGATTATATGTGTGTGTGTGGGCCACTACTGGCCATATACGGAATGGGGTATTGAGGTTGATTAATCACCTGTGCATTCTGTTTCATGATCATCAGAAGTTTCTCAGGTTTTGCATTCTAGGGCAACATTATCAATTCAGGGCTCCCCCGTTCGGATTAGCCACAGCTCCCAGAACATTTTTTTTTTTTTTTGTAATTATCTGTTTATTAATTCAAACAGTAAAAACAGCAGAATACAATCAACAATAAACTTGTACAACTTGTTGAAATATGTCATGCCACTGGTTGCAAGAATACAGAATACAATAGAACACATATAAACTGCCAACTCGTCTAAATTCTTAACAGGAATCTCACAGAGTCCTATATGAATTTTAATCCCCACCACCCCCCCCCCCTCCCCCCAGCCCTCAGAGCGGTATGATTCAGCTGTTATGAGAGATAGACCATTGCACATAGGGTCGCCAAATGTTAAGAAATTTTGTCATTTTGTCTTTGCTTAAGGCTGTCAAATATTCCATGTGGTAGACCCATTTCAATCTCAGTAATACCTCCAAGAATTCAGGGGCTTTTCCCAATTTCCACTGCTTGGCAATTTCCCCACGCACAGCATAGGCCAGCGCCCGCACAATCGTAGTAGAAGCTCCAGAGCGTTGCTCATCAGGGATGTTCAACAGCATCTCCTTCGGATTAAGGTGTATATCCTCCTTTAAAACCTGTCGTAGCCACGTCTCTGCCTGAGACCATAAAGAAATAATAGCCGGGCACGTCCACCACATATGGTAGAAATCCCCTTCCTGACCACAGTGCCTCCAACATAGTGACTCAGTACGTAACCCCATTTTCTTCAATTTACTAGGCGTGAAATGCCAGCGGAACAACAGTTTATAACTGTTTTCTAATAATTGTGCTGCTATAGAACTATGACTTATGGCCTGAAAGCAAGCTGCCCACTCCCCCTCCGGAAAGGGAGCCCCCAAATCCCGTTCCCATGCCAAGACGTGACGAGCCGTCTGAGTCACTGCCCCATTAAGGAGAGTATAAAGCTTAGATATCACCCCTCGCATCGTACCGGCCTGTTCACAGAAGGTTTCAATAAGTGTCTTTCCTTTTAGCAAATCCCGCCTGACCTCCTTAACATAGATGAAATGACGTAGTTGTAGGTAGGCGTAACGATCAGCATCAGGCAGGTGATAAGTATCACACAAATCTGCAAAGGGTTTCATTCCCTGATCAAACCAGAATTGGCCCAGAGTGCATAGACCTTTTGTAGCCCAAATCCGAAAAGTCTTCCCAGCACTCCCTGCCGGAAAAGCCTCACAGCCCCGAAGCCGTGTGGAGAAGAAATATTGTCTATCCCCCACCAATTGTCTTCTCCACCGGCGCCACAGCATGAGTGTGACCGCAAGACAAGGTGATACACTAGATAGATCCATAGAGGACCTACCCCCACCCCAAAATACCTCCTCTATCACGACAGGAGTGGCCATGTCCTTCTCTAATTGCACCCAAAGTTTGATAAATTTATAATTGTGGAAATCAACTACTGCCCGAAATTGGGATGCCAGATAATATTTTAACAAGTTAGGCACTCCCAATCCACCCTCCAATTTATGCTGATATAATATAACCCGCGATACCCGAGGAGGCCTTCGTTTCCAAATGAAGGAAAAGATTTTGGCTTGTAGCCGCTTTAAATACGGGACTGGCACTATGCACGGTAAGGTCTGGAATAAATAGGCGAGTCGTGGCAAAAAGGTCATCTTAAGAGCAGCAATGCGGCCTAACCATGTAAGAGTTAACCTATCCCATGTCTGCAGCTCTCCAACCAACTTTTTACTGAGTGGAGTATAATTCAAGTCAAACAAATCCGTAAAGTCAGGACCCAACTGCACTCCCAAGTATTTTACAGAGTGCTTCGCCCACTGAAAGGGGAACGTCCGTTTCAGATGTGCAACCACTTCCAGTGATAGGACAATAGGGAGAATCTCTGATTTATCAGTATTGACTTTGAACCCAGATACCTTCCCATATGCCTCAAGCTGTGGCAGAAGCCTCAACAACGTATTTTCAGGGTCCGTCAACGTAAACAGCACATCATCAGCGTAAAGTGCTAACTTATAGGATCTGTCACCAACCCGAATTCCCCTTATGTTCTCATCCTGTCGTATGATTTCCGCCAAAGGTTCTAAACATAGCGCAAATAATAAAGGGGACAATGGGCACCCCTGACGTGTCCCTCTCTGTACCTCAAAATTGTCCGAGTAGTTCCCATTCACTTTAATGCAAGCTGATGGGTTTCTGTATAAAGCTTTCACCCACGTCAAAAAATGCCCACCTAAGCCCACTTTCGTCAGTACTTGAAACAAAAAAGGCCAGTGCACCCGATCAAATGCCTTTTCGGCATCTACCCCAAATAGCACGGAAGGTATCTGATTCTGACGGGCATAATATATTAAATTTACAACTTTCCGTATGTTATCTCCCGCCATTCTTCCTGGCATAAAGCCAGCTTGATCATCGTGTACCAAAGAGGTAATAACAATCTTCAGGCGATTGGCTAAGATTTTCGCCAGCAACTTCAAGTCAATGTTGATTAATGAGATAGGCCGATAAGAGCTGCATAACTTGGGGTCTTTCCCTGGTTTTGGTAAAATAGTAATACCCGCCACATTTGCCGCTGGTAGTAGATGGCTGTCTAATCGTAGACTATTAAACATATTTACTAAGGTACCCGCCAGCTCCTCCTTAAATGTCTTATAAAACAAGGGAGTGTACCCATCAATTCCTGGGGATTTTCCGGTCTTTAATTCCGAAATGGCTCCTAGAACTTCCAACGCCGAGATAGGGCGATTCACACTCTCTGCCACTGAGCCTTCTAAACAAGGCAGTTCAACCGTAGCCAGGTAATTCCCGATATCCCCCTCAGTAGCTGTCTCATCCCGCTGGTATAAAGTAGCAAAGAACTGGTTGAACTGCGCTCCAATCCCCTCCCCATCCATGACTACAGTCCCATCCGCTGCTTTTATACTAGTAATTTGCGCCTGTGCTACTCTAGTCTTCAAAGCATGCGCCAGTAGCTTCCCTGCTTTGTTACCATGCTCATAATATGTTCTTTTAGTCAAATCCATATGATACAATATTTCATCTGCCTCTAGTTTTTGAAGTTGCCGTCGGACTTCGCCCAGTTCCATTAGCAAACGTTTACTGGGTGTTTGTTTGTGAGCTTGCTCCACGAGATCTAATTTTTCTCGTAGAACAGAGCGTTGTTTTTCCTTCTCTTTCTTTTGATAGGATGCTATCGCAATTAATTGGCCCCGGAGCACTGCCTTAAGACAATCCCACAATACAACTGGCGTAATATCCTCAGTGGAATTATCAAGTAGATAATTCTTGATGGCCACTCTAAGAGCTTGGACTGTCTCTTTATCTTTAAGCAAGGAGTCATTCATCCGCCAGAACCGACGGCCATTCCTAAGACCATCAATTTTAAATGACCACCAGATAGGAGCATGGTCCGACCATGTAATGTTCCCGATACCCACTTCCTTGGTATCGCCTACTAATGATTGATCTATAAGAAAGTAATCAATCCTGGTGTAAGTATCGTGAGCCTGGGAATAGAAAGTAAAGTCCCTACTACTAGGGTGACGTTCCCTCCAGACATCCACAACCTTCCATTTGTCTAGAAATGAAAGTAATGCCTTCCGATCCACAGAAGAGTAATGACCCCCCCCTTTTGAACAATCTCTAGCTGGATTGCATACTAAATTAAAATCTCCTCCGATTATCAATCGCCCGCTGGGAAATCTTAACAAGTGCTCATCCAACCTGTCTAGAACCTCTCTCTGATGTACAGTGGCATTGTATATAGATACCAGGAGATATAAGCTCTGACGGATATACAGGGAGACTATGATAAATCTACCTGCAGGATCTCTGTGGACCTTGTCCACAGTAACTAAAAGATCCCGAGAGATCAAAACTCCCACTCCAGTATATTTAGACATGGGAGTACTAGCCGCCAAGAAGATATAAGGAAAATGGGCTGATTTCAAGAGATACTCATGCTTCTTACGAAGATGCGTCTCCTGAATGAGCAAAACACTCGCCTTAGCGGAAAGTGCTTCCTTAAATAAACTCTTGCGTTTGGCAGGATGGTTGATACCTTTGACATTCACAGATAAGACCTTAAGAGCCATCAAGCTTTAATACCGACCAACGTCCACCAAAACACATACATAGCCCACCCAAGCCTCATCCCCCAAACCATCTCCCCATACCCTATGCCAAAAATAAGCCATTGTAGTACCCCATGACTCTCCACCGCTCTACATCCCATGACCCCTCCCATCTCCTGTCCCACACCTCGCATCCCTTTCCCTCCTTTCCCCTGTACCCCCCTCCCCCTCCCCCCTCCAGTCCCTCCCCCCTTCCCCACCATGCGTATCCCCTGCCAATTAGTCATTGACAGAGAACGTGAGAGAAGCAAGTGAGGTCCCCCCTCCCCCTCCCCCCCCCAATACTAGAAAACTAACAATAAACATCTTAACATAATCAAACATAGGTATTCAGGCTAGCTCTAATTAAGAACCATTAAGCCCAACCACCAGTAAAGACAGGGTCCCCTTCCAAAGATGTGGTGCCCGATCCTCAGCCGAGGACTGTGTGTGAAACATGAATAAAACTACCACACATCGTTCAGTCTACACTGTCTGCAGTATCTCCGCGATCCAAAGATTTACGCTGTAATCTGGAGCCCGTCTTCCCCACTCTTTGCCATCTGGGCCTTCCGACTCCCACCATCCTCTGAAGAGGGAGTTCAGCCACAGGAAGATGCAGTCCAACCGTTTCCAAAATGGAGGCCGCATCTGCTGCTGTCTTAATGAAGTGTGTGCCGCCATCTTTGGTAAATGCAAGTCCTGCAGGGTAGAGCCACCGGTACTTCAAATTTTCCTTCCGAAGCAAAGTGGTGACTTGTTGTAGTTCCCGGCGTTTCTGCAAGGTAATCGCTGCTAGATCATTATAAATCGCCACAGTTTGACCATCCCATTTAATGTCACCAACTTTGCGCGCTTGTTGCATAACTGCATCCTTAAGGCGGTAACTGTGAAGACACGCAATGATATCCCGAGGTACATTAGGATTCGGAGCACGTAACGCTCTATGCGCTCGATCTATTATAATGGCACCCTCAAACTGCTCATGAGGCTCCGAGCGAGTGCTTAGTATTTGTCGACATAAGTCTTGCACTACTCGGTCTACATCTTTATATTTGTCAGCTTCGGGGATCCCCCTGATTCTGATATTTGAACGCCGTGAACGATTCTCTATGTCGGCGAGTTTCAATAAAATGTCCTCGTGGGCTGCATGGATATCCAACACATCAGATTTAATACGGGAGACGTCCACTGCATGACCCTCTACTGTGTTTTCCACGTCTTCAACCCGCCGGCCAAAGTCTCCCAATTCAGATCGAAAGCCATTTAAAGCTTCTTGCATATCCGACTTAATTGACTTCAAGTCCTTTTGTATCTCCGAGAACCACTGTTTAAAGTCCTCTTTCGTGGGTTCAGAGCGAGCCCCGATCAGGCCTATCCCAATTCCAGTGGCCTCTGCGGCCGGTAACTCAGACTCGGAGCGCGGCTCCCCGTCCGCCATTACTTGAGCTCCTGGTTCCGGAACCTCACTCAAGGCCGAAAAACGGGAGCCGCTCGGGTCGTATGCAAATGATTTTAAATCCACCGATTTTCTCTTATGTGACATCACCGGTTAAGCCTGAGTCCTCTAGTAAATACTAGAAGTGAAAAATTAGCCTGAATAGCACATACAAGCTTAAATTCGCGGGGGTGAGAGAGGAGCTATCGCTTCAAGCGACCATGCTGTAGGGCTGACGTCACTTCCCCCTCAGCTCCCAGAACATTTACCAAGATAATGGTTGTGGTGGCCGCTGAACTCAGGAAGGAGGGCCTGTTGGTACATCCGTACCTGGACGACTGATTTCAGTGAAGTCTGAATCTTTGTTATTATACAATCAACAGGGTAATCAGCCTTTTGCAGTCTTTAGGCTGGGTGATCAACGAAGACAAGAGTCACCTATTACCTTCCTAATCTCTGGAGTTTTTGGGTGCACGGTTCGACACTCTTCAAGGGATAGTGTTCCTTCCAGAGCATCACCTTCTCAAGCTTTAATCACAAATTCGAGACTTAGTCTATTCCTATTCTTGAGTGCGGGATTACTTGATAGTTTTAGGTTCAATGACCTCTACTCTGGAGTTGGTTCCCTGGGCCTTTGCGCACATGAGACCACTTCAGTCTGCATTGCTTTCATGCTGGAATCCGGTTTCGGAACTATACCACCTTCCCCTTCTTCTTACAGAGACGGCTCGTTCCAGCCTAGATTGGTGGTTACAGCGAATCTGCAACAACGTGTACCGTTAGAGATTCCGGAATGGACTGTGGTCACTACTGACACCAGTCTTTCAGGCTGGGGAGGGGTATGTCAGAATACATCTGTTCAGGGTCAGTGGTCCAAAGAGGAAGTGCAGTGGTCGATCAATCTTTTAGAGACCAGAACGGTTCGTTTAGCCTTAATCGCTCTTCAACCTCTCCTTTGCGGGAAGTTGGTACGGGTTCTTTCCGACAATGCGACCACGGTAGCGTACATCATCCGTCAGGGAGGAACCCGAAGCTTCCTGGTAGCTCAGGAAGCACAACAGCTGATCGCCTGGGCGGAGCAACATCTGCTCAGCATCGCAGCCTCACACATTGCCGGGGTGGACAACATTCAAGCCGACTTTCTTAGTCTGCATCATCTTGACCCAGGCAAGTGGGAACTGTGCGAGGAAGCCTATCAAATGATATGCAACAGATGGTCCACTCCGGCAATGGATCTCATGGCCACATTTCAGAATGCCAAAGCCCCTCGGTTCTTCAGCCGCAGGAGGGAAAGAGGAGCGGAAGGAATAGATGCTCTGGTACTTCTTGGCCAAGGGATGTTCTTCTCTGTGTTCCCTCCCTGGCCTCTGATCGGCAAGGTTCTGTCGGATAGAAGTTCAACAAGTCGACGTTGTCTTAGTGGCTCCGGAGTGGCCATGCCGTCAGTGGTTCGCAGACCTGGTCAGACTAGCACTGGATGGTCCCCTTTGATTTTGAGATCTTCCTTGCCTTCTGTCTCAGGGTCCGGTTTGTTTGGAAGAGGTCGAACGCTTCTCTCTAGCGGCATGGCTTTTGAGAGGCGTCTGTTAAAGAATAAAGGTTATTCAGATGCTGTAGTGACTACTTTATTGCGTTCTAGAAAACCTACATCTTTGGCTTATGCAAGGGTGTGGAAGGTTTTTGAATCTTGGTGTAATGAGCATCAAGTAGATCCAGTTCGCTCTTCTGTATCCAATATTTTATCTTTTTTACAAGATGGATTAGCCAAGGGTTTGTCCTGTAGTTCCTTATGGGTACAAGTGGCAGCGCTTGGATGTTTTCGTGGTAAGGTTCAGGGATTATCCTTGGCTGTGCATCCGGATGTAGCACGTTTTCTCAAAGGTGTGTAACATCTATGTCCTCCATTTTGGAATCCTTGTCCTGCTTGGCGTTTGAATTTGGTTCTTAGGGCTCTGTGTTCGGTTCCCTTTGAACCCCTTAATCATGCGACTTTGAAGGATCTCACATTGAAGGTGGTGTTTCTTGTGGCCATTTCTTCAGCTATTAGAATTTGAGTTGCAGGCCTTGTCTTGCAGAGAGCCTTTTCTTAGAATTTCTGATACAGGAATTTCATTACTGACTGTACCATCTTTTTTACCTAAGGTAGTATCTTCTTTCCATTTAAATCAGTCCATAGAGCTTCCGGCTTTTCCGTGTTTAGATCGTTTGGATCCTTCCTCTAGGGATCTTAAATTGGATGTACGACGAGCTCTGTTGCGTTATCTTGAAGTTACAATTTTCGATTGTCTGATCATTTGTTTGTTTTGTGGAGTGGCCTTCGCAAAGGTCATAAGGTTTCGAAGGCTACGATTACTTGTTGGTTAAAAGAGAATTCGTTCAGCTTTATCTTCTAGCTCTTCGTGACCTTCCTGAAGGGTTGAGAGCTCATTCTACTAGGTCACAGGCTACTTCTTGGGCAGAATGTCAGTTTCTCCTCAGGAGATTTGTAAAGCAGCGACTTGAAAGTCGTTGCATACTTTTTCTCGTCATTACCGCTTGGATGTTCACGCTCCAAGTTCGGCAGCCTTTGGAGAGTGTGTTCTCCGAGCGGGACTCTCTGGGTCCCACCCTAATTGAATCAGCTCTGGTACATCCCAGGGTCTGGACTGATCCAGGTATGTACAGGGAAAGGAAAATTGGTTCTTACCTGCTAATTTTCGTTCCTGTAGTACCATGGATCAGTCCAGGCGCCCACCCTTTGTCTGTGTATATATTTATCTTTTTGGAGAGTCTGCTCGTTCACTGTTTGGGTGATTAAACCGCCTTTTCATGCTGTTTATTTTTCTTAATATTTTCTTTGTTTATTCCCAAGGTTTTTTGGGGGGGATTCTGCTTCTATTTAGGATTTGTGAGTTGGAAATTCGTTCTCCTGTTTAGATAGCTAGTTAATGTTAGTAGTTAAATTTCTGCTTTGATACTGGTCAATACTGATTGACTGCAGGTGGTGCTCCAGGGTATACGTCAGAGTCATTAGAATGTTTTCTCTGCCTCCCTCTGCTGGATTGGTGACATAACCCAGGGTCTGGACTGATCCATGGTACTACAGGAACGAAAATTAGCAGGTAAGAACCAATTTTCCTATCTGAGGATGTGCCTCGGGTCCTCATAGCTTCCAGAAAGCTTTCCACTAGAAAGTCCTATGGACCGAAGTAGAGGAGCTTTTCTGTGTGGCATGAGCAGAAAGCCTTGGACCCATTCTCCTGCCCCACACAAAAACTGCTTGATTGTCAAGGTAAGTGTGAAACATTGATAAGACAGGCGAAGAGAGAATTTGAAATGAAGTTGGCCATAGAGGCAAAAACTCATAATAAACACTTTTTTAAATATATCCAAAGCAAGAAACCTGTGAGGGAGTCAGTTGGACCATTAGATGACAGAGGGGTTAAAGGGGTTCTTAGGGAAGATAAGGCCATTGCAGAAAGACTAAATGAATTCTTTGCCTCCGTGTTTACTAATGAGGATGTTGGGGAGATACCAATTCCAGAGATGGTTTTCAGGGGTGATGACTCAGACGAACTGAACGAAATCACTGTGAACCTGGAAGATGTAGTAGGCCAGATTGACAAACTAAAGAGTAGCAAATCACCTGGACCGGATGGTATGCATCCTTGAGTTCTGAAGGAACTCAAAAATGAAATTTCTGATCTATTAGTTAAAATTTGTAACCTATCATTAAAATCATCCATTGTACCTGAAGACTGGAGGGTGGACAATGTAACCCCAATATTTAAAAAAGGCTCCAGGGGCGATCCAGGTAACTATAGACCAGTGAGCCTGACTTCAGTGCCAGGAAAAATAGTAGAAACTATTTTCAAGATCAAAATCGTAGAGCATATAGAAAGACATGATTTAATGGGACATAGTCAAAATGGATTTACCCAAGGGAAGTCTTGCCTAACAAATCTGCTTCATTTTTTTGAAGAGGTTAATAAGAACATAAGAAATTGCCATGCTGGGACAGACCAAGGGTCCATCAAGCCCAGCATCCTGTTTCCAACAGAGGCCAAAAACCAGGCCACAAGAACCTGGCAATTACCCAAACACTAAGAAGAACCCATGCTACTGATGCAATTAATAGCAGTGGCTATTCCTTAAGTATAATTGATTAATAGCCATTAATGGACTTCTTCTCCAAGAACTTATCCAAACCTTTTTTGAACCCAGCTACACTAACTGCACTAACCACATCCTCTGGCAACAAATTCCAGAGCTTTATTGTGCGTTGAGTGAAAAAGAATTTTCTCCGATTAGTCTTAAATGTGTTACTTGCTAACTTCATGGAATGCCCCTTAGTCCTATTATTCGAAAGTGTAAATAACAGAGTCACATCTACTCGTTCAAGACCTCTTATATGATCTAATAAACATGCGGATAAAGGTGAACCGGTAGATGTAGTGTATTTGGATTTTCAGAAGGCGTTTGACAAAGTCCCTCATGAGAGGCTTCTACGAAAACTAAAAAGTCATGGGATAGGAGGCGATGTCCTTTCATGGATTACAAACTGGCTTGCCCCTTAGTGCGCCCCTTCGTGCGTCCCCTTGTGGATCTCCTTAAAACTGTCCCACAGTTTTTTCATTACTTCTTTCTCTCCCACTGCAAATATTCACAACCCTACCAGCTTCAGAAACTACACTCCTCTACCCATGACTCCCCTCAGTTCATCAAGACCCTACCTTCAACCTTTTGAAGTTGCCCGCTTCTCCTCCCTCACCCCCCCCACCATCCAGGAATTACTCGGGGAGTTTTTCCCCACCTCCTATTTCTACTCCCTATCCCAGCCTACCCATTCGCTTACTTTTCACCCCCCCCCATACCAAAGAGTCTCAGGTACTTTATTCCCTCCAGCTTGTCATCTATCCCTCTCCCGGCACCGCATGCCCTCCTCTTCCTCCTCACCCTCTCCAAACCCCCACAGTGCATCTACTATGCACATGTCCCTCATCCCCGCCATCAAACACTCTCCCTTCGCACTCTATCTCCCTCTTCCCAAATTCCCGATAAAGCACCATAGAAACCTCCTCCCCATCATGACTACTCCCCTCACACAATAGGCCTATCCACCTTCCTTATCCTCCTCCTAAATGCCCAATCTATTTCCAAAAAAACCTCCTTAATCTACAACATACTAGCCATTACTGAAACATGGCTGAAGGAAACTGACACTGCCCTCATCAATCAACTTCCGATTGACACCTATGATATTTTCTCCATCCCCAGACCCAAAAAAAGAGGTGGCCTCCTTGCAGCAAAAAAGGACTTAAAACTCTCCCACAAACCCGTCCCCTCACCTCACAAACTAGAAATCAGCATTCTCACTGCTCCGAACCTACAAGTCTGCCTAGCTTATGCCTCCCCTAGGGCTCCTCGAAAAGAACCCCTCCCTCATAATTGAATACATATCCAAACATATAAACTGTCACTCACCTACTATCATCCTAGGAGACTTCAACCTCCATGTTGATGCCACTCCCAACTCACCATCCTGTGAAGCCATACCAACTGCTTAAATCCTAGCAACTAAGGCTAGGATTTAAGCAGCTTATATCTAACCCCACTCACTGAGTAGGTCATACCCTTGACCTCATTTTCACTAATACTGGTATCCAATCCAACCATCCTACATTCTCCCCCATCCCCTGGTCCGATCACTACCGCATTGACATCACCTGCACTATAAATAACACCCCTTCACCACTACATGCCAATAAAAAAAACCCCATTCACTTTAGGTGTAACTGCAACCAAGATTTAGTAGCTGCTCTCACCACCGAACTTAACAAACTTGACTTAACTAATGCTGAAACTGCGCTTAATTCCTGGAGCCACTATACAGACTCCATCGCTAATAAACTTTGCCCCATGCAATCTCGTGTGATTGACCCGGCAAAATCCAAAAAACAACCGTGGTACGCCTCAGATTTAAAAACTATGAAGCACAACCTTAGAAAACTAGAAAGAAAAAAACCCACCTCTACACTGCTTACCACCTTCAGATCCTTCCTCCACACTTACAGAACAGCTATTGAAAAAACCAAGAGAGATTTCTACTCACGCAAAATACACAACCTCCAATTTAACCCTCACACCCTCTTTGAAATAGTAAACAGTTTAACTCAATCCACCCCTAATTTCGCACCCTCAGAAACAGACAATCAAGACAAATGTGACAACCTGGCCAAATACTTTCACAGGAAAATTGTCAACATTCTGTCCCGTTTCCCTCCCACTCAGGCACCAACCAATGTTTTCCTCAACCATACTCACGCAAGCCCTACCCACTTTCGATACCACCTCCACACTGGAAGTTAACTCGATCCTAAAGAAAATGAAACCATGCTCACACCCATTTGACACTCTCCCCACTAAATCACAAAGCTGGACATTCACTAGACCTATTTTCACGAACTCCCTCCTCCTTCCTAACCCTCCAACTTACACACCAGTACCCTGGTCCGACCACTATCTCATCAAAGCAACCTGCTCCTTAAAAAACCTCCCACAACGCCCCAACAACAAAACTACCATACAATTCAGAAAAGCATGTCCCAGAGAAGAACTCAGACACCCTTACAGATAACCTCAAAAAATTAGACCTCAAGGACTCTGAAACCGCAGTCACCTCATGGAGCCACATCACTAGTGACACAGCCAACAAGCTATGCCCCCTAATAACAAAAGAAATCCCCACCGATGCTAAATATAGACAACCTTGGTACACTCCTGAATTAAAGCTACTAAAGCACAAATTGAGAAGCCTAGAAAAAACATGGCGCAAAGACCCATCCACCTCCAATCTCAACAAATATAAATCCTTGCTACACACATACAGATCAAACACGCTCAAAACTAAACGAGACTTCTACGCTACCAGAATACACAACTATCAGTTCAATCCGAAAGCCCTATTCTCCTTCGTCGCAGGCCTAACAAAAACGTCACCTAACTCCACTCCAGACGAAGAAAACAAGTGCAACGAGCTCGCAAAATACTTCCACAACAAAATAGCTAACATCGCCTCACGCTTTACCACCCCCTCCTCACCCACCAAAACCTCGCTGAAAGCCCCTAATCATCAAATGGATGCCTTCGAGACCACATCCACATCTGAAATCAGATCAATACTAAGTAAAATGAAACCTTCCTCCCACCCCTCTGACTCAATACCCACCAAAGCACTGTTATCTATACCAGATTGCATCGCACAACCCCTAGCTGACCTCATTAACACATCACTGGCCTCCGGCAATGTTCCCAACCAACTTAAACTAGCCATCGTAAAACCCATTTTAAAAAAGCCCAAACTAGATCCCACTGACCCAACAAACTTTCGCCCCATTTCCAATCTCCCGTTTATTGCAAAAGTCCTTGAAAAAACTGTCAACACGCAATTATCTAATTAGACCAGCATCAAATCCTCCTACCTTCACAGCACGGCTTGCGCAAACATTTTAGTACCGAAACCCTCCTGACGACACTCTCGGACTACATCATCAGAGGACTAGACATGGGTCACACATACATCTTAGCCCTACTAGACATATCAGCAGCCTTCGACACCATCAATCACTCCATACTAATCGACAGGCTGACTGAAATTGGAATCTCAGGAATCCCCCTCCTATGGTTCAAATCATTCATTAATGACAGACACTTCAAAGTCAAAATAGGAAAGCACGAATCCAAACCCATCAACATCACGTGCGGAGTACCCCAAGGCTCTTCCCTATCTTCAACCCTATTTAACATATACCTCCTACCCCTCTGCCACCTACTTCAGAAACTTGGTCTCCCACATTTTGTTTACGCTGACGATGTACAAGTCCTCATTCCCATCACAGACTCACTACCCAATGCCCTCCTAAAATGGGAAACCGCCCTCTCTGCCATCAACAGCCTTCTCACACAACTCAACCTAGCACTAAACACTAATAAAACTGAACTAATGATCATCGCCCCCCAACAACTCAATCCCTCACCCACCAATGTCAGCCCTCTGCACCCCCTCCCAGACTTCGCTCAACACGTAAGAGACCTTGGTGTAATTCTTGACACCCAATTCAGCCTGCAAAAATTCATCAACACCACCCTTAAGGAATGCTATTTCAAACTACACACACTCAAAAAACTAAAACCACTCCTGCATCCCAGCGACTTCAGAACTGTGCTTCAGGCACTCATTCTATCCAAAATAGATTACGCAAACGCCATCCTACTAGGCCTTCCCAAAAATACCACAACCCCCTTACAGCTTCTTCTAAATGCAGCTGCGCGCATACTAACAGGCACACGCAGACACGATCACATCACGCCCATTCTTAAACTACATTGGCTCCCCATATCCTCAAGAATCATCTTTAAGACCCTAACTCTCATACACAAAGCCATCCACAACCCAAACATGCATTGGTTCTCTGACACCCTATACCTTCGTACGACATCAAGACCAACCAGATCACCATACCTTGCAACAATACCCACACCTACACCCAAACTATCCCACCTCGCTTCCACCAAACAACGCTCCATCTCCTTAGCTGGTCCCAAGCTATGGAACTCAATGCCCACCAGTATACGCCTTGAGATCTGTCCAAAGAAATTTAGACAAACTTAAAACATGGCTTTTCACGCACGCCTACTCTTAATCTGCCATCCCTTTTCCATCCCCCCCCCACACCCCTCCTCTAATCCACCCTACCTTACACCCAGCCCCCCCCCACTCCCTCACCTTGTATATTGATTCTACATAATAGAATGTATATAGAATGTACATAACTCCTGCTTTTGTAAATAAACCCCCTATTCCCCCCCTTATTCCCAGCATACTCATATAGTTCCAAGTTACGGCCCTGCCCCTCCCCTCCCCCCCAGTTATAATATCAGTTACAATGTAAAGCCCTGTTGGCTGAATTTGCTGTTGTCTGGAAACCGATGTGATGTCTCGTGCGAATGTCGGTATAGAAAAATGTTAGATAAATAAATAAATAAAATCACTACTCTCCATCCCTGACACCATTGCCAAGCCAATCTCCAATATCAACAGATCTATCACACTTGGCATCGTTCCCAAAAATCTTAAACATGCCATTATAAAACCAACTCTGAAAAAACCCACACTTGATCCCACTGACCTCGCCAACTTTCGTCCTATTTTGAACCTTCCCCTATTAACTAAAATACTAGAAAAGTCAGTCAATCGTAAACTAACTGAATACCTTGATGAAAACAACATTCTTTCGCAGTCTCAATACGGTTTCCGGTGACATCACAGTACTAAGACCTTACTTATCTCTCTATCTGAATACATCCTTAAAAACCTTGACAAAGGTCTCTCTCATATCCTGATTCTCCTTCACATCTCCTCAGCCTTTGACACGGTCAACCACAAAATACTAATAGAACGCCTGACTGACATTGGCATCACAAACACAGCTCTCCAATGGTTTCAATCCTACCTACAGGACAAGACAGTACAGTGTCCAAATAGGTAACCACACTTCCAAACCAATCCCCCTTACACAAGGCGTGCCTCAAGGATCCTCACTCTCTTCCACTCTGTTAATATCTATCTCCTTCCCCTCTGTAACCTTCTGTCTAACCTCTGCCTTCCGCACTTCATTTATGCTGATGTGCAAATTCTTATACCTGTACATGACACTATTCATAAAGCTACTGAGACCTGGAACTCCACCTTACCTATCATTAACTCTCTTTTGACAAACAACTTCCTTGCATTCAACGCTGCTAAATCAGAGATTCTCTACATTTCTCCACAAAACATTCCCCCACCCATTCTCTCAAACACCCACCCCTCCACCACCGCCGCCAACCAACATGTGCGTAGCCTTGGAATTACCATTGATAACCATTTTACCCTCAAAAATTCATTAATAACAGTCAAATCCTGTTACTTTAAACTTAATTTACTTAAACTGAAACCCCTTTTACACCTCAATGACTTCCGCACTATCCTACAGGCCTTCATCCTATCTAAAATAGACTACTGCAATGCCCTCCTCCTTGGTCTACCCAAAAACACACTGCAACCGCTTCAACTCCAAAACGCTGCCGCCCGGATATTAAACACCCACAAACGTGACCACATCACCCCTGTACTCAACACCTGCACTGGCTTCCAGTCACTGCAAGGATAACCTACAAAACGCTTAAACTAATCCATAAAGCCCTCTACAGCCAAAATATGCACTGGTTTAATGAGCAACTTAATTTCACAACTCAGACCCACTAGACTGCAACACCAAGCTACATTTCACATCCCCTCACCCAAAGACTATAAGCTAAGCTCCACTAAAGCTTGGGCACTATCATTAGCTGCCCCCGCTCTTTGGAACAAACTCCCCCCGTCACTACGACAAGAAGTATGCCCAAAAAAATTCAAAAAAGACCTGAAAACTTACAAGCATTTTCTGAAAAACACCCCTCCTCCCATGACACCTTCTCCCTCTGTCACCCTGGCCTCCAGTTTCAATAATGACTTTTTTTTTTTAAATAATGACTCTCTTGTAAATGACTCTTCTGTAAATAATGTCTCCTTTGTAATTAATGACTTTGTTAATCTGCTTATGACATACTATCTGTTCTTTTATCTATAAGTTGATTATTGTGTACCCTATATGTTTACTGTTTCACTATAAAGCGCTTGTTGCTGAGTTTTGTTTGTGAACCGATGAGAGGTTCCCAACGTTCATCGGTATATAAAAACTTCTAAATAAGACAGGAAACAGAGTAGGATGAAATGGTCAATTTTCTCAGTGGAAAAGGGTAAACAGTGGAGTGCCTTAGGGATTTGTACTTGGACCGGTGCTTTTCAATATATATATATAAATGATTTGGAAAGGAATACGACGAGTGAGGTTATCAAATTTGCAGATGATACAAAATTATTCAGAGTAGTTAAATCACAAGCAGACTGATACATTACAGGAGGACCTTGCAAGACTGGAAGATTGGGCATCCGAATGGCAGATGAAATTTAATGTGGACAAGTGCAAGGTATTGCATATAGGGAAAAATAACCCTTGCTGTAGTTACACGATGTTAGGTTCCATATTAGGAGCTACCACCCAGGAAAAAGATCTAGGCATCATAGTGGATAATACTTTAAAATCGTCAGCTCAGTGTGCTGCAGCAGTCAAAAAAGCAAATAGAATGTTAAGAATTATTAGGAAGGGAATGGTTAATAGAACAGAAAATATGATAATGCCTTTGTATCGCTCCATGGTGAGACCGCACCTTGAACACTGTGTACAATTCTGGTCGCCGCATCTCAAAAAAGATATAGTTGCGATGGAGAAGGTACAGAGAAGGGCAACCAAAATGATAAAGGGGATGGAACAGCTCCCCTATGAGGAAAGGCTGAATAGGTTAGGGCTGTTCAGCTTGGAGAAGAGACGTCTGAGGGGGGATATGATAGAGGTCTTTAAGATCAGGAGAGGTCTTGAACGAGTAGATGTGACTTGGTTATTTACACTTTTGAATAATAGGACTAGGGGGCATTCCATGAAGTTAGCAAGTAGCACATTTAGGACTAATCGGAGAAAATTCTTTTTCACTCGATGCACAGTAAAGCTCTGGAATTTGTTGCCAGAGGTTGTGGTTAGTGCAGTTAGTGTAGCTGGATTCAAAAAAGGTTTGGATAAGTTCTTGGAGGAGAAGTCCATTAATGGCTATTAATCAATTTTACCAGAAGCATGGGTTCTTCTTAGTGTTTGGGTAATTGCCAGGTTCTTGTGTCCTGGTTTTGTCCTCTGTTGGAAACAGGATGCTGGGCTTGATGGACCCTTGGTCTGACCCAGCATGGCAATTTCTTATGTTCTTATGTTCTTAAGTATGGAACCCAACTCTCCCTGCCTAAGGCCCATTGTTTGGGTTCAGGCTATCTACCCCTCTATTACCAACAGCATTGTAGTTGTTGTGTCCCTTAGCACATGGTTGGTATCTGGTCCCCTTTTTTGTTCGGAAGCAGCCTACAGCTAGGGATTCACCTATGTTTGAGGACTACCATCTGCTTGTCCTAGCAGAAAGCAAAGTTGCTTATTTGTAACAGGTCTTCTCCTAGGACAGCGCGATGAAACCTGCCCGCCACACTGCAGAGTTGAGTTTCTCCTTATTTTTTCATTTTTATATAATTATGTCATAAATAAGACTGAAGAGGGACTCCGTCTGGATACATGGTATATAGGACATGCTGGGCATGCACAGTGTGCCTTGTCAAAGTTCCAGAAACTTTGACATAAGTTTTCTGTGTCCGGCTCCATCCGATGTCATCCATGTGAGGACTAATATCCTGCTGTCCTACAGGTAAGCAACTCTGCTTTTATAAAGCCAGGGCACTACTTTTACAGCAGCCCTCATGGGGGAGCTATATACCAACTAAAACATCTATCCACTCAGATGGTGTAGTCCTACCAGTAGAGTCCCAGTGAGGTGCTCAACAATTGCTCCTTTGCTCCAGCAGGCTTATTGCTCTGTACTTCTGGATTGTCTTTGCAAAGCCTTTGCTCCATCATAGTGATACGTATTCAGTTTATTTTATGTATTTATATTCTGTTTTTCGGCACTTCAGTGTCAAGCTGGGTGTTAAAATACCAGTCAAAACAAAACATTTTCTGAATTGTTTGAAAAATGCCTCTACCCAGAATTATTTTGCATTGCAAGACAAAATTCCAGCCAATTGTTTCTCCTATCTTAATTCTACACCTTCTTTGAAGACTAGTGTAAATCCATGTTGTGCTGACTATTTTGCCATGGAATCACAAAGAATGAACTGTGCTTGTAACAGATGCCTCAGAAAGGAATATGAGTGCTGTTTTGCTCCACATTGGTGTGGCTGTGCAGTTTGTACTTTCTGGTGGCAGTTCAGGATAAGGGTGCACACCATGCCCAGTGACAGTTGCTAAGCTGCATTTTAAGTAGTATGTTAGTTTTTTTTTTCCTTTATTTTAGAAGCCAAGATGACTAGTACCTTGTTTCTAGGCAACTGCTTTGCCACGAGTGCCAGTATATTCCCTCTCCCCTTGATTGCCCATCCCCCTTTCCACTGTCAGACCAAAAGCAACTGCAGACAGTAATGTTTTAACTAGTTTCAGCATGATGGTGGCCATTCTAAGGTTGCTTTGGCATTTAAAATCCCCAGATTTTTTTTCCATAGGCATAGAATGGGCAAAGTGCTTTTTTAAGACGCAAGTCCACTAGTGTGGGAAGAGAATATCCATTCTGAAAACCAGATTAAGCAAATTGTTGGAAAAGCAATTGTTAACAATCTTTGATAAGATGAAGAATGAAGGAAGAGGGATTTGCTTCATGGCATTGTTGCTTTGAAACAGGATCTCTGATGTCCCATGCTTCCATGTCAGGGGCCAAATCTGACTTTTTCTGTGGAATTGGTTAGTCCCTTGTGAAATAACAGGAAATCAGGAGATGGGTAATTGAGGGTGGCAGCTGGCCAGGAGGGTGGATGTAGTACTCCTTTCTCAGTTTCCCCTCGTCCTCTTGGATCTTGGGCCATATTCTATCTTCAGAGTTTGACTGGCACTTCGAACCACGTGGCACTATGGTATCCACATAATTCAAACTACAATTCAGGCAGCAGAGAAGAGATGGCCTGCGTTGTTCCTCTTTTGTTGACTCTGATCAGTGTAGGGGTTTTTGCGGGAGAAGTAGGGAGGGAACATGGGGGGTGAGAGGCTTGGAGTCCTATGGTCTGCTGCATACAAGCTGATGACCTTGCTACATGCCACTGGAAAAGGAGAGTATTGGGTAAGGAAGTTGTCCTGTTACTTCCCACACTCTTGTGAGAAGGAAACAAATGGGTCCTCCTAAGAACATTAGGAAATACAGAAATTTAATGAAAACACACTGCTGTACCTTTACTTTGCATTGGCCCTTTTGCCTTTTATTTTAATGGGTCAGTTTTCAACTAACTCGCACAGCTGCAAAGTACACAGGTACTTCTATTGCACATTTTCTGCTTATTTTCCAAGAAACTACTTGGGTATTTTCTCTTTGAAAATCAGGTAGCAAAAAGCATGTGTGCTAAAGATGTTGGCATACTTTGCTCCTACTATTTCTGTGGGCTGCAGTGTGTGGGGATTCTGTGATCTACACATACACTGTTTTATTTCATAACCTAAACACACTCCCAGAAACAGTTATTAACCCAACTAAATAACTGTACTGTGGAAACCTGTGCATACATTTACCTGGACTGAATGGGGAAGGGGGAAGTTATTTATCTAGGTAAAGGACTTTGAAAACTGCCTCCTTAAAGACTAGGTTAGTCAGAAGTCTGTGCTATAAATTTTGTTATGGAGTGCTTGATTATTTTCTTTGAATTTGTTTTACATGGCTTAGGTTGTGTTTAATGTACACTATATTCTTTCTGGATTTGGAACTTTAAATTCCATCGCAGAGGTAAAATTTAGTAATCAAATCTATCCTAACTAGTTTGGTGGCAAAGGAGTACAAAATTGGTAGTGGTGCAGGGTTAAGGCTAGATTCTGTCTGATTTTCACATATGATAATACTGTCTTATTAGGAGGCAGGTCCCAGGGTAGTCTTTTATGACTGAAGTTACAAAGGCTTGGTGCAGCATGGTGTTCTTCCATAATGGGATTCTTGTATCTCTAAGCACTTTGCTCTTCTCTCTTGGGCAGGTGATGTACATGGAAGAGGAACATTCCTTCAGCGTGGAGCAGATAACGGCAATGCTTCTTACTAAACTAAAGGAGACCGCTGAGAACAACCTAAAGAAGCCAGTATCGGACTGTGTTATATCTGTAAGTTATCATAGGCTCATGACTGTACTATACGCAGTGTTTTGGAATCACTGAGGGAGATCTCACTCATAGACCCTCATAGAATCTGTCTTAACTGCATAGTTCTAGAAAGCTTCTGAATGCAGATGTGGAACAAATTTATTGTATTACCTGGGCACATGTTATGAAAGTGGCAATGTTAGTACATTTTGTTTTCAGTACAGATTCAATTATTGCACAGTGTAAAAAGAGTGTACTTTTCATAAGCTTAGGTTTTTTTTTTACCCCAAATTTTTTCCATCTACTCGTTTGCTTATATTCATGGTTTGCATCAGTAGTTCCTAAATTTGATTCAAGACTGATTTCCCCATCCCTCCAGGGTAACCAATATATTTTATTTAGTGCTTTTTTTATACAGGCATTCATGATAGTATCATATGTCGGTTTACAGGAAACTGGGGGTACAATAACCATAAACATTAACATAGTAAAGAGAAGCAAAATTTACAATAAAACAGGGGTGATAGAACTAGGAAGAAGCAAAGCATAGGAAACTCAAATATAAATATAAAGACAACTATTTGCAGTGTGGTGAGTGTTCCATAATATTTGTTGTGGTAATCTGTGATCTTAGCTATGGTGAATCAGCGAATTTAGGGAAAGGCTTATTTAAATAACCAAGTCTTAAGCCTTTTTCTAAATGTCAACAGGCAGGGTTCTTGTCTGAGTTCAGGGGGAATAGTATTCCAAATGTTTGGTCCCGCTATAGAGAAGGCCCGTTCTCTCGTGGTTAGATGAGTGGATTTGATTGCAGGGATCCTCTGTAGGCTTCTCTAAGTCTAGACGAGGTGTGTAGTCTGAGTGGGATTTGAAGGTTGAGAGGTGCTTGGTTGTGAATGGTTTTGTGGATAATGGTGAGGGACTTGTGTAGAATTCTGAAACGTATTGGTAGCCAGTGTAGATTTTTTAGGATGGGGGAGATGTGGTCCCTTCTGCCAGAGTTTGTCAATATTCTGGCCGCCGCGTTTTGAAGCATCTGAAGTGGTTTTATTGAAGAAATGGGTAGACCTAGCAAAATGGAATTGCAGTAGTGTATCTTGGAGAATAGAACGGCTTGGAGGACCGTTCTAAAGTCTTAAGTGTAGAAGTGGTTTGATTCTTTTTAGTACTTGCAGTTTATAGAAGCAGTCCTTGATTGTGGTGTTGATGAAAGTTTTTAAATTCAGATGGTTGTCGATTAAAATTCCCAGGTCTCTTGCTTGGGTGACGAAGGTATTGAGTGACTTTTGGGGGGGTAGCGCTGTCGTCTGGGGAAATGAGGAGATAAGTCTTGGCTGAGTTGAGTATCAGGTTTAGACTAGAGAGGAGGAGGTTGATCTCTCGGAGGCAATTTTCCCAGTAATTTAGAGTTTTTGTAATGGATTCTGTTATGGGGATCAGGATTTGTATGTCGTCTGCTTCAGGAAGTGTTTTAGTTTTAGGTTAGCAGCTGGCACAGGGGAAGGAGGTATATATTGAAGAGGGTAGGGGACAAGGAGGAACCCTGAGGAACTCCTAGTGAGGAGTTGATGCGAGGGGACTCTTTATTGTGGATTCTGACTTTATAGCCTCTGTTACTGAGGAAAGATTTGAAACATCTGAAGGCAGTTCCTGTTATTCCTGTGTCAGATAGTCGATTGAGGAGGATGGAGTGGTTTACGGTATCAAAAGCTGCCGAGATGTCAGGGATTAGTAAGAAGGATTGTCCTATGTCCAAACCCATGATGAGGTGGTCTGTCAGAGATGAGTAGGGTTTCGGTACTTAGTGCCTTACAGAACCCGTATTGGGTAGGGTGGAGTATTTTGTGATCTTTAAGATAATTTGAAAGTTGAGAGTTGACTAATTTCTCCATGATCTTGGCTACAAAAGGTACATTAGAAATAGGGTGGAAGTTATTGGGTTCCTTAGGATCTAAATTTTGGTTTTTTTTTAAAAGAGGTTTAAGGGAGGCAAGTTTTCGGGCGTCAGGGAAGATTCCTTGTGATAGAGAGCAGTTTATGATATCAGCCAGAGGTTTGGAGATGGTGTCGGGTACCAGCAAGAGTAGTTTTGTTGGGATTTGGTCATGGGGATGGGTGGAGGGTGGAGGGTTTCATTTTCTTTAATAGTTTGAATCTCCAGGGCGGTCGTAAGTTCAAACGATTCAAGAGAGATTACTTTGTTTGGGAGATGGTAGGAGCTAGGAGAGGAAGTAGGGCTGGGGGGTAGAAGAGTTAAGAGGTTTGAGATTTTGTTTTGGAAGAATTATGCCAGTTCGTCAGCTTTGGATTGTGCTTGGTCGTTGGGAATAGATGGGGCGCTAGTTTGTGTTCGGATACGTAGGAGAATAGTGCTTTAGCATCTAAGACGAGGTCGTGGATCCTTTGAGCATAGAAATCTTTGACCGTAAGGTGGAATTCCTGTAGAGGTGAAGGGTGGATTTGTAAGCAGATAGTGTGCTGGGGGAAGGGGCGTTGCACCATTTATTTTCTTTCTGTCTAAGACTTTGAGTTTTCAGAGTTCCTTGGTGAACCATGGTTGTTTTCTGTGTGATGTAGGATTGATTTGTTTTAGTTGATAGTGGACATAACAGACAATAGCAAATAAATTATGTTGCTCCAGGAAAGTAGAGCTGAGTTGGGATTTGAGAGGTCAATGTTAGGAAGTTCTTTGGCTAGGTGGTTGCTGAGGACATCGGAGGGGCATGATCTCTTATAGTGAAACGAGGATTGAAGGGAGTGTGTATTGGGCGTTTCTTCCATTTTGAAGTTGGCCGAGATTAGAGTGGTCCGACCAGGGGATCGGAGTGCATTTGGGAGGGGAAGAGTGTGAGGCCAAAGTTTATGAAAATAAGGTCCAGGGTGTGGCCAGCTTTGTGGGTGGGCTTGATGATCTGTTTAAAGCCCATGGCAGTGAGGGAGCTGAGAAATGCCTCACAGTTGGTTGTGCGTGGGATATTATTGACATGGAGGTTGAAATCCCCTAGGATCATAGCAGGGGAGTCCAGATTTACAAGTTTTGCTATGATTTCTATAATGGGAGAGGCATCTGAATAGAGTAGTCCTGGTGGAGCGTAAATGAGGAGGATTTGGAGTTTGTCGGTTTTGAAAAGGCCTAGTTCAATTTTGGAGTCAGATTTGGTTGAGAGTTGGGATAGTCTCAGCTCTTTTTTGGCTGCTATGAGAAGGCCCTCGCCTCTTTTCTTAAGTCAGAGAAGTGAAAAAAAGTCGTAAAGATGTGTGGGGAGTTGATTTATCAGGGCTATATCTGTCTGTTTAAGCCATGTTTCCGTTATGGCGCAGATGTCAGGCTTAGAGTCTAAGATAATTGTTGAGGATAAGTGATTTCTTTGTGAGGGATGAGCATTGAAGAATGTTAAGGAAAATAATGCGAGGCCTAGGAGTTGAGTAAATGGTGATGTCATGATTGGGATGAGTCTCTATGGAGCATGATCGCGGTTGCATGGTAGCTTTTCCAGTGGTGAGGAGACTGTGGTGAAGAATGGGTATTGGGAATCCTGGTGTCATTTTGATTTTGTTGTGAAGGAGGCAGGATGGATGTTGGGATGAAGGCTGGGTGACTGGATCGGGTGTAGTAGTGTTAGGGAGTGGTTGCAGGTGAGGGGGCCTCTGCCCTGGGTCCTGGGGCTCACGAAGGGGTGCACTAAGGGGCAGGCCCTTTAGGGCGCACGATCACGGTTTTTAAAGGTTTCTCAGTCTGCTTCTGATAGGCCGGCTGAGGTAGAATGGGCGCGGCTAGACTCACCGCTGGGTTCCTGCCCTCTCGGTTTGCCTCGGTAATTCTTTTTTTCAAATTTTACTGCTTGCTCTGCGCGGCTCACCCTCGGGGGTGAGCGGGCTCTTGCCCCGAATGGGCTGCGCCGACTGTGCGAGCCCCGGCAAAGACGAGGTAAAGCCGATCGCAAAGAGGGAGGCCGCCGGGATCACTGTGGTTTTCAAAGGGTTCAGTCTGCTCTTGATAGGCCAGCTGAGGTAGAATAGGCGTGGCTAGACTCACCGCTGGATTCCTGCCCTCTTGGTTTGCCTCGGTAATATATATACAAGCTAGTTCTGTTCATAACCCAGATCAGTCCAGACTCCTGGGTTTTACCTCCCTACCAGCAGATGGTGGACAGAAAAGTTTCACTGACACCGCTATATAACCTAGAGTGCAACCTGCAGCCCCTCAGTGTTTCTCTCTCCAGCACATGGTATTTGTGTAAAACCTGCAGTCTGGCGTATAGAAAAAAAGGAAAATTTTCAGATCAAGAAGTTTCCAGTTCCTCCCGGGGGTTGTTAGGTCCTATTTGGGCTATCCTCCCTGGTTTGAGGTGGACGAGCAGGGGTTGGTGACCCTTCATGGAACTTTGGTCGTAGATCCCATGAGGGTGTGCATCTGGTAGTCCAGATCCCTCACCCTTCATGAAGCAGGGTTGAAGGATGCTGGCAACTCTGAATACTAATCTCAGCTGAGCAGGGAGAAAAGCTCCCTCACTGTTTATTCTATTTGTAGTCTTTAGTTTCTGGTGGGGACAATAGTGGTAAGCAGAGCTGCCCTCTAAAGCTTTTAAAAATGTTTTTTGGGGTTCTGTTTTCTCTGCGGTTGGCGATCGGCACGTGGCTGGTGTTGGTGCGTGGCTCGTCCTGCCGATTGTGGGAGGATTCCCTATTGCAGCTCTCTCAAGCTGGTTTGCATATCTGCTTCATTTCTTGCAGGGAGGGCTCAAAGCAGCAGCTGAGTGTGGACCTGAAACTTAAATGAGCCCCATGCTACAGCTTTTTCTATCAGCTCGGGAATGGCAGCCATTTTGATTTCCCTTCATGGGCTGACAGAATCGGCAGGAGACTCAGAGGGTTCCTCACTGCAGTTGCCAGCAGTTCATGGTTCAGAGGAATGCCAAAGAAGCTCTGGTTTAGAGAACATTCCTCTGGACCAAGATTCAAATGATTCCGTTTTGTTGTTTTTTTCAGCTGATTTGTTCTGCTTATGCACAAGGCTTATTTAGCTAGGCAAGCAGCGGGGGTTGTTCTCCCAGGACAAGCAGGTGGTAGTCCTCACAGATGGGTAACATCAGATGGAGCCCTGTGATGGAACACTTTTTTGTCAAGGTTTCTAGAACTTTGACTGGCACACTGAGCATGCCCAGCATGCCACTAACCCCATGGCCATACAGGATCTCCCTTCAGTCTTTTTTTTTCCGTGCAGCGATTGCCTTGCGGTTACTAGAACTCCGTGAGAATTTTTTCCTCACACGGAATACTTCCGTTTTCTTCCAATTTTTCCCTGTTCCCTGTACGTACCCGGATCAGTCCAGACCATGGGTTGAGCCCCCATTCCAGCAGGTGGAGACAGACCAGAGTTCTGAGGCTAGCCCATATAAGGATGGAACCCACCCAGGAACCCTCTGTATTCGTCTGTCTCCAGTAGGTCGAACAGCTCACCCTTTGGTTCCCTGTTAGCTTGCCCTCTGTGTACTTTCTTCTTCTGGGGCAAGCTCATGCAAGTACATTTTTTTAGTTTGCTTGGGTGCGCTGGTACCTGTCATTTCAAATGACATTTGAAATGACAGGCACCAGGAAGTGGATCCCAACTTTAACCAAAGAAAACCTAAAATCCCGTCCTCCTGAAGCGACTCGACATGTAAAATATGTAAAACCCCCTCCTCCCGAAGCGACTCGACATGTAAAATATGTGAATAAGTGTAACCAACTTACTTTTTGTTTCTTTTTCAGCCCTTTCAGCCTTTTCTGCTGCCCTCCGGCGGGGGCAGCCGGCAGCGAAAGCGGCTTCCAGCGGCCCCCGCCGGCGAAGACGGATGAACGCACGCCCGTAGTGCACGGGCGCTCAAGCCAGCAAAAGCGCATGGACGGGCGTGCGTGACGTATGCCGTGACGTCACGCACACGTGTTCATGTGCTTTCATTGGCTTGAGCGCCCGTCAATTTTGGCGCTCTAGCAAGCCAGTGAAGCGTATGACGTCACGGCGTGCGCTTCGCTGGCTAACCTTTAAAAAGGAGATAGAGCAGCTTTTAAACTAGAACAAAGGGAAAAGCAGACATTCGCTCAGCAGCGCATGGTTCAGAGGGGAGGTATCTTCAAAGGATACTAATGATGCATTAGAATTAGGGCATCCCGACAGTGAGGTTCCAATAATAAGCAAAGTAGTCCAAGTGTCTCTAACTAAAAACTCACCTGAGCTAAAAAAAATTCTAGCTTATCCCTATCAATTAAAAAGCAGAATGAAAATACAAACAAAACAAAAACTTTGAAATGTTTGCTAATGCCAGAAGTCTAAGAAGTAAGATGGGAGAATTAGAATGTATAGCAGTGAATGACAGATTTAATTGGCATCTCATAGACACGGTGGAAGGAGGATAACCAATGGGACAGTGCCTTACCAGGGTACAAATAATATTGCAATGACAGAGGAGCACCCAGGAGGCGGTGTGGCGCTTTATGTCCTGGATGGCATAGAGTGCAACAGGATAAACATCCTGCATGAGTAATTGCACAATCGAATCTTTATGGGTAGAAATCCCTTGTGTGTTGGGGAAGACTATAGTGATAGGAGTATACTACCATCTACCTGGACAAGAAGGTTAGATGGACAGTGAAATGCTAAGAGAAATTAGAGAAGCTAACCAAATTGGTAGTGTGGGAGATTTGTTACCCCAATATTGACTGGGTAAATGTATCATCGGGACATGCTAGAGAGAGAAAATTCCTGGATGGAATAAGAGTGTTTTATGGAGCAATTAGTTCAGGAACCAACGAGAGAGGAACCATTTTAGATCTAATTCTCAGTGGAGCACAGGATTTGGTGAGAGGTAAGTGTTGGGGCCACTTGAAAATAGTGATCATATGATATCATATTTGTAAACAGATGTGATGTTACTAAACGAATGTCGGTATATAAAAGCTACAAATAATAATATGATCAAATTTGAATTAATGACGAAGGGGGACAGCAAGCAAATCCATGGCTCTCGTGCTGATCTTTCAAAAGGGAAACTTTGATAAAATGAGAGAAATATTTAGAAAAAAGGAACAGCTACAAAGGTAAAAAGTGTGCAAGAGGCATGGTCATTTAAAAAAAAAACCAACAAACCATCCTAGAAGCACAGTCTAGATGTATATTAAGGAAGGTGGAAGGAAGGCAAAATGATTACTGGCATGGTTAAAAGGGGAGGTGAAAGAAGCTATTTTAGCCAAAAGATCTCCATTCAAAAATTGGAAGAAGGATCCAACAGAAGAAAATAGGATAATGCATAAGCGTTGCAAGTTAAATGTAAGACATTGATAAGACAGGTGAAGAGAGAATTTGAAAAGAAGTTGGCCATAGAGGCAAAAACTCACAGTAAAAAGTTTTTAAAATATATCCGAAGCAGAAAGCATGTGAGGGAGTATCAGAAATAACGCTATTCCCTCTTGGGAATAAGACTGAACAGTAGCTTCAGCGAAACAAATCTTTATTACCATAACATTTGCAAATGGGTGCTGAATACAAATGTTTGCAAGCAAGCACAAGCTCTTTGGACAAACACTGGCTGCTTATACTTTTCTAAGCTTTATTTTTTTAGCTTTGCTGTTAGCATATCCTGACATTTTTCTTATCTTATTCTTGCAACCTGTGACAGGCTTCTTTTTCTGTTTCTCCTACAAGCTTGTGCAAGGTTGGGTGTGTGTGTGTGGGCGAAGGGGATTTATGGCTGCCCTCTCTGTACTTATCTATCTTAGGCCTGAACATAGGGATCTCTCTTATCCTGACAGATCTGCATCTGTTTCCTTGGAACAAAGGAGAAGGGGTCTATACAGAGGGGGTTGCTTTCAGCATTGCTTTTCTTCACTAGAAACTTAAGGGGAGTTGCTTAATATGGCTAATTGCCTCTGCAGAAGGAGGTGACGTCACAAGAGCTGTGCAGGCAAATGTGTAACATTGGTTCTGTGTGTCGTGCAGAGGCCTGTTTGGCTCACAGGGCCCATATTATGGCTTTTATGACCTGGAGGGATTTATTCAGGTTTTGTTTTTAAGAAGGGTTTTAGGGAAAGGTGTTCTGGTTTTGTTTTCTGCTAGGATGAGGCTTCCTGGGTTGGCAGCTTCTAGCAGCAGCTCTGCACAGTCTGTCAGTTTCCTCTTTCTCTGCAGTTGCTAGGTCAGACGTGATAAATGATTTCTAAAAGCCAGGATTATTCTTTTTCTTAACTTCTGAGCAAAAGCTATGATTTAAAGCAGTTTTTTTTTAATTCTATCTACTGTGTTTAGCAAAGCCACAAGAATAATTCGTGTCATTTCTTCCCACTCTATCTAGCAGCATTCTTTAATATCAAACATGTAAAGCCACTTAGAACAAGTTATTTCCTATATAATAGCAACATTCGAGCTCCATTTCTCACAGGGAGGCAGTTGGACTGTTAGATGATCGAGGGCTTAAAGGGGCACTTAAAGAAGATAAGGCCATCACGGAAAGATTAAATGATTTCTTTGCTTTGGTGTTTACTGAAGATGATGTTGGGGAGATACCCGTACCGGAGAAGGTTTTCATGGGTAATGATTCAGATGCACTGAACCAAATCACGGTGAACCGAGAAGATGTGGTAGGCCTGATTGACAAACTGAAGAGTAGTAAATCACCTGGACCAAATGGTATACATCCCAGGGTTCTGATGGAACTCAAACGAAATTTCAGGCCTATTAGTAAAAATGTATAACCTATCATTAAAATCATCCATTTCCTAGCGTGTAGCAGATGGACTCATTACAAATGGGTATAGTGTGCTCGTGCTAGCAGTTGGAGACGGATCTGACGTCAGCACGTGGTACATATACCCCTGCAGGAAGTGCAGGCGCTCAGTAATTTCAGTCTCCAAAGCAGTTTGGAGCTACCTCACACTCGCTGAGCGTTTTTCCAAATTCTAACGACTAAATTCATAGAAGTCCTACCTGAAGACAAGCCCCGCACTCCTGCGGTGATACCATCGGGTCCCTCCCCCAGTTGAGTTTCCCGAGGTGATTTCCGTGGTCCCTCGGCGGTATGAGCCTCGGTCCGGTGGCTGATTCGCGGCGGGAATCTAGCCCCCGAGTGAGAAGGGCTCGGGCACGGCATAGAGGCAGCCTCGGTCCCGATCCGTTCGCGGTGAGGACTTTGCCCCCGAGCGAGATGAGTTCGGGTGCGGCCTAGAGGCAGCGGGTGCACTTCCTCGAGCGCGGCGGTGACGGTAATCACCCTCTCCCCCCGCAGCCGGAGACCGCCCGGGTCGCAGCCGGGAAGCGCCGAAGATCAGGTAAGGCGTACATCTTTACTGGTCTCCGAGGAAGCAAGGATTAGCAGGGTCTGCCTCTGTAGCAGCCCGCCTAGGAGGTCGCAATTTTGCCTGCCTGCTCGCCGTCACCATCTGCCCTGGTTCGCTGCCTCGCCCTAGCGCTCAGACTCAGCGCACAGGCGACGGGCGCGTAAGTTAGGCGCCCAAACATAATTGGGCGCACATTGTCGATAGGCGCACATCTTCGCGCATATTACAAAGCGCATAGAGATAACAGACGCGATGGAGCGTATGAGAGTCCATGCGTCCGCAGAGCCGGCGCCTCCAGAATCAGGCATAAGAGCTCTAGGCCTCTGCTCAGCATGCCACCTCAGAGCCACACAGAGCGAGGAAGCAGGCTCCCTATGTGCCCAATGTGAGGAGGCCCTGGGAGTTCCTGGCCAGGGCCGGTTCCAGCCCAGCGTAATTGCTAGTTCTTCAGGGAACACCCTGGACCTAGCAGGCCGCGCCGAGCAGCCAGGGAACCCTAGAGACCTGGTAATAGTAGTAGTGGCGGCATCACTCAGGAAGGAAGGAATTCTCGTCCATCCCTACCTAGACGATTGGCTGATCAGGGCAAAGTCACCGGAGGAGAGCCACCGGGCAACCAACAGAGTTATATCTCTTCTGGAAAGCCTAGGATGGGTAGTCAACACAAACGAGTTCCCTACAGCCTTCGCAGTCGCTGGAATACCTCGGAGTCCAATTCGACACCCAGGGAGACAGTCAGCCTGACCTCCAAGAGGAAATTAAAACTCCGGAATCGTTTGCAGACTTTGAGCGCCACCCGGCCCACAGCTTGGGACTACTTACAGGTCCTTGGCCCAATGGCCTCCACTCTGGAAGTGGTACCATGGGCGCGGGCTCATGAGACAGTTGCAACGCGCCCTTCTATCTCGGTGGAGCCCACGATTACAGAACTACACCGTGCATCTACCTCTACCAGCCAGATTACAGCATCAGTTACGGTGATGGCTGCAGCCCGGCCACATGAGCCGGGGGTCAAAAATGTCCTCTCCAACCTGGACCCTGCTCACTACAGATGCCAGCCTGAGCGGCTGGGGAGCAAGCACACTGCGAAGAACTAACCGCCCAAGAGCGGTGGAACAGAGAAGAGTCGGGGTGGAACATCAACCAACTAGAGGCACGGGCAGTGGGTTAGCATGCCTGCGGTTTGCCCACAGACTTCGCAACAGAGCAGTCAGAGTAATGTCGGACAATGCCACCACGGTGGCATACATCAACCGACAGGGCGGAACCAGAAGCTGACAGGTATCCTTAGAAATAGCCCCCCTGATGGCATGGGCGGAAGCAAATCTCCAGGACATCTCCGCCGTCCACATCGCTGGGAAGGACAATGCCATGGCAGACTTCCTCAGCAGAGAAAGCCTAAACCCGGGGGAATGGCAGCTGTCGTCCACGGCCTTCCAGATGATCACGGATCAGTGGGGGACGCCGGGCATGGACCTACTAGCGGACAGGTCCAACGCTCAAGTACCCAGATATTTCAGTCGCAGGTGAGATCCTCTATCCCAGGGGATCGACGCCCTGATACAGCCATGGCCTCCAGAGATCCTGCTATATGCCTTTCCCCCATGGCCCCTGCTGGGTGCCATTATACACAAGATATTCAGCAGCACAGAGGCCTAGTTCTTCTGGTGGCCCCGGACTGGCCAAGAAGACCCTGGTACGCAAACATGAGAAGGCTACTGGCAGGGGATCCTCTACCCCTGCCTCCTCACAGGGACCTGCTGCGGCAAGGTCCCATCCTCCACGAGGATCCAGCTCAATTCTCTCTTACGGTCTGGCCATTGAGAGGGCTAGACTGAAGAAAAGGGGATACTCGGGGCCAGTAATAGATACACTCCTCCGTGCACGCAAGTTCTCCACATCACTAACTTATATAAGGATCTGGAGAGTATTTGAAGCCTGGTGTGAAACTCGCAGCACCAATCCACATGCCGCTAAAATCCCCATCATTTTGGATTTCCTGCAGGATGGGCTCCAGAAGGGTCTGTCCCTCAATTCAATCAAGGTTCAGGTGGCTGCGCTATCTTGCTACTGACCCAGGAGTGACGGCAACAGTATTGCCACACACCCAGACGTTTCACGTTTCCTGAAAGGAGTCAAACACATTCGCCTGCCACTGAAGTGGCCGGTGCCCCTGTGGAACCTCAACCTAGTTTTGGAATTCCTAGCAGGACCTGCCTTCAGACCCCTCTGAGGCCTGTCCCTCCGTCTGTTAACCTTGAAGTTAGTGTTCTTGCTGGCCGTGTGTTCAGCACACCGCATCTCAGAGCTACAAGCAGTGTCCTGCCGCGATCCGTTTCTCAGGATCACCCCATGGGCTATCCATCTTCGCACGGTTCCTTCCTTCTTACCCAAGGTAGTCTCGCACTTCCACCTCAACCAAACCATATCCTTGCCAACCACGGAAGGTTTGAAGAAGTCTGAAGAAGGTCGAATACTGCGCCATCTCGACATCGGCAGGCTATTGTCCAGATACCTGGAAACGTCGGAAGCAGTACGAAAGACGGACCACCATCACCATCACAGCGGGAAGAGGCAAGGAGAAGCGGCCTCACGGGCGACAATTGCTCGCTGGATCAAAGAAGTCATCAAGGCGGCCTACGTAGAAGCAGGAAAACCACCACCTCTACGGGTCAAGGCTCACTCTACCAAGAGCGCAGGCGGCCTCCTGGGCAGAAAATAGGATGCTGTCGCCTGCAGAGATATGCAGAGCGGCAACGTGGTCCTCCCTCCATACCTTCTCCAGATTTTACCGTCTGGACGTCCAGGCCAGGGAGGACACAGCGTTTGCAAGGGCAATCCTAAACGGACCTCTGGCAGCCTCCCACCCAGTCCGGGAATAGCTTTTGTACATCCCATTTGTTCTGAGTCCATCTGCTACACGCTAGGAAATGGAGAGATTACTTACCTGATAATCTAGTTTTCCTTAGTGTAGGCAGATGGACTCAGCATCCCGCCCGGCTGCCAATATACATGGGAATTCACCATTTCGAGGTAAGCCATGTTTTCTGACATTAGGTATCCACCCTGCCGGGTGTCGACGCCTTCCGGTTGAGAACATTGGCGGTCTCCAGCTACTGTCAATCGGTCAGGTTAATCATGTTCAGTCAATTGATCGGTCAGTCACACATATATCCATGAAGTTTTTGCAAGGAAGATTACTGAGCGCCTGCACTTCCTGCAGGGGTATATGTACCACGTGCTGACGTCAGATCCGTCTCAAACTGCTAGCACGAGCACACTATACCCATTTGTAATGAGTCCATCTGCCGGCCCTACACTAAGGAAAACGAGATTAACAGGTAAGTAATCTCTCCATTGTACCTGAAGACTGGAGGATAGCAAATGTAACCCCAATATTTAAAATGGGCTCCGGGGCGATCCGGGAAACTACAGACCAGTTAGCCTGATTTCAGTGCCAAAAAAAATAGTGGAAAGTGTTCTAAATATCAAAATCATAGAACATATAGAAAGACATAGTTTAGTGGAACAAAGTCAGCATGGCTTTACCCAAGGCAAGTCCTGCCTGACAAATTTGAAGGAGTTAAACATGTAGATAAAAGTGAACCAGTAGATGGTAGTGTACTTGGATTTTCAGAAGTTCCTCATGAGAGGCTTCTAGGAAAAGTAAAAAGTCATGGGATAGGTGGCGATGTCCTCTTCGTAGATTACAAACTGGCTAAAAGTCAGGAAACAGAGTAGGATTAAATGGACATTTTTCTCAGTGGAAGGGAGAGTGGATTGCCTCAGGGATCTGTATTGGGACCTGTACTTTTCAATATATTTATAAATGATCTGGAAAGAAATATGAGTGAGGTAATCAAATTTGCAGATACAAAATTATTCAGAGTAGTTCAATCATAATCAGATTGATAAATTGCAGGAAGACCTTGTGAGACTGGAAAATTGGGCATCGAAATGGCAGATGAAATTTAATGTGGATAAGTGCAAGGTGATGCATATAGGGAAAAATAACCTATGCTATAGTTAACACAATGTTAAGTTCATTAATAGGAGTACCACCCAAGAAAGGTCTAGTTGTGTGCTGTGGCAATCAAAAAAGCAAACAGAATGTTGGGAATTATTAGAAAGGGAATGGTGAATAAAACGGAAAATATCATAATGCCTCTGTATCGCTCCATGGTGTGACTGCACCTTGAATACTGCATACAATTCTGGTCACCATATCTCAAAGATATAGTTGCGATGGAGAAGGTACAGAGAAGGGCGATAAAAATGATAAAGGGGATGGAACAGCTCCCCTATGAGGAAAGACTAAAGAGGTTAGGTCTTTTCAGCTTGGAGAAGACAGCTGAGGGGGGATATAATAGAGGTTTAAAATCATGAGAGGTCTAGAATGGGTAAATGTGAATTGGTTATTTACTCTTTCGGATAATAGGACTAGGGGGCACTAAATGAAGTTAGTATGTGGCACATTTAAAACTAATCTGAGAGTTTTTTCACTCAACAGACAATTAAACTCTGGAATTTGTTGCCAGAGGATGTGGTTAGTGCAGTTAGTGTAGCTGTGTTTAAAAAAAGGATTGGATAAGTTCTTGGAGGAGAAATCCATTACCTGCTGTTAATTAAGTTGACTTAGTAAATAGCCACTGCTATTACTAGCAACGGTAACATGGAATAGACTTAGTTTTTGGGTACTTGCCAGGTTCTTATGGCCTGGATTGGCCACTGTTGGAAACAGGATGCTGGGCTTGATGGACCCTTGGTCTGACCCAGTATGGCATGTTCTTATAAGAAGAGGATTCAGCTCCCTGAGGTGTTAGGGTCCTTCGGGTAGAGCAGGGCAAGTGTGGGTTGGCAGTCCCTGTCAAGACTTGACCCTTTTTTCACGAGAGGGGGGCGGGGATAGATAGCCAGGGGCTCCTCTGCAGGTAGCCTTTAGAACCAGGGAAGTAGTCTTTCCTCCTTTGTTCCCTTTAGGCCCTGTTTGTTTGGTTTTTTTTTTTTTTTTTTTTAGAGAGAGAGCAGGGACTGGGAGAGGCTGCTGCAGCAGGGCTGAGGAGCGGGTAAATTTTTTCTGCCAGGAGGCAGGCAGGAGGGAGTTGGCCAAATTGCCTGCTTTTGGGGTTGGGAAGTGCTGTATTTCAGCACTGGGACAGTGATCAGTGGGATTCTTGCTGTTATGTTTGTTTTTAGTCCTGACCACGTGTGCAGGCCCGACTTCCCCGACATGCTGGTTCCCCCCCTCCCGCAGCGTGGCTGACTTTTTGCTGTGGTCTGAGGCAATCTCGCCTCGTTACAGCCTTGTTTTGCCGCATTTACACTTTGGGGGGGGGGGGGGGGGGAGGGGCTGGTACTTTGGTGCTACCCCAGGGAAGCGGTGAGAGGGCAGGTGGCTGGGTCGGCTCCGGGGGCGGGCAGAGGATCCTACGGCCATTTTGGCAGCATATGCAGAAGTTAAGGCTGCCATTTCTGAGCCCTGGAATTCCCCTCCCATGCTTTTTCCTGTGGGAAAGGACTCTGCTGTTGGAGGGGGCCTCGGGCGGGAGTCACAGGACTCTTCCTCCTCAGACCCACAGGCCTTTCCATGGGCTTTGTGCTTCTCCTTCATAAGGCTTATTTAACCCAGAAGGAATTAGGGGCAAAGAGGCTTTTGCCTAGGCAGTCCTGGACAGCCAAGAAGGCTGGGGGCCTATGGAGACATGGATCCTGTGGATGCTGGGTCTTGGGTGAGCCCCAGAGGAGGGCGATTCGTCGGATAGCCTGGATGATCCTGACCAGCTCCAAGGTGGTCTGGTGGCACCGGACAAGGACCCTGTGAGTGCCCTGGGAGATCCAACACAGAACTTGTAATGAGATCCTTTGGTCTTGGGGGATCCCATGCAGGATCCAGAGGCAGTTCTGGTTGTAGAAGGAGATGACCCGTGTGTGGTTCGGCTGTTCTGCAGAGAGGAACTGGGCCCATTGATTCCCCAGGTGCTGGAGGAGCTCGGCATCAAAGACATCCAGGAAGACCCTGACAAAGGCGTGAATCCCCTACTGGAGAGATTGTGGGGACCTCCTACCACCTTTCCATTACCGAAGCAGGTGAAGAAGTTGGTGGATTAGGAGTGGGAATCTCCCGAGGGGGGCCTGAAGGTCGCAAGAGTCCCGGAAACCCTCGACCAGGAAGTCCTACAGCTCAAAGTGGAAACGTTTTTCCATCTAGTGTGTGGATCATGATCTAGATCCTTTCTCATGCCCCCTACCCCAACTGCTAGACTATCTGTGGCACCTGTCAGAGTCTGGGCTCCAGACCAGTTCTGTCAGTGCACCTCTGTACAACATATGGAGGTATTGCTGACACACCGGTTTTGGTCCAACCCTTCGTGGGACGTTTCATGCAGAGCCGCCTCCAGCTGAGGGCCCCCCCCCTTCAGCCTCTGGTTGCGTTCTGGGACTTCAACATTGTCCTGGCAAGACTCATGTGACCTCCTTTCGAGCTGCTGTAGTCCTGTGACCTGAAGTTCCTCACCTGGAAAGGCCCGTAGGGTCAGTGAACTTCAGGCTCTGGTTACGTATGCATTGTACATGAAGTTTTTCCACGATTGTGTGGTCTTGCATATGCACTCTAAGTTTCTGCCCAAAGTCATAATTGATTTCCACCTCAAATCAGTCCATCATTCTGCCCACCTTTTTTCCGCAGCCTCATTCCCACCCAGGGGAACGGGCACACCATACCCTGGACTGTAAAAGGGCTTTGGCGTTCTACCTGGATCGCACAGCGAGCCACACAGTCCACCCAGCTCTTCGTGTCCTTTGACTCCAACTGGCTGGGAGTGTCAGAAGGAAAACAGACCTTGTCCAAGTGGCTGGCGGATTGCATTGCCTTCTGTTATGCATAGACAGGCCTTCAGCTAGCTGGCAGAGTAAAGGCTCACTCTGTGCGGGCTATGGTAACGTCGGTGGCTCATTTGCATGCAGTCCCCATCATTGAAATTTGCCGAGCTGCAGCCTGGTGTTCTCTTCACATGTTTGCGGCTCACTACTGCCTAGACAGGGATGGACGTCGGGACAGTGCTTTTGGTCGGTCCGTCCTGCATAATCTGTTCCAGACTTTAACCCAACTCTTCTTGCGGGACCCAGACCGCCCCCCTGTTCCATACATCGCCGCAGTTGTGTTGTCTGTTGGCACCTTCAGTCGCTGTTGGACTTTTTGTTGGGTGGGGCAGTCTGGAGCTTTGTACTCACCTACATTTGAGGACTACCATCCTGCTTGTCCTAGGAGAAAGTGCAATTGCATAGCTGTAACAGATGTTTTAGGACAGGATGTTAGTCCTCAGGAATCCTGACCTCCTCCCCATGGAGTTGGGTTCTCCTTCTGGTGTGTTATTATTTCGCTCATATTTTGCTATATTGTGAGACTGAAGGGGGACCTCGCGTGGACATGTGATGATGGCAGGCTGGGCATGCTCAGTCTGCTGGTCAAAGTTTTTAGAAACTTTGACAAAAGGTTTCTGTGCTGGGCTCAATTGGATGATGTCACCCACATGTGAGGACTAACATCCTGCTGTCCTAGGAGAATATCTGTTACAGGTAAGCAACTGCTCTTACTTAAGCCAGAAATATGTCAAAATATCTATCATATGTATAGTCTCAAATAAAACACCATCTTACAAAATTAGTGTTTTAAAAGAATATCAAGAAACATGGATACAGGTTCTTTCAAAGATTCATTTGCTAACATAATAAATAGAATGACCAGGGGGATCTAAAAAATGTATGAATCTTGGAGAGAATTTAAAGAACAGGAGCATGAGGATTTTCCACTTTCAAGAAATATTTTCGATTGATGATAACCTTTCTCTCCCCTCATATTAGGATCCTTGGAAATGTTGGATCAGCAGATAGTTTCTCATAGAATGTTTTGACAAGATACTTCAGTCATATTCAGCTATTGATCTGCTTAACTTGTACTATGTAGAGGCTGTCAGTTTCTGCTCACATAGAGATTCATTGAAACATACAATTTGACTCAGGGGTCCCTATCCTTTGTATTTAACTCTGTATAAGTATACTGTGTATTTTCAATTTAAAATGTAGGTTTCAAGGTATGGAATAGGGTTGGAAACATTTTGGTGTGATTATCTGGAAAACTAAAATTGTTTTTGTATAGCCAGTTGTTTTGTCAGACTTTTAGTTGTCTAATTCTCTTGTAATTTAATTCTTACATCTTTTTTCAGGTTCCTTCATTCTTTACTGATGCAGAAAGGAGGTCCATGTTGAATGCTGCTGAGATTGTTGGCCTGAATTGCTTGAGATTAATGAATGACATGACTGCAGGTATGAGACATAAAATAGAACTTATGTAGCATCATTTATCATTAAGTGGTGTGCAACAAAGCCAGATCATGTCAAGGCACTTCAAAGGTTTACTAAAACCTCTCATCCATGTAGCTTATGGAACAGCTGTTTAGTCCATTGAAGGGCAGTTCCTGTTCATACCACAGATCTGTCCAGACAAGAGGGTTTTGAATCCCTATCAGCAGATGGAGGCAGAGAACCAAACATTTCAGGTACTGCTACTTAACTGAGTGCCACCTGCAGTATTTCTGTCTCCAGCAGATGGTAGAAGTGCAAACCTACATGTCTAGTTAAAAAAAAAAAAAAATGAAGAAAAATAATTAGAAGATTAGAGTAGGTTTAGGTAAAGAATAGATGTCGTCCCTGAGGTGCTAGGTTCCTTCGATGACCATCCCTCAGGTCGAGCTGGATTTGTGATCCCTGTGCTGCTTTAGCCTGCATCATCCAGGCTTAGGAAAGCCAGGGGTCCTGGTTCCCTCCTTTCTATGAGGTCGTCTTCCCCAAGCATCAAGTTTTCACTTCCCTCGGGAAGTATTTCATCTTCTATTGTTTGGACTGTTTCTTTAAAAAAAAAAAAAAAAAAAAAGCTGATGTTTGAATTGCTGTCATGGCCGGGTTTAGAGACGTAGACCTCTAAGCTGGGGAAGGAAGACTTTGTATACAGGGCTGCCGATTGGTGACTTTTCCTGAATGAACTCGGGCTGCCATGCTTTGAAGTGTTGCCATGGCAGGAGTCAATCTATGCTGCATGTTCCCCCCCCATGGCATAGATGTCTGAGCATGCAAACATTTGCAGGGCCTGGTGGAGGCCCCTCCCCCTGGATCCAAGATGGCGTTGGCAAGCAGCTAGTGGGTGCCGCGGTGTTTTTTTTCTTTCCTGTGTATCAGGTTACCCCGGTTAACAATTTCCTGAATGCCGCACACAGCCTAAAAGTGTCAGGCGAAGGAGAGGACTAACCCCGCAGTCCCTCTGGGAACCCCTATTTCGGGCCCTATGGACGCCCACATACAGAGAGTCAGGTCGGAGGTGGTGTCTATGGAGGAGGATGCAGGAGGAGATTTTTCTGGCTTCCCTCCAGACCTTTCAACATACTTGGGTCTACCTTTGTCAACAATACATCCACTTCAGCTTGTTCAGAATGCGACTGCTAGAACTATCTTTAACCTACCAAGATCAGAACATATAACACCAGTATTATTACAACAATTACATTGGCTTCAGATTACCCAATGTATCTCCTTTAAGTTACTTACCATGATCCATAATCTGCTTTATAATACAAATACTGTTTGGCTCTGTTCACTATTACGTATCTATAAACCTTCAAGACAACTCCGTTCGATGGACAAATGCATTTTAGAAATTCCCTCAGTCAAATCAGCAACCCTGGCTCTAACACGAAAGCGTGCATTTTCTGTAGCTGGTCCAATCCAGTGGAATGCTTTACCTGACCACGTAAGATTGACAGTTAATCATAAATGAATTTGAGAAAAAACTGAAAACCTATCTGTTTACTAAAGCATTCAATAACCAGTAATCCAATTTGTTGAAACATATATCAGATTTGATGTACCTACTGTATTTAATTTGATTGTTTTGTCCCTATTTTATGAACATAATTTTGTAAACCGCTTAGATGGGCAGATACCTGCCTTAATCGTGCGGTATATAAGAATTTTAAATAAAATATGTTTGCCCTAGGAGGGAAGATTTGAGATTATTGTTGACTCTTCATTGACTTGGGTACAGGTCAATACTGAGGGACTGGAGGTGGTACTCTCTGTTAAGTAGCAGTGCCTGAAAAGTTTAGTTCTGCCTCCATCTGCTGGTAGGGATGCAAAACCCACTTGTCTGGACTGATTTGTGTACTACAGGAACAAAAATTAGCAGGTAAGAACCAATTTCCCTATTCTTTAGAGCATTTTACCTTTGAAACATTGCAATTTTGGACTTTTACAAACTTTTTTGCTCTTTGTTTTTGTGATTTTCTTTTGATTCCATCGCCAGGCCCCTCTCTGTGCCTTCCTGTAGTGTCGCTAGACAGGGTTTTCTGCATTTCGGGTAAGTTTCCTTTCGCAGTCAATTCCCTCCTGTGGTGACGGTCTGTGCCCACCGGCCATCGACCGCTGCCATCACTTTCGAATTTGCAGTCCTTTTGTTTCGCCCTGTCACGGCCGTGTCTGGTTTTCACTGGTGCCAGAGGATCATGTCTATTGCTGATCCTGATGAGGTATGTATCCTCTACGTGGGGGCATCGCATGACATCCAGGTGTGTGTCCAGATGACCCCAAAGGGACATCTGCTTTGATTCGACAAGATGGACCTTGGAGCCCCACCGATGGACACCATGCCATAGACATTGGCAGGAATGTCTTTTCCATTGATGCCAGTGGATAGGGGCACCGGAGACTGACCATTGTCTATCTTCTCCGGGCTGAGGACACTGGGTTCATCTTTGACCTTGGCACTGGGCAAAGACCAGGCTGAGCATCGAGAGAAACCAAAGAAGCATTGGCACCAGGCACTTTTGTTGCGATGTCCCCGAAGCGAGACAGCGGTGAGGGGGGCCCATTCTCTATTGGTGCAGAGGGTCCACAAGTCTCCACTGATCCTGGTGCTAGGTGCCGATCCCCCGCACGGTTCCAAAGATCTGGCTACCCCTCCTTCCTCCTAGTCTGTTTTGGCATCAGCAACGTTTGAGGAGAAGCTGGAGCACAGTCCAGCTTGCGATGGAGTGGGTGTTGTAGGGCCTTGGTTCTGTGGCAAAGATGGCAACAGATATGGTGCTGCCCGTCCTCATACCACTTCTGGAGAAGCTCAACATGCTCATCTGTGCCTTACAGACCCAGCTGGCACTGATTCCCAGGACAGCATCTACAGTAGTAGTTGCCGGTTTCTCCAAGGAGGAAACTCCCCAAAGGCCGGCAGAGATGCTGTGTCCTGTAGCTCTGTCCAGTTCTGCCAGTGCCTGTACCTCTGGACAAAGGCTGAGCACCTAGGTCCCATCCCCTGTAGCATACAGTGAGGATGGAGGGTCCTTGTGACCCCCTGGAGGGATGATCCAGATATTTCATCCTCAGAGGACTTTGATGGTCTCCCATCAGACCCTTGTCCTCTAGATGAATGAAGTCCCCACGAGGGCTTGACCTTCTCTGTGAGAGTGATGGGGGCCATCCCATTTCAACTTTTAACAAAGCATGATGCCAGGCACAAAATGCTTGAGATCCTCCAGTTGTGGAGTCTCCTAAGGGAGATTGTGGCAGGTCCTGTATACAAATCTTTAAAAGAATTGCTGCTGAGGATATGGGAACTTCTCCTCACAGTGCCTCCCATTAACAAGAAAGCAGACATGATCTACCTCTTCCAGAAGGCTGCTGGATTCGATAGATGTCAGCTGCCTCACCAGTCTGTGATGGGCAGACCCATTCCTTGGCACCCCCAGGGTGCCAAGGAATCAAAGAGCAATGGATGTTCTTGGGAGGAAAGTGTTTCAAGGTGCCATGTTTATTGCCCACGTTATTGCCTACCAGCTCTACATGAGCTAGTACTCGTGTGATATCTGGAAGCAGGTGCAAGAGGTGGTGGTGGAAGAGCTGCTTCAACAGCAGCAAGACACCCTTGTCAGTGGTGCACAAGGGTCTGGAGTGCAGAAAGCATTCCTTGCGACCTACAATGTTTTTGAGATCGGTAGATGTAGTGTATTTGGATTTTCAGAAGGCAAGTCACTCATGAGAGACTTCTAAGAAAACTAAAAAGTCATGGGATAGGAGGTGTTGTCCTTTTGTAGATTACAAACTGGTTAAAAGACAGGAAACAGAATAGGATTAAATGGTGAATTTTCTCAGTGGAAAAGGGTAAACAGTGGAGTGCCTCAGGGATCTGTATTGGGACTCGTACTTTTCAATATATTTATACATGATCTGGAAAGGAACACGAGTGAGGTTATCAAATTTGCGGATGATACAAAGTTATTCAGAGTAGTTAAATCACAAGCGGATTGTGATACATTTCAGGAGGACCTTGCAATACTGGAAGATTGGGCACTCAAATGGCAGATGAAATTTAATGTGGACAAGTGCAAGGTGTTGCATAGAGGGAAAAATAACCCTTGCTGTAGCTACACGATGTTAGGTTCCATATTAGGAGCTATCACCCAGGAAAAAGATCTAGGCATCATAGTGGATAATACTTTAAAATTGTCTGCTCAGTATGCTGCAGCAGTCAAAAAAGCAAACAATCAGGTCGATACAGTAACGTTGAGTTAAAGATTCCCGGTCTGTAACATGCTGGGAGCGCACAATACAGACGAGTAAGGCCATCCAGCGATAGTCTCCAGTTTCACGCGTCCTTAGCGCTTCCTAAACCCTTTCCTAAACCCTTTCCGCACCCAGCATGTAAATGAACGAAAAAGCTGTATAATGAAGGAATTAGCTATTCCCCTGCGATACTGTAACGGGCGCTGATATTATCTCCTCCGTAACCCGCTGTTCTGCCGCGGCCTTAACCTGCTAGTTTACAGCCTCCCCCTAGTAGGAGTTAGTGTAGTGTAGTGTAAAAACATTGCTTACCCGCCCTGGTCCCATCCGGTCTCCTGCAGCCCCGTCCGGTCCCCTCCTCCCGAAGCAAAAAAAAAACAAACGAAAAAGTAGCAAGGCTCGGGGCTGCTATGGTAAGTGTAAAAAGTGTTAAAAACAAAAAACCTGTGTGTTATATAAAAAAATAAAACAATTTTAAATACCTGTCGGAGGGCCGTGGGTCCAGGCGGCCGGTGGGCGGCGGGCAGCCATCAGCGGCATCCGGTAGTCCCTTCTCCCTTCCTCCCTCCCTCCCCTGCCTGGATGAGCGCCAAAATCGCACGGGCAGGTCGGCAGCAGGGGGGGGGGCGGCAGCAGGATCCGGGAGCGGCGGGTAGGCAGCAGCGGGGTCCGGGGGGGCAGCGGCAGCAGGATCCAGGGGTGGCAGCGAGATCCGGGGAGCGAGTAGCGGCAGCGTGTTCGATCGGGCAGGCAGGTAGGTGGCAAAATAAAGATGGCCGCCTGCACGGGAAAATCGTGCAATTGGCCGCTGAAGACGTGACGTCACGACGTTTGGCGTCACGGGGTGTGAGGTATTTAAAATTGTTTTATTTTTTTATATAACACACAGGTTTTTTGTTTTTTACACTTTTTACACTTTTTTACACTTCCTGGTGCCTGTCATTTCAAATGTCATTTGAAATGACAGGTACCAGCGCACCCAGGTTACTGTATAGGCGCTGTTACAGCGCCTATACAGTAAAATGGGTTGCGCGGGCATAACCCTTCCCTAACGCTTCACAGCCGCGGCATGCATTTGCATGCGATTAGAGGAGAGTATCGGGGAGTTAGTGAAGAGAACTGTGCGTGCGGGGAGGAAGGGTGCGCCTGACACAGCCGCACTGTTTTTACCGCGGCCTTACTGTATCGAGCCGAATGTTAGGAATTATTAGGAAGGGAATGGTTAATAAAACAGAAAATGTCATAATGCCTCTATCACTCCATGATGAGACCACAGCTTCAATATTGTGTACAATTCTGGTCACCGTATCTCAAAAAAGATATATATTTGAGATGGAGAAGGTACAGAGAAGGGCAACCAAAATGATAAAGGGGATGAAACAACTCCCCTATGAGGAAAGGCTGAAGAGGTTAGGGCTGTTCAGCTTGGAGAAGAGACAGCTGAGGGGAGATATGATAGAGGTCTTGAACGAGTAGATGTGAATCGGTTATTTACATTTTTGAATAATTGGACTAGGGGGCATTCCATGAAGTTAGCAAGTAGCACATTTAAGACTAATCGGAGAAAATTATTTCACTCAATGCACAATAAAGCTCTGGAATTTGTTGCCAGAGGATGTGATTAGTGCAGTTAGTGTAGCTGGGTTCAGAAAAGGTTTGGATAAGTTCTTGGATGAGAAGTCCATTAACGGCTATTAATCAAGCTTACTTAGGGAATGGCCACTGCTATTAATTGCATCAGTAGCATGGGATCTTCTTAGTGTTTGGGTTATTGCCAGGTTCTTGTGGCCTGGTTTGGCCTCTGTTGGAAACAGGATGCTGGGCTTGATGGACCCTTTGTATGACCCAGCATGGCAATTTGTTATGTTCTGCACTGGGAATAGACACCCACAGAATGGCATGACTGCAGGCCTTGGATCTCCAACAGGAAGTACAGGCACGATTCGCTGACTTGTTGTGACTGGGAAGAATCTCTTCAGAGATAGGGTGAGGGGTGTTATGGCTCAACTTCAGGCCCAACACAAACAGCCCAATAGACTGGAAACCAAAAGTAGCAATACAGACAAAAATCAAGGTATCCAGAACAACTTCAGGCCCACCATGAAAGTCTCCAACTCTCTGCCACCATGCCTGAATTGTCCTCTTCTAGGAGGCTGGTGAGATAGGGACCAAGGAAGTCTTTCTTTTGCCAAAGGAAGTACTATCCTCTGCCTCCTTGCTCCCGTCAACACCATCAAGGGTCCTGTGGCCATCCCAGGCAGAGAGCCCCCAAACCCCAGCCAGCTCCTCAGTCAACTCCGGGCACAGGGTTTTGACTGGGCCATAGGGAGCGTAAGCTGGTTGCCCATACCTGGGATGATGGACCCTCCGGTCGGGGGCAGGCTTTAGTTCTTTGCAAATCAGTGGCCCAGTGTAACCTTGGACCAGTGGGTTCTATCATCTGTCACGGGTACCAATTGAATCTATTGAGTGTCCCGCAAAATTGCGCTCCTTAACCACATTATGGGCAGGTAGCTCATCGGAAGGTACTACAAATGGAGCTCTCCTCCCTCTTAACAGCCAGAGTGGGTGAGCCTGTACCACTAGGGCAAAGAGGGCAGGGATTCTACTCAAAGTTCTTCTTGATTCTAAAGAACAAGAGGATTCCATCCCATCCTAGACCTAAGGCCTTGAACAAGTTTCTAAATAGAAATTCAAGATGGTTTCTCTGGGCACCTTGATCCTCCTTTTGCAAAAAGGGGACTGACTATATTCCCTCAATCTAAAGGATGCATACACTGATATCGAGATGGTCACAGGAAAGTCTCCGATTTGTGATGGGTACACAGCACTTCCAGTACAGTGTTGCCATTTGAGCTTGCGTCTGCCATGCGGGTCTTGCTAAAATGCCTGGCTATGGTGGTGGCGGTGCATCTCCATAGTCTGGGAGTGCATGTCTTCCCATATCTGGGGCAATTGGCTGATCAAGAGCATGCCTCAGGCAGGGGCCACCAGGTCCATGCACTTGACCATTCAGATACTGGAGTCATTAGGGTTTGTTCTCAACTACCGAAAGTCCCATTTCAGCCAGTCATCTCAATTGCTAGACATGGCTCAGGCCAAGGCCTTTCTTGCCCCACCAGAGGGCTGTTGCCGTATTGACCAATGTGGCAGAGATTCAAGAGTCAGCAAGTGTCAGCCTAGCACATGTTGAGGCTGTTGGGCCATATGGCTGCAACCATCCATGTTACTCCGTTGGCACATTGACACATGTGCAGAGCCCAATGGACCCTGAGGTCACAGTGGTGCCAGGCCTCTCAGAGCCTCTGAGATTGCATCTGTCACCCTGTCTCTCCGGGACTCATTGTCCTGGTGGTGGGCACTTTCCAATCGGAAAAAGTGATCTCGTTTCAGACTCTTCCCGCTCAAATTGTCCTAACCACAGATTCATCTATCCTGGGGTTGCAAGCTCATGTAGATGGGCTCGGTACCCAGGGTCTTTGGTCCGCTGAGCAACATTCTTGTCAAATCAACTTCCTGGAATTTCAAGCGATCAGATAAACGCAATGGGCTTTCAGAGATGTGCTGTCCAACAAATTTGTCCTGATCCAGACCGACAACCAGGTAGCCATGTGGTAGCACCAGCAGGAAGGCACAGGATCATCCCTCCTGTGTCAGGAAGTGGTCCAGATCTGTTTGTGGGCCCTGTTCCACGAAATGGTGCTTAGGGCCATGTACCTGGCCGGGAAGGAGAGCATGTTAGCGGACAGGCTGAGTCAAACTTTCAGATCCCACAAGTGGTCCCTGGACCACAGGGTAGCATACTTTCCGCCTCTGGAGAAGGCCAGACGTAGATCTGTTCGCATCCCCATGCAACAGTAAGGTGCCTCTGTTCTGCTTCCTGTATACGTCAGACGGCAATCCAGCCTCAGACGCCCTTGTTTGTCATTGGGGCAAGTGTCATCTGTAGGCATATCCTCAGATTCCCTTAGTGGCAAAGAATCTCTTGAAGCTTCATGAGGTCGGAGGGACTATGAACCTCATAGCCCTTCATTGGCCGAGGCAGGTCTGGTTTCCACTCCTGTGGGACCATCCGGAAACAGATTAGTCTGGGGACTTGCCCAAATCTCATTATACAAGATCAGGGCAGGCTGTGGCATCTCAACTTCAAAGCCCTGTCGCTTACAGCCTGGATGTTGAGGTTGATTCTGCAGCTGATCTTTCAGAAGATCTCTGGTTCTGGTGGGTTCTAGTAAGCCTTCCACTAGAAAATCCTATGGACTGAAGTGGAGGAGGTTTTCTGTGTGGTGTGAGCAGATGGCCCTAGATCCATTCTCCTTCCCACACAAAAACTGCTTGATTATCTTCATCTGTTGGAGGCTGGCTTAAAAACCAACCTCGTTAGGGTTCATCTCTGTGCAATTGGCGCATACCACCATGGTGTAGAAGGTACACTTATCTCTGTAGCCTATAGTTGTACATTTCATGTGGGGCCTGCTTCAGTTGAAGCATCCTCTAAGGCCGCCTGCTGATTCTTGGGACAGCAACATGGTGTTAGCTGATGAAAGCTCCTTTTGAGCCAATGCACACCTGTGACCTGAAGTACCTGACCTGGAAATTCATATTTCTGGTGGCGGTCACAGTCAGCGAGCTCCAGGCCTTAATGACTTATCCATTTTATACTAAATTTTATCATGACAGGGTGGTCTTGCGTACTCTCCCTAATTTCCTGCTTAAGGTGGTGATGGATTTCTATCTTAACCAGTTAATTGGCCTGCCAGTATTCTTTCTCAGGCTCCATTTGCACCAAAGCAAATGAGCACTGCACAGTTTAGACTGCAAGTGAGCCTTAGCCTGGTTGAGCATTAATTTACTCTTAAAGAGATTCTCCACATAGGAAACAAGGATATCACACAACTTAGTAGGAAAAAATATAAATTTATTATTGCATATCCTTAGGAGATACAGGCAACCAGAACTCTGCTCAAATTCAGCCCTAGCTCCTGTCTCTCCTAGTATGTCAGTGAGTGCTGCGTTTTATAGATTTAAACATAGTGTGATGCCTATGATCATTTATCACTTACAGAGGTTGGCATATTAAAATAAGATGAACTAAACCTACATTTACCTGATACCTTTTCCATCCAAGTTAAGGCCCACCTTAAGGACCCCCCTTGCTTAAGCCAGATGTTTTCAATCCTCTGATAGTCCTTTGTCCTTTCAATCTGTTTATTGCGCTTCTTTCTTTCCCTCCTCTACCATGTAACCCGTTATGCAAGTTAGTTCTCTGTAATCCCATTCCCCTCCCCTGTTCATTGTACTTTCTACCTATAGTTTGATGTAAATCGACATGATGTTCCCACTGTCGGTATAGCTGCTAAATAAAATAAAATAAATACATCTTTTCCATCCTCAGGGGGAATTGGGAAAACTCTGATTTTAGTTGGGCCCCTCAAGTGGAGACGGTAGCCTATGAGAATGTGACCTCAGCCATTTGCCCTTTGTAACCTCATGACCCTCCATAAGTTTTGAGCAGCTCCAAATGCAGTCCAGATGTCTCCCAGTCTTCATTCTAGGGTCAGTTTGTGGTGACTTTTTTTTATGGCCAGAGTTTGCAAATAGGCCAGAGAGAACAAAGGGTTCTGGGTAAGCTGAGTGAACCAAAGTATGAGCCATAGTCTTCAGCCTTCTATCTGGAGCGGATAGAAGTGCATAATCCACCTAACTTTCTTTTGATAAAAATAGGTTGGGTGTTGCTTGGGTGTTGCTGTTGCCAAACAGACAATAGGCAGTTGGCTAGCAGATTGCACCTTTCTATTATGCCCAGGCTGGACTGCACCTTGGGGGTTATGTGAAGGCTCATTCTGTTAGAGCCGTGGCAGGGTCTGTGGCTCACTTGCGAGCAGTTCCCACTGAGGATATCTGCAAAGCTGCGAAGTGGAGTTTTCACACATTCACATCTCATTACTGTCTGGATAGGGATGGCTGTCACAATAGTTTTGGCCAGTCTGTCCTTTGGAACCTGTTTTAAGATGTAGACGCCAACTCTCCCAGCTTAGGGCCCATTTGGATTCAGGCTGTCTCCTCTGTTACCAACAGCACCAGTTTGGCCGCGCGTTTGACATGCTATTTTTACCTCTTATACAGTAAGGGGTAATAGCGCGTGGAAAGCACGTGGCCAACCCCCCCCCCCCCCCTCCGAAACTAATAGCGCCCTCAACATGCAAATGCATGTTGATGAGCCTATTAGTTAGTCCCACGCGATCCAGAAAGTAAAATATGCGGCCTTGGAGCGCCGGCTCTCCCACGCGTTTTTCTGTATCGGCCCGATGGTTAGGTATCTGGTCCCCTTTTAGGTTGGGGCAGCCTGTAGCTTAGGGATTCACCCATATGTGAAGACTACCATCCTGCTTGTCCTTGGAGAAACCAGTGTTGCTTATCTGTAACCAGGTATTCTTAGAGGACATCAGGGTGTTAGTCCTCACAAAATCCACCCGCCATCCTGTGTATTTGGGTTTCTCATATTCTTTATTTTAATTGTAATTGTTAGATTGAAGAGGGTCCCTGCATGGACACATGGTATAGGACATGCTGGGGATGCTCAATGTACCTAGTCTAAATTCTAGAAACTTTGACATTTTTCTGTATCAGGGCTTTATCTGATGTCACGCGTGTTGAGGACTAACATCCTGCTGTCCTCAGAACACCTGTTACGGGTAAGCGAATCTGCTCTGTCCAGCAATACAACTGCAATTCGCATTTGTGAACAAACAAGGGGGCACAGCCTCGGGATTTCAGAAGAAACTCTTGTTGGCCAGAAGAGAACCTCACTCAGCGTTCAGTAGCACATCTTGTATGACAGAATGTTCAGGCGGGTTTCCTAAGCAGAAACCTGGACCCAGGAGAATAGCAACTCAATTATACTGCATTTCTGATGCTTATGGACTGTTGAGGTCTTCTTCAAATGATTTCATGGTGACCCACAGGAATGCCAAGGTCCTCTCTTCAGTCGACACAGGGTAGTCCTGGAGCAACATTAGAGTCAGTGGCAAATAAATTATGTCCAATTTCATCAAAAAAACTTAATCCCAACGCCCCAAAAAGACAACCTTGGTTTACCAAAGACTTTCGAAAACTCAAACAATCCCTCAGAAAGAAAGCGAAAGGCGCAAAACACCTTGTCCAAGCACACTATCCAAATACAAAGTTGCTCTCCACCACTACAGGAACTCTACCTTAAGAGCTAAAAGGGATTTCTATGCCCACAAGATCCACAACATTATCTTCGACCCTAAAGCTTTATTCTCACAGGACAAGCAGGATGGTTGTCCTCACAAATGGGTGACATCGAGGATGGAGCCCACCACGGAAAACTTCTGTCAGTTTAACAGAACTTTGACTGGCCCCTACTGGGCATGCCCAGCAAGGCACTGACCCTGCAGCCAGCAGGGGTCTCCCTTCAGTCTTCTTTTTTCCGCGCAGCAGTTGCCACGCGGTGAAAGGAGCTCTCTTACCACGTTCCTGACAGGAATTTGGAAATTAATTTCCTAAGAAAATTTGCCCCTCAGGGGTCTCCCTTCGACAAATTTTTGTCATCTTTACGGAATCCGGTAAGTTTTTTGCCATTTTCCATCGACTACCGTCGATTTTGGCCCTCGAGGCCTGTTGGCACTTACCGATCCCCAGGCTAAATTTTGGCTTACAGCCATGGCAACGGGGTTCCGTCGTTGTCCGGATTGCATCCGGACTATGTCAATCACAGACCCCCACAGGGTTTGTGTTATGTGTTTGGGTAGTGAGCATGATGTCCTGACTTGCACCAAATGTGCCTTAATGACACCCAAAGGTCGCAAAGCCAGGATGGAGAAGATGGGGCTCCTCTTCCATGCACCCACCCCAACGCCATCGATAACATCGACGTCATCGGAACCGGCACCGTCGAAGTTGCACCATCACCGTCAACCCTCCGGTGACCGTCCGCCATCGATCGCTTCTCGGCCGTCGACTCCCGTCCCTTCCCCGGATGGGCGAGGGGATCGGAAAGAAAAGCATCGCCATCGACGGCACAAGTCTCGGCCTGTCGAGGATCCACAGCCATCGACCTCCGCTCAAGCCGAGCCACCGACTAAGAAGCCGCGATCAGACCGGACACCCTCCACGTCTCGTTCGCAGGCACCGAGGAAACCCTCACCCTCTCGGGGTGTGGGGGCCGTGATCCCACCGGTTACGGTGGTCCCTCCGGCCTTGCCTCAGCCTCCCTCTCCCGTCGAGCCGGGTATTGTTACCCCTGGTCTCCGGGCAGAACTGGACCGGCTGGTCCAGGAGGCCATCGAGAAAGCGATGAAGAAATTACAACCTCCATCGGCACCGGTTCTGGCACCGCCTCCGGCACCGACGCCGGCACCGACTTCGCCACCGAGGAGGGAATCGACCACCGAGCCGTTGGTGCAAGCTTTAGCACCTCTACTGCACCGCATGGAGGCACTTATGACGGCCCTTCCATCGGTAATTCCAGTACCATCGACAACACCACCGTCTCCGACTGGATTCTCATCGGCAGGAGAAACACCGTTCCGGATTCCCCCTTCCGGGGTGGTTCCATCGGTACCTTCTGGTATATCTCCACCGATTTATCCTTCGGCTCCATCGATTCCGCGTCTGGCACCGATTCCATCGGCAGCGCCGAAGCCCTCGATGCCATTCCTAGTTCCAACTGCAGCACCGATTCCATCTAGATTTCCATCGATGCCTTCAGAGCCTCAACCAGGTCCTTCAGGGCTTCAAGTCCCACATGATCCCTACGATACCTGGGGTGATGATGATGATACATCTTCTGACACAGATTTGCCTTCACCACCATCTCCTACAGAGAGTAGAAAAAGATCTCCTCCTGAGGATCTCTCTTTCATTAATTTTGTAAAAGAGATGTCAGAAGTTGTACCTTTTCAGTTACAATCTGAAGCCGATGACAGACACCAGATGATGGAACTACTCCAATTTCTGGATGCTCCAAAAATCATCGCTTCCATCCCTATTCACCAGGTGTTTTTGGATCTGCTAAAGAAAAACTGGGAATCTCCTTCATCTATTTCACCAGTTAACAAAAAAGCTGACTCCACATATCTTGTCCAGTCAGCACCAGGTTTTCAAAAGCCTCAACTGGATCATCGTTCTGTTGTGGTTGAGTCTGCGCAGAAGAAGGCCAAACGTCTTAAGCCACACTCTTCCACTCCACCTACCAAGGACAATAAATTCCTGGATAGTGTGGGACGAAAAGTATATCATGGAGCTATGTTGATTTCACGCATAGCTTCATATCAACTTTACATGACTCAATACAACAGAGCCATCCTTAAGCAGATGCAAGACTATGCTGACACGTTGCCGGATCAGTACCAACCACAGCTTCAAGCCCTTCTTCATAAAGGATTTGAGGCAGGGAAGCACGAGATTAGAACTGCCTACGACATATTCGATGCTTCCACAAAAGTTTCAGCCACAGCCATCTCAGCCAGACGTTGGGCTTGGTTAAAGGCGTCTAACCTTCGCCCAGAGGTCCAGGATCGTCTTGCTGATCTACCCTGCTTAGGCGACAATTTGTTTGGAGAACAAATTCAACAGATTGTGGCAGAGTTAAAAGATCACCATGAGACGTTGAAACAACTCTCGTCTGTCCCACCTGACGTGTCCTCCAAGCAACCACCAAAGAAGGACTCTAAGAAGTCGTTCTTTCGACCACGTCGCTATTATCCTCCATTAGCTAGGCCTCGTCCTGCACGGTCCTCCAACAGGCCTCAGCCTCGCCAGCCAAGAAAGCAAAGACCTACTGTAGCCCCACCTCCTGGGCCTGCGGCGGGCCTTTGACTTCCCTCTACTGAGCACATGCCAGATCCCTCTTCCATACATCCCTGTGGGGGGTCGACTGTTCCACTTCTTACACCGTTGGAAACAGATCACCTCAGATCACTGGGTGTTAGCAATTATCGCACAGGGTTACCACCTCAACTTCATGGCTCTCCCGCCAGACTCCCCGCCCCTTCAGGCATGGAGTCTAACCAGCCAGTTGGCTCAATTACAACAAGAAGTATCCCTTCTTCTACAATCAAATGCTATAGAACCCGTCCCTCCCTGTCAACAAGGGACAGGATTCTATTCCAGATACTTCCTAATACCAAAGAAATCAGGGGGGCTACGTCCCATTCTGGACCTTCGGGCCCTCAACAAGTACCTTCAAAAAGAAAAGTTCAAGATGGTAACCCTGGGCGCGCTGCTCCCTCTGCTGCAAAAGGGGGATTGGCTGTGCTCTCTCGACCTCAAGGACGCTTATACCCACATTGCCATAACACCATCTCATCGCAAGTATCTGCGTTTTCTGGTAGGCCGCGACCATTATCAGTACCGGGTACTACCTTTCGGTCTGGCATCTGCTCCACGAGTCTTTACCAAATGTCTCGTAGTGGTAGCAGCATTCCTCAGGAAGGAAGGTGTCCACGTCTACCCCTACCTGGACGATTGGCTAATCAGGGCCTCTACCCCTCAGATTGCTCAATCCTCCCTAAAATTGACAATTCACACACTCCTTTCCTTAGGGTTTCTTGTCAATTACGAGAAATCTTGCTTAGTCCCATCTCAAACCTTATCCTTCATTGGGGCAGACTTGGACACCTTACAGGCAAAGGCCTACCTTCCACTTCAACGGGTCCAAACTCTCATGTCCCTAGCTCACCAGCTCCAGTCTCAACACACTGCCACGGCTCGCCAATTCCTCATTCTCCTAGGACACATGGCATCCTCGGTTCAAGTCACTCCCATGACCCGACTAGCCATGAGAGTAACACAATGGACTCTGCGACACCAATGGATTCAAGCTTTTCAGCCTCTGTCCTCCATAGTCACAGTTTCACAAGCGCTACGCCTGTCTTTAACCTGGTGGACGACTCAAGTCAACCTCCTTCAGGGCTTACCTTTTCTCCTACCAGATCCACAAGTAATCCTAACCACCGACGCTTCCCACATCGGTTGGGGGGCCCATGTGGACGATTTCCAAACCCAAGGGTTATGGTCACCAGAGGAAGCCAAACACCAGATAAATTTCTTGGAACTTCGAGCAATCCGCTACGCGCTCAGAACTTTCAAAGATCATCTATCCAATCAAATAATCTTAATCCAGACGGACAACCAAGTGGCCATGTGGTACATAAACAAGCAGGGAGGCACAGGCTCCTTCCTTCTGTGTCAGGAAGCTGCGCAGATTTGGGCGGAAGCCCTCTCCCACTCCATGTACCTCAGGGCCACTTACCTGCCGGGAGTAGACAATGTATTGGCAGACCAGCTGAGCCGTGTCTTCCAACCACACGAGTGGTCACTCGATCCTCTGGTAGCGACCTCTCTGTTTCACAAGTGGGGCTCTCCCCGCATAGACCTCTTTGCGTCCCCTCAGAACCACAAAGTGGACGATTACTGCTCTCTCATTCGGAGCCAGCACTCTCGGCCGAGGGATGCCTTCTCCCTCAAGTGGACGACAGGTCTGCTCTATGCATTCCCTCCACTTCCTCTTCTGTCAAGGACTCTCGTGAAGCTTCGCCAGGACGGAGGAACCATGATCCTGAATAGCACCCCACTGGCCACGCCAGGTATGGTTTCCCATACTCCAGGATCTCTCCATCCGCAGGCACATCCCTCTGGGAACGGATCCGCATCTGCTCACTCAAAACGGCGGATGCCTCCTCCATCCCAACCTCCAAGCCTTGTCCCTGACGGCATGGATGTTGAAAGGTTAGTCCTTCAGCCTTTCAACCTTTCAGATTCGGTTTCTCGTGTCCTGATAGCTTCACGAAAGCCCTCCACCAGAAGATCCTATTCATATAAATGGAAAAGGTACGCATCATGGTGCACTTCTCAGTCCCTTGATCCCCTTTCCTGTCCAATCTCTAAGTTCTTGGACTATTTATGGCATCTATCGGAATCAGGTCTTAAAACCTCTTCCATTAGGATGCATGTCAGTGCGGTAGCCACTTTCCATAAAGGTATAGAGGGTGTCCCTATTTCAGTACAACCCCTGGTAACACGCTTTCTTAAAGGCTTGCTCCATCTGAAGCCACCCTTACGTCCTCCGGCCCCATCTTGGGACCTTAATCTGGTTCTTGGTCGTCTAATGAAACTGCCTTTCGAACCTCTGCACTCCTGTGAATTGAAGTATCTCACATGGAAAGTATTATTCCTGTTGGCTATTACTTCAGCTCGCAGGGTTACAGGCCTTAGTCACCTATCCGCCTTACACTAAACTCCTGCAAGACAGGGCGGTACTCCGCACTCACCCTAAATTTTTACCTAAGGTAGTTTCTGAGTTTCATATCAATCAATCCATAATACTACCTATCTTTTTTCCCAGGCCCCACTCCAACTCCGGAGAACAGACCCTGCATACCCTAGACTGCAAACGGGCTCTAGCTTTTTATCTAGACCGTACAGTTGCTCACAGGAAGAGCACTCAATTATTTGTCTCCTTCCATCCTAACAAGTTAGGACAACCTGTGGGTAAGCAGGCTCTTTCCTCCTGGTTGGCGGACTGCATCTCCTTCTGCTATCAGCAAGCTGGCATTCCTTTTCAAGACCGTGTAAAAGCACACTCTGTGAGGGCCATGGCGACTTCGGTAGCACACCTTCGATCGGTGCCGCTTCCTGACATCTGCAGGGCTGCAACCTGGAGTTCTCTCCATACTTTTGCAGCCCACTATTGTTTGGACAAAGCTGGAAGACAGGACTCCATCTTCGGCCAATCTGTCTTGCGTAACCTTTTTCCAACATGATGTACCAACACCCTTCCACCTTCCCGGTAGGGTGCAGATGCCCTTTACCAAATTCCACCCCAGTTGTTGTGCCTGTTGCACGTCGTTGGGTGCATTTGGTGCAAGTCGGGACATCCTCAGCTCGGTACTCACCCATTTGTGAGGACAACCATCCTGCTTGTCCTGTGAGAAAGCAAATGTTGCTTACCTGATGTAACAGGTGTTCTCACAGGACAGCAGGATGTTAGTCCTCACGAAACCCGCCCGCCCACCCCGCGGTGTTGGGTTCGTTTTAGTTTTTACTTTTTTAGGCACTGCCTGTAGCTTTGAAAATCAGACTGAAGGGAGACCCCTGCTGGCTGCAGGGTCAGTGCCTTGCTGGGCATGCCCAGTTGGGGCCAGTCAAAGTTCTGTTAAACTTTGACAGAAGTTTTCCGTGGTGGGCTCCATCCTCGATGTCACCCATTTGTGAGGACTAACATCCTGCTGTCCTGTGAGAACACCTGTTACATCAGGTAAGCAACATTTGCTTTCTCATACGTATCCGAACTAACACAAACCAACGCCCCAACAATCCCCATCGATCAAGCACAATCCAAAGCAGATGATCTGGCGCTTTTCTTCCAAAACAAAATATCCAACCTTTTAACTCTGCTGCCCCATGGTCCACCTCCTACTATCAGCCACTCTTGTCAAACAAAAATATATTTCTTGAAGCATTCGAACCCACTACTGCTTCAGAGATCCACTCTCTCTTAAAGAAATTGAAACCTTCCTCCCATCCATCTGACCAAATCCCCTCAAAACTTCTCCTGCTAATACCAGACACCATATCCAACACCCTGGCCGATATTATAAACTGTTCTTTAGCTCAGGGAATCTACCCAGATGCCCTAAAACTAGCATTTATCAAACCCCTTCTAAAGAAACCAAATTTGGACCCAAACGACAACAACAACTTCTGCCCTATTTCCAATCTTCCTTTTATTGCCAAGATATTGGAAAAATTAGTCAACTCGCAACTTTCCAATTACCTGGAAGATCATAAAATACTGCTCCCCACACAATACGGTTTCCGCAAGGCATTAAGTACCGAATCTCTCCTCATTTCGCTGACAGACCATATCATCATGGGCCTGGACAAAGGTCAATCCTTTTTACTAATTCTCCTAGACCTGTCTGCGGCATTTGACACAGTCAACCACTCCATCCTCCTTAACCGACTGGCGGACATCGGAATAACAGGAACGGCTCTCTCCTGGTTCAAAACCTTCCTTTCTAATAAGAGGGTACAAAGTCAAAATAAACAATAAAGAATCCCCTCGATGCAATTCCTCACTCGGAGTTCCTCAAGGCTCCTCTCTCTCCCCTACCCTCTTCAACATCTACTTACTTCCTCTTTGCCAGCTGCTAACTAACCTTCAACTAAAACACTTTCTTTATGCAGACGACGTGCAAATATTGATCCCCATCAAAGAATCAATTACAAAAACTCTCGAATACTGGGAATCCTGTCGACAAGAAATTAACCTCCTCCTCTCCAGTTTAAACCTGATTTTAAATTCGGCGAAAACCGAACTACTCCTCATTTCCCCGGAAAACAGTAACACTACACAAAATACACCACCAAACATCTTTGTCTCCCAGCTAGGGACCTAGGAGTCTTAATTGATAACCACTTAAATTTAAAAACATTCATCAACCGTACCACCAAGGACGGCTTCTACAAATTACAGGTATTGAAAAGAATAAAATCTCTTCACTTTCAAGACTTCAGAACTGTCCTACAAGCCATAATTTTCTCCAAGATAGACTACTGCAACTCTATCTTGCTAGGTCTCCCTTCTTCTTCCATAAAACCACTCCAGATGCTGCAAAACGCTACTGCCAGGATTTTAACAAACACCAGAAGAAGAGATCACATCTCCCCCATTCTCAAAAAATTGCACTGGCTCCCAATTCACTTCAGAATCCTCCACAAGACCACCACCATCATCCATAAAACCATCTACTCTCAAGCCCCACTCAACCTTCAAATCCCGCTCAGACTACACTCCTCGTCAAGACCAATCAGAGAAGCATACAGAGGATCCCTACACGTTCCACAAACAAAAGTTACACACCATCAAACATTCAGAGAACGGGCCTTTTCCACTGCTGGACCATCTTTATGGAATGCCACCCCTCCTGACCTCAGACAGGAACCTTGCTTACCAACATTCAGAAAAAGGCTAAAGACATGGTTTTTTAGGCAAGCCTTTCCTGATCACAACTATCACAACTGACTCTCATAACTTTCTCACCAGACAGACTACAACCACTCGTAATTTTCCCATCAACACTATGTAAATAATTTATTCCTTTCATTGTTACTGCCTAAATTATTCCTGCTACTCTTCTTCTTCTCCAAGTTCCAACCTCCCTTGTTTTATTGTAACTTTCTTCTCTACCTCTCAACACCTGTTTATCGTTCAATGTTATCACTCCCCTGTTTCCTGTAAACCAGCATGATATGATTTTATCATGAATGCCGGTATAAAAAAGCTTTAAATAAAATAAAAATAAATAGTCTGATCCGAAGGCATAGATGCTCTAGTCCAACCTTGGCCAAGAGGGGTTTTTGCTGCATGTTCCCTCCATGGCCCTTAATAGGGAGAAGGTTGTAGAAGGAATGGGTTTGGATGGTCTTGGTTGCTCTAGACTAGCTGAGGTAGTCCTGGTACACAGACCTAGTAATGCTGCAGGTAAACCTGAGCTTTTCAGAGACCAGCAGCCTATCTGAGTCCAGTTGTCACGCATGAACCTTCTTCCCTTTTGCTTACAGCTTAGCTCATTAGAAATCACATTTGTGATAGGCTAGTCCTTCTCCGTAATTTCCACTTTAAAGCCTATAAGAGGTCTACGTATGTAGCATATGTTGGAGTCTGGTGTAGTTTTTGAGGCATTTTTCGAGGAGTGTTCAATAAATTCATGGCAATCTGATATTTTTGATTTTAGCTTTTCTTCTGTGGGGTCTGGATACAGGTTTGGCATTGAATTCTGAGAAGATTCAGGTTACAGCTATTTCCTGTTATAGAGGTAAGATGCAAGGTCTCTTGGTGGCTTCTCATTCTGATGTTTGTTCTTTGGGGGGCATCAAGACTGACTTCCCTTAAGACTAGTGGTTTCTCAGTGGGACCTTCATTTGGTTCAGGGCCTTATCTCCACCCCTCCCCCAGCCTCTGAAGTAGATGGCTGTCAAGGATTTGTCTCTTAAAGTGTTTTTGGATGCAGTCTGTTTGGCTCTGTGCACTTCAGAGCTACAAGCCTCATTTTGTAGGGATCCTTTTCTAGTGTTTTTTTGCAAATTCAGTGAGTATTTGGCTGATGCCTTCTTTCTTAATCATGGTGCTTTCAGTATTTTATCTGAATCTGTACATTAGTTTCACAGCTTTTTCTAAGGACAAATGCAGAGACAAACTTTACCTTCTATCCCTTCCGCCAGGTTGTTCACAAAGATATTGAACGGAACCATTCCCCAAACCGATCCCTGTAGCACTCCACTTAAAACAGTTATTTCTTCAGAGTAGGGTCCATTTACCATTTACCATGCTGTTTCCTGTCAAGCCAATGTTTGCAGTCCACGCTACTACCTTGGTACCCATTCCCAAGCTTCTCATTTTGTTCACGAGTCTGTGGGACCATATCAAAAGCTTTACTAAAATCTACGTAAATCATATTGAGCACTCTTCCCTGATCCAATTCTCTAGCCACCCAATGAAAAAAATCAGATTTGTCTGGCAGGACCTTCCCCTGATGAATCCATGCTGGTTCTGGTCCAGCAACCCACTGGATTGTAGATGGAGACTCTGCTGAAGGAAAGGATAGTCAACTATTAATTTTTCCACCACCGAGATGAGGCTAACAAGCCTGTAGTTTCCAGCTTCCTCTCTGCTCCCCTCTTGTGAAGCGGGACCACTCTTGGATGCAGGGCATCCACTATCTCTCTACTTCTGGTAGATTCCATAGAAGGGATTCTCCATTCTTCGTCTGGCAGATTAAAATCTCCAATGATCAACACTTCTCCCTTCTTTCCCACCTTTTGGATGTCTTCAACCAGATCTGTCTAGTTCTTTCTTTTGAGTCAGAGGCCTGTTAACCACTCCAGTAAAAATAGATGCACCATATTTATTTTAGGATCGCCTATAATGCTCTTCTCTACCCTACATTCCATAACAAGCTGCTACTCCCCCTTTTCTGTCCTCTCTGTCATTAAGTTATAGCCCAGCATGGCCGCATCCCAATCATGAGAATCCATGAGCCATGTCTCTTAACAGCAACAATGTCCAAGTCCACCTCCACCATTAGGGCCTGCAGGTCTGGGATTTTATTTCTCAACTACGAGCATTTGTAGTCATAGCGTTCCATTTTTTTCCTCTTTATTTGTTGCACTTCCTAGTCACCTTTTCTGCTTTCTTGAGCTGATTTCATTTTGTCCTCCCACTTCCTGTATTGCTTGGGAGTGACATGTCAGTTTCATTGGCCATCTCCTGTCACCCCCTATTCATTAGTTTGTCTGACACATGATCTGAATTTCTCACTTAGCATCCTCCTTCCTGCTACAGACAAATGTAGGCCATCCTTACCATATAGCTTTTTACTGCTCCATACACATCCCCAGCGTCCAATGTATCCAAAACCACTTTCTATACACCGGTTTTGAGCCAGGAATTGAAATTATCTATATGGCATAGCTTCTCATTTTCATTTCCATTGCCTTCCGAAAAGACAATAGTCTTTGCAATGTGCTTATTTTTCCGAGATTTTGCAAATCTTTCTGTATTTCATGGATACCATTTCTGTTGAAGTCATTGGTCCCCAGATGGATGATAACACTAATATCAAAGTTTTTACTTTCTTCTTCAATGACTTGGACTATCTGGTTTGCATTTCTACTAGCTGAGAATCCTGGAAGGTATTTAACTGTTGTCACTATGAAAATGTGCTCTCAAATTGGTTCCTTTTAGTCTCCCAGCCGAAGCAACTTTCCGGTGGAGCGCACTGTTAGCCCAGGTTTGGCCACGCATTTTTGACGCGCTAGCTTTACCTCTTATACAGTAAGGGGGGTAATAGCGCGTCGAAAACGTGCGGCCAACCCCCTCTCGAAACTAATAGCACCTGCAACATGCAAATACATGTTGATGGCCCTATTAGTTATTCCTGCATGATCCAGAAAGCAAAATGTGCAGCGAAGCCGCACATTTTACTTTCTAAAATTAACGCCTGCCCAAAGGTAGGTGTTAATTTCTGCCAGAAGTGTACAGAAAAGCAGAAACTGCTTTTCTGTACATCCTGACTTAATATCATAGTGATATTAAGTCAGAGGCCCCCAAAATAAAAATCAAAAATTTAAAAATAAATTTAAAATTGGCCTGCGGGTCGGAAGATGGACGCTCAAATTATGCCGGTGTCCGTTTTCCGAACCCATGGCTGTCAGCGGGTTTGAGAACAGACGCTGGCAAAATTGAGCGTCAGCTGTCAAACCCGCTGACAGCCACCGCTCCTGTCAAAAAGGAGGCGCTAGGGACGCGCTAGTGTCCCTAGCGCCACTTTTTACTGCGGGCCCTAATTTGCATAGGCCACCTTCCTGAATAGCATGCCCAGGAGAGTGGCCTGGGCGCTCGCTGGCTCTCCCGCACGTTTTTCTGTATCGGCCTGATAGCTTGTTAGCTGCCTCTCACAGGAAGAACTGCAATCAATGGCTGTCTGCTCCCAAATGCTGGTCTCTAGGCAAACGAAATCTACAAAGAGCCCCCTCCCCTAGACAGCCTGGTAAAAGGTATGGAATTTTTTTAATTTTTCAGCCCCAATACACATTTTAGGACTTCATACAAGTAAAATAATCCCCTCAAAGGCACAAAATATTACAAAACTCAGACGAGGAATATTTGCTTATTTATATCTAGGCTAAGTATAATTTCAGATAGCTTTTAGCTGCCTCTCATAGGAAGAACTGCAGACTATCATGTCCAGGTGGATTAAGGACACAATCTCATCGGTATAAATTCTCAAACATCAGCTTCCTTCTGTTCTCTGAACTCATTTTTACAATGGTTCAATCCTTTTCCTGGGCCAAAGCTGTGCCAGTTTTTTGCAAGATGACATTTGTACAATTACTACTTTGTCCTCTTTGATCTTATCAACTTTCACTTGCAGAGCTGGTGGTCTTAATGTGGCCCTTATTTCCTCCATCCCAGATTAGTTGAGCTTTGCTATTTCCCTCTTGTCTGGACTGGTTTAGTAGGATGAGGAGAAATTTCTTACCTGTTAATTTTGTTTTCTTTAATCCTGCTACACTAGTCCTTGACCCTCCCAGGAATTTGGGCCATGGGATGGCAGAGGGCCTGCTTCTTCCAGATCATATGGGTAATGTTTGTTCAGAAGAACTTTATAAGGCATGTGTAAGGGTTTTTTTAAAATTTATTTACCTCCCATAATGGAGAGGTGGTTCTATCAGAATCTGATTCTGAAACTTGTTACAAGTTTATCTATTAATATTTGGGATGCTCTTAGTGCTTTGGTAGAATGCTGAGGAATTTTCTGGACTATACCACACATAAGTAGCTGTGATGTCACAGAGAAAGCTGTGCTGTCTACTGCTGGTAGAGAGAAAAAACCCACTTGTCTGGACTGGTGTACAAGACTAAAGGAAAGCAAATTAACTGGTAAGAAATTGAATACTGTGTGCAGTTTTGGTCGCCACATCTCCAAGACAGAGGTTTTTGTGGTGTAGAAGGCAACAAAAATGACAAAACGAAAGGGAACAGCTCTCCTATGACAGGCTACATAAGTTGGGGCTTTTCAGTTTGGAAAAGATGGCTGAAAGGGGACATGATAGAAGTTTATAAAATCATGAGTGGGGTGGAATGGGTGATTTAAAAGGATGGCTATTTTTCCCCATTAAATGCTAAAACAAGGAAAACCTCTGAAATTAACAACCTGCAGATTTGAAACAGATTGTAGAAAATACTCTTTCACATGGTGCATATAGTCAAGGTGTGGAATCTGTTGCCAGAGAATGTGGTCAAGGAAACTAGCATAGTGGGATTTAAGTGGTTTAGACAAATGACTGGAGGAAAAGTCCATAGCAATAGCCTTCTTTAATCTACCTGGCTAATATTCTATCTCTGAAAGTAATAAGAAATAGATGGTTTTTTGGGGAACTGCCGGATTCCTGCCACTGTCTGAGATGGGATGCTGGACTCTGTGGACCCAGAATGGCATTTATGTTCTGCTCTGCCCGGCCCATCTAGTTTTGCCTATTTTCCCTACTCCTTGCAATACTGTGGATCCCTAAGAACCTAAAATTGGCCATGCTGTGTCAATATCAGCGATCCCCCAAGCTCAGCTTCTTGTCTCCTAACAGTTCTCTCTACCAGTTGTTTTTCTTCCCATTTTCTTTTTTTTGTTTTACTGTTTTCCCTTGCTAGGTCTATTTAAATCTTAACAGAAGAAAAGATATGAAAAACAAAAATATTGGGTCTTCCCTATCCCAGCCTTAGTCGCTGAATAGCCTGGCAGAGTTTATTACTATCCTTCTCCTAGGTCAAGCAGAATGATAGTGGCAATAGTTAATTATACAGTTTTTCCAGTGGCCACACAATCCTGGGAGCCAGGGGGCACTGCCTGTTATACCTGCTTCTAACCTCGTCAAGAGGGAAGTCTGCTTACCATTTTACCTTGTTTCTACACTAGCAGTGACAGTTTTAATCTTTATTTTCATCTTTTTTTTCCCCAGTTGCTTTAAACTTTGGAATTTATAAGCAAGACCTTCCAGCACCTGAAGAGATGCCACGGATAGTGGTTTTTGTTGATATGGGGCACTCTGCATTTCAAGTGTCTGCCTGCGCTTTTAACAAGGGCAAACTAAAGGTACAGTGTGAGTTATTGATGTCAATGTGAACATGCATTTGGGCCTCAGAACATTGAAGTCCATTTAATCGTTGCCATGGTGTCATGCACACAAGGATGATTGGCAAAGGGATTTCCATGGGTAAAAACAATTTACACAGCTAAAATGGGCTTTCTGAAAATTGCTCACTTTCAGGGCAGCTAAAAGTGTGGTATGCAAAGTGTTTTGACAGTGAAGAGTACTTCTGTAGCTGCATTGAAAGGAGGCATTCCCAGGAAAATAAATGCATGTAAAGGGCATTTTCAAAGCTATGCATGTGCTTTTCTAACAAAATCCTACCACATAAAAGGCAGCCACAAGTATCCAGGCATGCTTTTTATCTGTGGCAGTTTTCAAAGTAAAAGTGCACACACTCTCCTTTTGAAACCAGCTGCAAAGACTGCAGGTAAAGTACATGCAGATTTTGCATCAATGCAGGCAAGTTTGACTACTGGCTCCAAGGTGTTTTCACAATGTTGAAGAAATCACAAGTGCTTCCTGAGAAAAACATGAAGGTTTTTTTGTAGATTTACCTTTACCAGACAGATTTTTTTTGCTTTACCCCCACCTCCAACATGTTCTGGACAACCCAGTATACAGTTTCCATGTTGTGCAGTGTCATTATCTTTAGAATTATGCTAAGTTGAAGCCATTGCAAATTGGAGAACCTCCTTACATAACATAAGATATGCCATACTGGGTCATACCAAAGGTCCAAATCCAGTATCCTGTCTTCAACAGTGGCTAATCCAAGTCACAAGTACTTGGCAAGTACCCAAACATTCAATAGGTCCCATGTTTCTAATGCTGGTAACAAGCAGTAGCTATTCCATATTGATAGCAGTTTATGGACTTTTTCTCCAGGAACTTATCCAAACCTTTTTTAAATCCAGCTTTATTAGCTACCTTAACCATAAATTGTGCATTGAGTGAAATAATTTTCTATTTGTTTTAAATGTGCTACTTGCTAATTTTATGGAGTGCTCCTAATCCTTGTATTATCCGATAGAGTAAATAAGTTTCATATTTAACCTTTCAAGTCCTTTCAAGATTGTAGACTTCTATCATATCCCCTCTCAGTTATTTCTTCTCCAAACTGAACAGCCTTAACCTCTTTAGCCTTTCCTCATAGGGGAGCCATTCTATGATAATTATCATTTTGGTTGGCTTTCTCTGTACTTTCTCTAGGGCACCTATATCTTTTTTCAGATGCGGCGACAAGAATTGCACACAGTATTCAAGGTGCAGAGATGACATTCTCCTTTTTATTTGGTATTCCTTTCCTAATAGTTCCTAACATTGTTTGCTTTTTTGACTGGCCACAGCACAGAGCCTACAATTTCAATGTAATATCAATTATGTTGCCTAGATCTTTTTCCTGGGTGGTACCGTATTTTTCGCTCTATAAGATGCACCTGACCATAAGATGCACCTAGGATTCAGAGGGGGAAAATTAAAAAAAAAAAAAAAAAAGGTTGTGCTAAACCGGCTCTGTCCCCGGGCGTCTGTGCATCTTATGGAGCAAATTAGGGGAGTGCATAACATTTTTTTTCTCCCCATTTTGTTTTCGGGTCTGGGGAGGGCCATTTCGGTCCACTTCCCAGATCAGAAAACTTTTATCTTTCTCTGGGACCCCCCAAATAAAACCCCCATCCCAACCCTCTAAATTAAGCCTCCACCCTCCTGACTCCCCCCAAGACCTGCCAAAAGTCCCTGGGGGTCTAGGAGCGGTCTGGGAGCAATCTCCTAGACTTGGGCCATCGGCTGCCAGTAATCAAAATGGCACCGACGGCCCTTTGCCCTTACTATGTCACAGGGGCCGACCAATGGCAGCGGTAGCCCCTGTGATATAGTAAGGGCAAAGGGCCGTCTGCTGCCAGTAATCAAAATGGACCTCCAGGGACTTTTGGCAGGTCTTGGGGGGGTCAGGAGGTGGGGGGGTTTTGTTAGATTTTTAGTGATTTTTTATATTCGCTCCATAAGACGCGCATACATTTTCCCCCCACTTTTGGGGGGAAAAGTGCGTCTTATGGAGTGAAAAATACGGTAACTCCTAAACTGGAACCTATCATGAAGCTACAGCATGGGTTATTTTGCCTTATATGCATCACCTTGCACTTGTCCACATTATATTTAATCTGTTGTATGGACGCCCATTCTTCCAGTCTCACAAGGTCCTCCTGCAGTTTCACAATCCGCTTGTGATTTAACTACTCTGAATAATTTTGTCATTTGCAAATTTGATCACCTCGCTCGTTTACCTCTTTCCAGATTATTTATAAATGTATTAAAAAGCACTGTTCCAAGTACAGATCCCTGAAGCACTCCACTGTTTATCTTTTTCCCACTGTGAAAACAGACCATTTAATCCTACTGTTTCCTGTCTTTTTTAACCAGTTTGCAATCCACAAAAGGACATTTTCTCCTACCCTTTGACTTTATAGTTTCCTTATAAGACTCTCATGAGGGATTTTGTCAAATGCCATCTGAAAATCCAAATACACCACATCTACTGGTTCACCCTTTATCCACATGCTTATTCACCCCATTCAAAAACAATGTAGCAGGTTTGAGGCAAGACTTCCCTGAGATAAATCCATGGTGGTGTCCCATTAAGTCATATCTGTACATTCTGTGACTTTTATTCTTTATTATAGTTTCTATGATTTTTCCTGACACTGAAGTCAGGCTTACCAGTCTGTAGTTTCCTGGATCACTTCTGGAGCCCTTTTTTCTATATCAGTTACATTGGCTACCTTCCAGTCCTCGGGTACAACAGATGATTTTACTGGTAGGTTACAAATTACTTGCAATGGGTCTGAAATTTCATTTTTGAGTTTTCAGAACTCCAGGATGTATACCATTTGGGTCCAGGTGATTTGCTACTCTGGCCTACTATATCTTCCAGGTTCATTGTGATTTGGGTCAGTTCATCTGAATCATTACCCTTGAAAACAATCTCTGACATGAGTATCTCCCCAATATCTTCCTCAGTAAATACCGAAGCAAAGAATTAATTTAGGCTTTTCATGACTGCCTTATCTTCCCTAAGTGCTAACTTGTCTATCTAATTGTCCAACTGACTCCCTCACAGACTTCCTGCTTTGTGACTAGGCCGCCTCTTCTCAGAAAACCGTGGGAACGGTGGCCATTTTGGGGGTTGGTTTTTCTTCAGACTCTGGCCTGCAGGGCTTAGGAGAGCCAGATTTAACTGTTTCACTGCCAGATTTAAGCCCAGTTAGAGCCCCGGAGGGGGATTTTGAACCTTCTCCCTCCCCCCTCCGTGCCCGGGAAATCCAGACCTTGTTTTTCCACAGAATTTGTGCTGTTATTGCACAAATCATATCTAGCTAGTTTGCAGGAACAGGATGACCCTTCGGGTCCCTCCCCAGCCAAGATCCCTCGGGTGCCTGCTCCACAGCTCCCTCCCGTTCCGGATGTGCAGGGCTCGGACAGAGTGGTGCCAGGCCCTTTCGGGGCCCCCCCCCCCCCGGACCCCTCCACAGTCAGCTGCGGTCCCTGATCCCGATCAGGACTGGCTTTCTCCCAGTTCTCTGCTTGAGGGTGACGACCCGCGTGTTCTCCATTTGTTCCCAAAGGAAGAGCTGGATCCCCTCATTCCCTTTATTTTACAGGAACTGGGAATTGATGTGCCACCTGCTGATACTGTTTCAGCCGCTATGCCAGCTAATGTGGAACCAGTCCAGGCGGGACTTAGGGCTCCTCCATGTACATTCTCGTTCCATCCTATGCACAAGCTGCTGCTCCTTCGGGAATGGGAGTCCCCCGAGGCGGGGCTCAGAGTAGGGAGAGCAATGGACAAGCTCTATCCCCCTCCCTGATGAATTTCTGGACATGCTTAAAGTTCCCAAGGTGGATTCTTCAGTCTCCACTGTCACCAAGCACACCACCATCCCAGTGGTGGGAGCCACGGCGTTGAAAGATGTTAAGGACCGCAAACTCGAGCTTTATCTCAAGTGCATCTTTGAAGTCTTGGCCTTAGAAGTCCAGGTGACAATCTGCAGCAGTCTCATGCAGTGGGCAAGCCTCAGGTGGGTTCAACAATTGCTCAGCACCCAGGACCTCCTGTCTGCAGAGGCGGAGCAGGCAGAAAGGCTAGAGGTGGCAGTGGCATATGGGGCCCTTTACGATTTGCTCCGAGTGCAGGCCAAGGCTATAGTTTCTGCAGTGTCAGCCAGACACCTCTGGCTCTGCAATTGGGCGGTGGATTCCTCTTCCAAGTCGCAGTTGGGCACACTTCCTTTCAAGGGTAAGTTGCTTTTTGGTGAGGACCTTGAACAGCTTAAGTCCTTGAGAGACAAGGTTCATAAGCTGCCAGAGGACTGCCCGAAACAGTCCAAGTCTTTCTTCCCTTTGCACTCTCATTTTCAGGGGCAATGGCAGTATAATAGCAGAGCGCGGGGATCTTTTCTGAGGTACTGCCTTCAGATCCCAGTCCTGGTCTCATTCCTTTCGTGGCCGCTGTCCCTTCCGGGATGGCAACCAACAGCACTCCACCACCAAGTCCTCGCCCCAGTGAGATGCGGCCGGCCCATTCCTCCTTTCCAAACTTAGGTGGATGGCTGTCCATGTTTCTCGAGGAATGGTCAAAATTACTATGGATCAGTGGGTACTAGAGGTGATAGAAAAAGGTTACACATTAGAATTTGCTCGGGACCTACTGAACCTTCACATAATCTCTCCATGCGGCAGCCGGAAGCGGCCAGCAGTCGACCAGACCCTTGGCAGGCTACAAGCGCTCTATGCCATAATTCCAGTCCCGGTGGAGGAACAAGGGTTCGGCCAGTATTCCATCTACTTCATCGTTCCCAAAAAGGACGGGTCCTTCCGGCCGATCTTGGATCTCAAGAGAGTCAACTGGGCTCTCAGGGTTCCCCATTTTCGAATGGAGACCCTGAGGACTGTGATTGCGGCGGTTCGGGCAGGCAAATTTCTGGCCTCGCTCGACTTAACGGAGGCTTATCTGCACATACCGATACACTACGACCATCAGAAGTATCTTAGGTTCAATATTCTGGGACAACACTTCCAATTCCGGGTGCTTCCATTCGGCCTCGCCACAGCGCCATGCACTTTTACCAAGGTCATGGTTGTAGTGGCGGCCGCTCTCCGGGAATGAGTCCTGGTCCACCCTTACCTGGACGATTGGCTCATCTGGGCCAAGTCGGAGACACTCTGCAGGGTGGCGGTCGACAGTCTTGGCCTTCCTGACCTTACTCGGGTGGATATTCAACTTCTCCAAGAGCAGTCTACAGCCATCCCAGATCTTGTAATTTCTGAGAGCACGATTCGACACCCGAGTTGGAAAGGTGTTCCTCCCAGATGCTTCGGTGCTCAAACTCGTGGAGCAAGTGTGCAATTTTCTCTTGCTTTCGCTACCCACGGCCTGGGATTACCTTCAGGTCCTGGGGTCCATGGCTTCCACTATCGATCTGGTTCCTTGGGCTTTTGCGCATGTGCGTCCGTTACAGATAGCTTTGCTGTCCTGCTGGAAGCCAGTGTCTGATCAGTTTCGGACAGTCCTTCTGCTTTCAGACTCTAGCACAGACATGCAATGGTGGCTCTCACTCGCTCATCTTTTGAAGGGGTGCCCTTACAGACTCCTCAATGGATCATTGTGATGACGGACGCCAGTCTATCTGGCTGGGGTGCAGTTTGTCAGACTCAGGCCATGCAGGGACGCTGGTCCCCAGCTCAATCCCGCTGGCACATCAATCGCCTGGAGGCCTGAGTGGTTCGCCTGGCACTCAAGGTTTTTTCCCTCTGATCCGTCGCAAGGTGGTGCAGGTGCTCTCGGATAATGCCTTCACAGTAGCCTATATCAATCGGCAGGGGGGCACCAGAAGTTGCCTGGTGGCTCTGGAAGCCAGCAAGCTCCTCGTTTGGGTGGAACGGCACCTGGATCATCTAGCAGCTTCTCACATTGCGGGGAAGGAGAATGTTCAAGCAGACTTCCTCAGTCGTCAGCATTTAGATCCTAGAGAGTGGGAATTGTCCGGAGCAGGTGGGGTCCGTCCCCCCCCCCCAAGTCGACCTGATGGCTATTCTGGACACTGCAAAAGCTCCCAGATCAGCCGCAGACGGGAACACTGTTCTGAAGGAGTGGATGCCCTGGTCTTCCATGGCCTTACGATGTTCTCCTGTACGTGTTTCCCCCTTGGCCTCTGGTGGGGAAAGTGCTCAGAAGAATAGAACTTCATCGGGGTCCCGTAATTCTTGTGGCACCCGAGTGGGCCTGCAGACCATGGTACGTGGATCTGGTGAACCTCGCAACATTGTCCTCTTCGCCTCGGCCACCTTCCACGTCTTCTCCGGTAGGGTCCCATATTTTTCGACCAGGCGGATCGCTTCTGTCTAGCGGCCTGGCTTTTGAACGGAGGCGACTAAGAGAGGATATAAAGAAGTTATATCCACCCTGTTGCAGGCCCATAAGCCTTCCACATCGCTCGCTCACATTCGGATTTGGAGTTTTTGAAAATGTGTGTGCCGAGTCCGGTGTGCCGGCGCGCAAGGCTTCAATATCCCAGGTCCTCTCCCTTCTGCAAAATGGCCTTTCCAAAGGTTTGTCTTTCAAATCCTTAAGGGTGCAGGTTTCCACCCTCTGGTCCCTCTTGGGTAGATTCGATGGTTGCGCTTTGGTGGCTCATCTGGATGTCGTTCGTTTCCTCAAGGGTGCAAAGGATTTGAATCCGCCCATCCGGGCTGCCTTTCCCTCATGGAGTCTTAATCTGGTGCTTAGGGTTCTTTGTGAGGCTCCTTTTGAACCCCTCAGGCGGGCCACACTTAAGAATCTAACTCTTAAGGCAGTTTTTCTAGTCTCTATTTGCTCCACCAGGAGGGTTTCGGAGCTTCAAGCGTTATCCTGTAGGGAACCTTTTCTCGTTTTTTGGATTCAGGGGTCTCACTCAAGACTGTTCCATCATTCTTGCTGAAGGTTGTGTCTTCCTTTCACCTTAGTCAGTTGGTGGAGCTCCCAGCTTTTTCTTCCGAAGAAATTGTGGACCAATCTGATGACCTCCAGCGCCTGGATGTCAGAGTTTTACTGCGATATCTCCAGGTTACAAATGAGTTTTGAGTCTCGGATCATCTGTCTTATGGAGTGGTCCAAATAGGGGAAACAAGGCTTCTAAGGCAACAATTGCTCGCTGGTTAAAGGAGGCAATTGCATTAGCATATATGTCAGGGCCGGACGGTTCCGGAGGGCTTGAAGGCCACTCATTGCATTCTCAGGCTACTTCTTGGGCAGAGTCAGTCGGTTTCTCCGCAGGAAATATGCAAAGCAGCTACTTGCAAGTCTCTGCATACTTTCGCTCGTCATTGTCGCCTTGATGTGCAGGTGCCAGTTTTTGGTTCTTTCAGGCGACAGGTGCTTCGAGCGGGACTGTCTCTGTCCCACCCTGTTTAGGGAAGCTTTGGTACATCCCACTGTCTGGACTGATCTGGGTACGTACAGAGAAAGGAAAATTGGTTCTTAACTGCTAATTTTTGTTTCTGTAGTACCACGGATCAGTCCAGACTCCCTCCCGAGTACTGTCTGTTATGTCCACTCGAAGTTCTTTTCTTTAGTTTATTGGATACCTCTACTTCCTATCATAACTTTAAGGCACCGGAAACATCTCCTAGATGAATGTGGATATACAGAGTTTTTAATTGTTCAATTTATCAGTTCTTTATTGCTTGCTTGATCTTATACTAGTTATCTTTATCTTTATCTGCTTTGACAAAGTTTATACTGAAGGGATGCAGGGTAGGCTCTGTCCTGATATAGGATACCCTTTCAGTTTTTGTCTGTCTCCATCTGGACAGGAGGCTCAACCACGGTGTGGACTGATCCGTGGTACTACAGGAACGAAAATCAGCAGGTAAGAACCAATTTTCCTATTTTTCTTCTTTCCTTCAGATACCTCCTTCCAGTTTTTGAAGGAATAACTTTTGGCTAAAATAGTCTTTCAACTCACCGTTTAACCATACTGGCAATTGTTTGGCCCTCCATCCATCTTTCTTAATGTGTGGAATACATCTGGACTGCACTTCTAAGAATTTTTTTTTTAATTTAATGTTTTTATTCAACTTTTACAAAGATTATAAACATTCACAACATTGGTAAGCATTGTACATTGCAAACATATATATCCCCCTCTGACAAACCCAAAATCCCCGTCCCTCCCCCTTCCCTCATGAGTCTCTCTTTCCAAAACAGCCAAGTCATGTAGTTCAGTAAGCCATAATACAGTAAGAAAGTGGACAACGGACATGCCATTGTATCTTCAAATTCTCTTCATAATTTTGTACAGCATAATCTGTAAGTGGTAGAATTCAGACTTCTCAATCCAGAAGGAAGCATAATGAATAAGACCCCTACAGAGAGCATAAATTGAGATCGCCCCAAACCTCTTCTATAATATCACAGCTGTGCTAGATAATTCAAAAAAGGTTTCCAGGTTGCCATAAAGGATGGCAATCAGTTATGTTTAGTGGCTGTCAGACGCCAAACGATAATAGGAGTGTACTCTTTCCTTGATCTCCGAAAGCAGAGGTATGCGTTCGGATTTCCAACGGAGGGCTATTAGATTGCGCGCAGCAATGAATAATTGAGCTCACAATTGCTGTTGACGCTTAAGTATTTTATCAGGGAATACATTCAATAACGCCGTGGCGGCCGAAGGTAACACAGCAACTGCCATAAGTTCGTTAAGCTAGGCAAAGATCTCTCTCCATAAAGGTGTGATTTTGGGGCATTCCCTCCAAATATGTAGGTATGTACCTAGTGCTCCACAATTACGCCAACAGGTATCCTCAATTTGGGCAGAAAACTTATGAAGTTTGTCCGGGGTGAAGTACCATCTGTATACCATTTTGTAACAATTTTCCTGTAATTTGGCAGATATCGAGCATCGCCTGGCCATTCGCAAATTGTCTCCCCAGGTGCGTGCTCCCAGTTGAATTTGCAAATCTGATTCCCAGTGTTTTATGAACGCACAGTGGTCTATTCCTTGTGTAAAGAACAACTGGTAGAGTTTAGATATGGAGCCTTTAAGCAGATCGCTATGTAAAAAGTAAGATTCTACCAGAGACTGGCTGGGACAGGAGTCCAGCCCTTTGCAGTGAGCGTATAAAATGGACGCTCTGCGCATAAATCAAAGTCACGAGGTTCAAGGTTATATTTAATAGACATCTGTCCCAGTGAAAGAAGTTCTCCCTGGGACAAGAATTGTCCTATAGTAATTACCCCCTTCTCTTGCCAACGTTTGAACTGCTGTAAATGGTATCTGGGGGGAATTGCGAATTATAGAATAAGGATGACTGGTAAAAATATTTGATCCCCCCACCAATTGTTTCCTACTCTGACCCCATATGCGCAAGGTAGTCTCAAGAGACCAAGGGACACTCTTTACAGGCTGCCAGGTGTTGCGCGGTTGCCAAGGCATAGCGGCTAATGCCATAGAGCCTACTATAGCTTGTTCAATTTGCACCCACTGTTTGGGGAACTGGGTCCGATTAATGTCTAATAATTCTCTCAGCTGGAACGCACAGTAGTACCACAAAATATTGGGGACCCCCAATCCTCCCTGTAGTTTGGGCATATATAAAAGAGCGAGTGAGTCTGGGGGGACGCCTGCGCCAAATAAAATCGAAGATCTTTTTCTGCCAGCTGCAAAGAATGGGAGATGGGATATAAACAGGTAAAAAGGAAAACAAATAGAGAAACTTCGGTAGAACATTCATTTTAATAATAGCAATTCTGCCTAACCAGGAGATCGCGCCACTGTTCCATCTGCTCAGGTCCTTGAGGATTTTATTTACCAGAGGCTGATAATTAATATGATATAAATCGGATAGTTGAGAGGATATCAGTACACCCAAATATTTAATATGGGTCTTTGCCCATTTAAATGGGAATCGTTCCTTTACCTGTACATCCTCTGGGATCAGGTTAATATTGAGCAACTCCGATTTCTCAAGATTAACCTTACGGCCGGAGACGGAACTGTACCTGTCCCACTCCCGCATTACTCCCTTCAAGGACGATATAGGGTCCGTTAATATTAATAGCACATCATCCGCAAAGAGCGAGAGTTTGTACTGAGAATTCCCAAAGGTTGGCACCCTTAATATCCAAAGATTCCCGAATTTTAGTGGTGAGTGGCTCCAGGTAAAGGGCAAATAGTAGTGGGGAGAGGGGACACCCCTGCCGAGTACCTCTTCCAATATCAAAGGCTGGTCTATAACAGTTGTTAACTTTAACCCAGGCTTTATCATAGAGCCTCTGTATCCACTGGAGGAAATAAGGCCCGAATGCCATTTTTTTGCAATGAAAAAAGGCCAGTGGACTAAAACACTTTCTCAGCGTCAAGAGAAAGCAAAACCGCCGGATCACCCCCCTTGTGGACCCACCACATTAAGTCCAGGACCTTACGAATATTGTCTGCAGCCATACGATGCGGGACAAAACCTACCTGGTTCAGTGTGGACCAGATATGGGAGGTATTCATTTAGCTGTAGGGCTAAAATCCGAGCTAGCAGCTTAAGATAGACGTTAAGGGAGATTGGCCTGTAAGAGGTGCATTGTGTAGGATCCCGTCCTGGCTTAGCTAAGACTGTTATACCCGCTACATTGGCTTGGGGTGCAAGACTCCCGTTCCCCCGGAGGCTGTTAAAAAAAAAAAAAAAAAAAAGTGAGCTAGCGGTTCAGCTAACGTATGGGTGCATTTTTTTTTTAATAACAAATACCCGAAAAGCCTTCAAGGCCCGGGGCTTTGCCAGGCTTGAGGGTTTTTCACGGACAGTATTTCACCCACCATAATAGGGGCATCTAGGGTTTCATAGAGGGTAAGGCTCCCAAGGCAGCATCCTTTAAATACTCAGTTATACTAGGTTGGCAAATAGTTTCACCAGTACTATAGAGCTGTCCATAAAAGCTAGAGAACACTTCGCGTATCTCCTTAGATGCGGTCAGCATGGTTCCCTTGGGATTAAGATGGTATTTTGGGAGGCCCTGGCCTTCAAGCTGCGAGCTAACAGACGTCCTGCTTTGTCACCGCCTTCATAATAGGCCTGTTTAGTAATTTTTAGCGCATGTAATAGTTGTGCATTATCCAATTCATAAAGTTCAGATTTAGAAGCTAATAATTTCTGATAACTGCGAGAGGATTGAGTTCTCATGTGCTCCCTGGCTCTCAGATATGGAGATTAGGAGGGAGCTGACGAATTGTGGCCATCTTGCAGCGCTGCTGGATAGCGCCCCCCCCCTTTTTTTTTTTAAACAATATCCATGCCTGTTGTACATTCGTAGCTGATTATTTCAGGTTTTTTTAAACTATTGTCATTTTATCAGTTTCCCTTTTGAAAGTTTAATGCTAAAGCTGTGGATTTACTTACTGTACCTCTTGTAGTCATTAATTCAATCCCCCTTGAGGTCATTCAAATTTGATCATGTTAGGATCACAGTTGCCAAGCGGCCCCACCACTGTTACTTCTTACCAAATCCTGTGCTCCACTAAGGATTTAGATCTAAAGTAGCTCCCTCTGTCATCTGTTCCTGAACCAATTGCTCCATAAAGCTGTCATTTATTCTATCCAGGAAATTAATCTCTCTAGCATGTCCTGATGTTAAATTTACCCAGTCAATATTGGAGTTATTGAAATCTCCCATTACATCACTACCAATTTGGTTAGCTTACCTAATTTCTCTTAGCATTTCATCATCTGTCTCAACATTTTGGCAGGTGGATGGGAACATACGATTGCTATGCTCTTCCCCAATACATGTAGGATTTTCACCTATAAAGATTCTATCGTGCATTTAATCTCTTGCCATGATCCTTATCCTGTTAGATGTTATGCTATCCTGGACATAAAGCACCACCCCATCTCAAGTTGCTTCTCCATATAATGGAGAGATAATTTGTACCTTGGTATGGCTCCATCCCATTGGTTATCCTCCTTCCACCATGTCTCTTGAGATGCCAACTAAGTCTCTCATCATTCACTGCTTTACACTCTAATTCTCCCATCTTACTTCTTAGACTTCTGGCATTGGCATACAGACATTTCAAAGTGTGTTTTTTGTTTGTATTAACATCCTGCTCTTCTCCTCGGGCAAGCAGGATGGTAGTCCTCACACATGGGTGACATCAGATGGAGCCTGGTACGGAACACTTGCACCATCATCTCATGAACACATTGAGACTCTGGAGCTCTGCCTGCTTCTAGGGACCTGCATGTGGAACATGCAGCATTTCAGAGAATGCTAACCTAGAGGTGTTGACGTCAGCTTTCTAAGAACCTAAATTTGGCTTCCAGCACATCCCTTCCACATTTTCCTGTCTCTAATGCCCATATGTACCATGACAGTTAGCTCCGCCCCAGCACTGTCTAAAATCATATCTAGTTGTCACGTGAGGTCTGCCACCTTTGCACCAGGCAGGCATGTTACCAGGCAATCCTTGTGCCCTCCAGCCACCCAGCTATCTACATTCCTAATAATTGAACCACAAACTGACATTTGACCTAACCCTTCCCTCTTGGGCTGTAGCCCTGGGAGATACATCCTCAGTGCGAGAGGACAGTGCTTCACTTGGAGAGCAGATCCTTGCTACAGGATCACTTCCTGCTGCTGCACCAGGTTAATGCTCTCCAAACAGGAGACCTTCCTCCTCCAAGGCATTACTAGGGCTGTCAGACTGGAGTTGGGACTTGGCTACTATGTCCCTGAAAGTATCATTTATAAACTTTTCCTCTTCATCCAGGCAAGCCAATCCACACCAATGGGTTGTGCACTCTTAACCAGCAGGTGGAGACGGAGAATGACGACTTGCTGATGTCCCTCTCATATAGCTCACCACAGACATCAGCCAGCCAGTATTTCTAACTCTCCAGCATGTGGTGGATATGCATCCTTGCTTGTGGACTTCGGCCTGCCAGGATTGAAAAGGCTGTCCTGATCTCCTGTGGTGATAGCATTTGTTCCTGCCCTCAGTTGAGTGTCTAATATCTCAGGACAGGAGTGAAGTGAAGGCTGATGCCTTAGCCCCCTCTTAACAGGGAGAGTTCCTGTAAGGAGAGTGCAGTAGGGTAAGAGCCTTGGGCTCAGCCCTGTTGTTTTGTCTCTGCCTCTCTAGTCTCTTTTGTCCTCCTCTCCTTTGCCTGCTCCCTACTCCAGTTTATTCTCTGGTGTTACGCTGCCTTACCCAGCTAGAGTGCTGCGGTAGGGAAAGCACACAGCAGACACCATTTTGATCTTGCAGTAAGACTGCTGAGGCGCGCACAGGATAGAAATGACAGCAGGAGAGTAGCGCAGGAAAAAGCTGCATGTGTGCTCTGCCTGTTATGTGTATGTGATTAGCCCCAGGAGATTGCTAAGCATTTGCCAGAAATGCCTGGAGGCTCAAGGGGTTGTCTCTGTGGAGGAATTTTTCCTTGCAGTGACTTCAGGAACTCCAAGTTCTCAGGAAGGAAGTGTGGCCACAACTCCTGCCGGGAGAGGTGAGGAGTCTTCCCTGCCTCCCCTCCTGCCAATTCCCATGGGGGTGAGCTCAGAAGGGATTTTCCCTACTCAGGCCATGGATGTTTCCACCATGTCATGAGTGGAATTTTTTAAAGGTCTGCATGTTTTGTAAAGGGTAGGGAAGGGTTCCAGGTGGAATCTCGAATGCCCACATCAGTGGTCTTCCCCTTAGGATCGCGGAAGCAGTTAAAGGAGGCCTTGTTCACCCCCCGCCCAACAGATAAAGCAGAGAAGGGGACACATGCTGAAGGAAAAGGTGAGGATGCTGATTCTTAGGACTCCTGGGAGGAGTCTAGGTCCTCAGTGGGGGACCCAATGAAGCATTTTTGGAGGAGGAGGAGATTCCCCCCAGATACAGAGCTGCACGGGGCGATGCTTTGGTTCTCACAGGGACCTGAGACCCTGAAGGCCCTTGGTTGTGAGGAGGCCTTGCTTGCTGCGGCTCAGGATCCGAATAAGAGTCCTGAAATGGTTCGTTTGCAAAAGATTGCCTGATTTTTTTTTTTTTTCCTCAGCATGAAGCTTTTCAGGAATTGATTGGTTTGGAATGTTTCTCCTGAGGCTAATTTAAGAACATAAGAAATTGCCATGCTAGGTTAGACCAAGGGTCCATCAAGCCCAGCATCCTGTTTCCAACAGAGGCCAAATCAGGCCACAAGAACCTGGCAATTACCCAAACACTAAGAAGATCCCATGCTACTGATGCAATTAATAGCAGTGGCTATTCCCTAAGTAAACTTGATTAATAGCTGTTAATGGACTTCTCCAAGAACTTATCCAAACCTTTTTTTGAACCTAGCTACACTAACTGCACTAACCACATCCTCTGGCAACAAATTCCAGAGCTTTATTGTGCATTGAGTGAAAGAATTTTCTTCGATTAGTCTTAAATGTGCTACTTGCTAACTTCATGGAATGCCCCCTAGTCCTTCTATTATTCGAAAGTGTAAAATACCGATTCACATCTACTTGTTCAAGACCTCTCATGATCTTAAAGACCTCTACCATATCTCCCCTCAGCTGTCTCTTCTCCAAGCTGAACAGCCCTAACCTCTTCAGCCTTTCCTCATGGGGGAGCTGTTCCATCCCCTTTATCATTTTGGTTGCCCTTCTCTGTACCTTCTCCATTGCAACTATATCTTTTTTGAGATGCGGCGACCAGAATTGTACACAGTATTCAAGGTTTGATCTCACTATGGAGCGATAGAGGCATTATGACATTTTCCGTTTTAATAACCATTCCATTCCTAACATTCTGTTTGCTTTTTTGACTGCTGCAGCACACTGAGCCGACGATTTTAAAGTATTATCCACTATGATGCCTAGATCTTTTTCCTGGGTGGTAGCTCCTAATATGGAACCTAATATCGTGTAACTACAGCAAGGGTTATTTTTCCCTATATGCAACACTTTGCATTTGTCCACATTAAATTTCATCTGCCATTTGGATGTGCAATCTTCCAGTCTTGCAATGTCCTCCTGTAATGTATCCCAATCCGCTTGTGATTTAACTACTCTGAATAATTTTGTATCATCCGTAAATTTGATAAACTCACTCGTCCTATTCCTTTCCAGATCATTTATATATATATATTGAAAAGCACCGGTCCAAGTACAGATCCCTGAGGCACTCCACTGTTTACCCTTTTCCACTGAGAAAATTGACCATTTAATCCTACTCTCTGTTTCCTGTCTTTTAACCAGTTTAATATCCACGAAAGGACATCTCCTCCTATCCCATGACTTTTTAGTTTTCTTAGAAGTCTTTCATGAGGGACTTTGTCAAACGCCTTCAGAAAATCCAAATACACTGCATCTACCGGTTCACCTTTATCCGCATGTTTATTAACCCCTTCAAAAAAATGAAGCAGATTTGTTAGGCAAGACTTCCCTTGGGTAAATCCATGTTGACTGTTCCATTAAACCATGCCTTTCTATATGCTTTACGAGTTTGATCTTGAGAATAGTTTCCACTATTTTTCCCGGCACTGAAGTCAGGCTCACTGGTCTATAGTTACCCGGATCGCCCCTGGAGCCTTTTTTAAATATTGGGGTTACATTGGCCACCCTCCAGTCTTCAGGTACAATGGATGATTTTAATGATAGGTTACAAATTTTAACTAATAGATCAGAAATTTCATTTTTGAGTTTCTTCAGTACCCTAGGCTGCATAACATCTGGTCCAGGTGATTTGCTACTCTTTAGTTTGTCAATCTGGCCTACTACATCTTCCAGGTTCAGTGATTTTGTTCAGTTCATCTGACTCATCACCCCTGAAAACCATCTCCGGAACTGGTATCTCCCCAACATCCTCATTAGTAAACACGGAAGCAAAGAATTCATTTAGTCTTTCTCATTAGCAGGTATGTACTCTATGGATCCTAAAGCTAGGTTGCAGCTCTGGTTTCCCAAGGTGGGCATCCTGCTCTGTGCTGTGACAAAATGTACCAGGATCAAAAGATTGAGGCAATTTTGAAACAGGCCTTTGAGGCAGTGCCATGATTCTCCAGATATTTGCATGTTGTTTGGCCAGGGCTGTATTACAGTTGGCTCAGGAAGGCTTTGGGTGAGAATGGCCCATACCTGGAGCTGGGAGCTACATTTGCAGGATATGATTTGGCACATATGGCTGCTCAGTGATTGAGGCTCGAAGATCACTGACTGCAGAACTGGTCCACTGATATTATTTCAAAGTCTAATCTCACATAGTTGCCTTTTAAGGGGCGCTTATTGTTTGGGGAAGAATTAGGGAAGATGGATTAATGGATGTGGCAAATTTCCTTGATTACCCAAGGACAGGAAATCTGCTCCCTGGTTTTTGTCAGCAGAGCGGCGATTTTGGAGCACATGGTGGTTTGTCTTCCAGAGGTTCGAGTAATTGGAGGTCCCGCTCCAGATCTGTCCTTTCAGGCAAAGAAGCCAGGTAAAGATGGTGCCTCTGGTTCCGGAGCTCCTCGATCCTCCCAATGAAGTTCTGGTGGTCCATCCTCCGGTTCCGGAGATAGGCAGCCACTTGTCTCAATTTTATTGGAGGTGGGCCCACATCACTTCTGACCAATGGGTCTTGGAAGTGGTACGCATTGGAAATTCTCCGTCCTTTATGGTTTCCCCTTGCCATTCCACAGAAAAGCGGACAGCAGTTCAGGCCACGTTGCAGGGGCTGCTAACTCTGAAGGCTGTGGTTCTGGTTCCAAAGAATCAGGAAAGCACAAGCTGTTCCACTTACTTCCAAGAAGGAGGGCTCCTTTCAACCAGTTCTAGAAATAAAGGGAAGCTTGTTTTCCTAGACCTCTTGTAAGTGTACCTACACGTTTCAATTCACAATCAGCATCTGCATTACTTGCGCATTATGGTTTTAGGCTGCCATTACCCAGGACCATTTCAGAGGTGGTGGTGGTGACTCTCCGCAAGGTGGTGACTCTCCGCAAGGTGGTATTGAATAGGGTGGTTCAGTTGCTGCAGCACCTGGGATGAGTAGTAAATTTGGCCAAGAGCAACCTTGCAACCTTCTCAGTTTCTGGAATATCTGGGTGACTGGTTCAATTCGGCTCAGGGTGCAAGGTGTTTCTTCCTGAGTCCCGCATTCAGATGATCTGGGGGCAAGTCTGAGCCCTAAGATCAGCAGTCTCCCCATTGGCATGGTCGTACCTACAGATGCTGGGATCAATGGCCACGACAATAGAGGTGGTTCCTTGGTCACACGTGCATATGCGTTACCTGCAGAGGTTCCTTCTGGCTCACTGGAATCCTCAGACTCATGAATAGAATGTGTCGTTGACTTTGCCTCCGGAAGTGAGACAACAGTTGCTTTGGTTATGCGGGGGACCATCTGGAGAGAGGATTTGAGTTGGAGATTCCCAACTGGTTAGTGTTCACTACAGATATGAGTCTACAGGGTTGGAGAGCTCACTTTCTGGAGCTAGCAGTGCAGGGGCAGTGGGTTCCCGAAGAAATGTCTTGGTTCATCAACTGGCTGGAATCCAAAGCAATTCGGCTAGCCTTGCTGCAGTTCAAGGCTCAGTTGAAAGAAAAAGTGGTGAAAGTAATGTCAGACAACACAATAAGAGGTAGCCTTCATAAATCGAGGGGGGACTCAAAGTCTGCAAGTCTCTCGGGAAATGGATCTTTCTTCTGTGGGCGGTATTTGCTGGCATTGTCAGCTTCTCAAGTCACAGGGGTCGACAACGTGCATGCGGACTGTTGTCATGAGTTGGATCCAGGAGAATTGGTTCTCGAAGTGTTTTGACTCATCGTGGAGCGATGGGGTTGGTCCTTTCTGGATCTGATAGTGAGTTGCAAGAATGCAAAAGTGGATCACTTATACAGTCTGACCTGGGAAGTTCTAGCACTCGGAGTGGATGTGTTGATTCAGTCTTGGCCACAGGTCAAGTTGCTCTGGTTTCTGCTGTGGCACATGATTAGTCTGTTAATACAGAAAGCACGGCATCCAGTCTTGGTGCTCCTGGTGGTCATGGTACACTGATCTGTATTCTGCTGGTGGAAGATCCGTGGCAGCTCCCTCTGCTCAAAGGCTTCTGTGGCAGTCTGGTATTTCATGATCCAGATTGGTTTTTGTCTTATGGTTTGGTTCTTGAGAGGGCTCAGCTGCTGAATTGAGGGGGGGCAGGTTCAGGTCCAGTGGTGTTTTAACTCTTTTGCATGCTTGAAAATTTTCCACCTCTTTGGCCTATATCTGGGTCTTGTGAGTCTTTGAAAATTGTCTTCCCATTTCAGCGTCTATTCCTTTGATCTTAGAGTTTTTACAGGAAGGTTTGAGTAAAGGTTTGGCCTTGAACATGCTCAAGGTGCAGGTGGCTGCCATAGTGTTATCAGGGACGCATACAGACATGTCTACATTTCTGAGGGGTGTGAAGCACCTTAGACCCCCCCTTGCGTTTCCTAGTGCGTTTGTGGGATTTGAAGCTAGTTTTCTCCTTTTTGGCTGGTCCGACCTTTCTTCCATTGTGGGGTATTTCCTTGTTTTGAACATAAGAACATAAACTGCCATGCTGGGTCAGACCAAGGGTCCATCAAGCCCAGCATCCTGTTTTCAACAGAGGCCAAACCAGGCCATAAGAACCTGGCAAGTACCCAAAAGCCAAGCAGATCCTATGCTACTAAAGATTGTGTTTCTTGTCGCTATCAGGCCGATACAGTACAGTGTGCTCCAGAGTGCACTGTTAACCTGCCCTTGGACGCGCGTTTTCCCTTACCCCTTATTCAATAATGGGAGGAAAATGTGCGTCCAACCCGCGGCACCTAATAGCGCCCTCAACATGCAAATGCATGTTGAGGGCCCTATTAGGTATGCCCGCGCGATACAGTAAACAAAATGTGCAGCCAAGCCGCACATTTTACTTTAAGACCTTAGGGCCTACCCAAAGGTAGGTGCTAGTTTCTGCCGGCACCGGGAAAATGCACAGAAAAGCAGTAAAAACTGCTTTTCTGAGCACCCTCCGACTTAATATGGCGATATTAAGTCGGAGGTCCCGAAGTGTAAAAAAAATTTAAAATGGGCCGGTGGCTGTCGGGCCGAAAACCGGATGCTCAATTTTGCTGACGTTCGGTTTCCGAGCCTGTGGCTGTAAGCTGTCAAACCCGCTGACAGCCGCCGCTCCGGGCTAAAAGGAGGTGCTATGGACGCGCTAGTGTCTCTAGTGCCTCCTTTTGCCTGTTTCTACTGCACCACCTAATTTGCATACTGAATCGCGCGCACCGGCCGCTCTGCCGGTGCGCGTGCCGGGAGAGCGGGCGTTCGCTCTCCCGCGGACTTTACTGAATCGGCCTGTATGTTCGGCGAAGTGGATTTGAGTTACAAGCCTTGTGTAGAGAACCTTTTTTGGTTATTACGCTGGATAGAGTACACTTAAGGACAGTACCTCCCTTTCTTCTGAAGGTGGTTTCAGATTTCCATTTGTATTAGTCTGTGTTTCTACCATCCTTAAATAGGGATTTGGATGGGCAGGAATTCAGGAAATTGCAGCCAATTTGTATGTGCAGCAGCATTTGTGTTATTTGGAAGTCACCAATGTCTTTCATAAAATGTATCGGCTTTCGCTTTCACAGAGGAATGAAGGTGGAGGTGGCCTTTCAGGCCACAGTGGCTCGATGGATTAAAGAAGTGACGACAGCAGCCTGTGTGGATGCTGGGAAATCTCTTCTGAAGCAGGTAAGAGTGCATTTGACCTTGTGCAGGCAGTTTCCTGGGTGGAATTGCATTTGCTTTCTCCAGCAGAGATCCGTAGAGCAGCAATGTGGTTTTCTTTGCATATGTTTGCCAGGAACTATGTTAGATTTGGCTGCACAGGAGGATTTGGTGTTTGCTAGGGCAGTGCTGCTTGGGCCTCAGGCAGTCTCCTGCTGTTCTGGGGAGTGGCTGTAGTTACATCACATTGGTGTGGACTGGCTTGCCCGGATGAAGAGGAAGGTGAAATTACTTCTTACCTGATTTCCTTTCCTCGAAGTAGGGCAAGCCAATCCACCATCCTGCCCTGGGCTGCCTTGAGGCGGTTGACTTTTCTGTTGTGTAATATCCTTAAGGAATGTATTGTATGGCCAGGGGGTCTGATGCACATGGAATTGCATTGTACCTGGTGAGTTTCGTTCTACGATGATTCATTTTTTCAGTTTTCCTATGAGATTATTGGCAGAGCTGAGTCCAGTGTTTCCATTATGTTTGGGGGAAAAACAAACAGATTAAAGAATTGAATAGTTATATAATGGAAGAACATTCTGTTTTGAATAATTCTTGGAGGATGCAGTATGTTGAGATGGTTTAGTTTACACAGTTGGCTTTTGAAGAAAAATACTGGCTGGCTGATGTCTGGTGAGCTATTATGAGAGGGACATCAGCAATTCATTCTCCGTCTCTATCTGTTGGCTGGAATGCACAACCCACTGATGTGGACTGGCTTGCCCTACTTCGAGGAAAGGAAATTATCAGATTAATTTCACAGTCTGCCACTCTATCCTCTAGAGATTGGATTCATTCTCTGAGAGCAGGAGCTCTTCGCACCGGGTTCACACATACAGCCTTTCACCAGCAAGTAAAAAAAAAAATCCTACATGTGATATTTGATGCAGAAGGCTGGAAGGCCCCCCCTTTTGCTGCTGGATTGCTGTCTTCATCTTAATTTTGTTGAGTTAAGTTTAGGTTGCTAAGGGAGTAAGAATGTGTAAACAGTCCTTTAAATGTATTGGTATGGTCATTATTAATCTGGTTGTGATCTGTGATGGGATAAATAAACTTGTGATAAGGCCAGGGGCTATACTGTGTTTTAAATAAAAGGCTGATTTTTAATGTAAAAAGGTTTCCTGCCTATAAATCAAAGGATGAGTTAAGGGTGATTGGGAGGGAGAGAAAGAAATACACACAAACTTAGGAAAAAACCTATCTGTTGGCTAGCTTTTTATAACACACAGACAGACGTAGTTTTACCTCTCCCCAAAACGTAAGGTCTAAAATGTCCCAAAGCAATACTTACCAAAACTCTTCAGCCACCAGCAAGATGATCCTTGCCTCTCAGTGTTCCCCTGCTGCTCCTGTTTTCATTTAATTACAAATTTTATTTTCTGATACCTTGTTTAGCAAAGAATTAAAATATATCTAAAACTAGAGGATAAACTTAATGTTTGAAACCCTTTCAGTTCCAGCCTCTTTTATATAGCATTTTTTCTTTCCCATATGATTTTGTTTACTAGTAATCTGGTCTGTTGGGTACTTTAGTGGTCAGCACCTTGATTACATATTGTGGTCTAGAGGGGCTTCAGAAGGTAACTAAGACTCTTTACAGCTAGAATGTGGCTGTCACATGGAATGAGCCTTAGGAAATGTAGAACGTTATAGGTTGGGTTTCTCCATTTAAGTTCCTGTATGAAATTTTCAGTTTGGTCTGTGCTTGCATTAGGGAATGCATAATTCTATTCCCTTTCAAATATTTCTTAGGTTTTGGGAACAGCTTTTGATCCTTTCCTGGGAGGACGAAACTTTGATGAAAAGATAGTGGAATATTTCTGTGCAGAATTCAAAACCAAATACAAGCTGGATGTGAAATCTAAAATCCGTGCCCTCTTGCGCCTCTATCAAGAGTGTGAAAAGCTGAAAAAACTGATGAGCAGTAACAGCATGGACCTTCCGCTTAATATTGAGTGCTTCATGAATGACATGGATGTGTCTGGGAAAATGAATAGGTGAGTCAGATGTGCTTTCTTAGACTAGGTTGCTTTGAATCTCATGTTCAGTATTTCTTTGCAGGGTAAATATAAGCTATAATGAGATGAAATGCCTTAGTGTTTCAGTAAGAAAAACATTTCTGATAGCACAACAATAAATGCTGATTTAGAAAAGAAGGAATGGCCTAATCATGGTTTGAGAAATGAGCTAGAAGCCAGGAAACCCGAATTAAGATTTTTAAATCTTCCCTTGATGCTCACTGTGACCTCTAGTAAGTCACTTTGAGGACAATTTTCAAAGCCATTCACCAGCTAAATGTCAATTTTCATTTCATCTTGCTACACCAGTCCAGACAGGTGGGTTATATCCCCTTCTCAGAGGACAAGCAGGAAGGTAGTCCTGACTTGGGTGACCTCATCGGGTGGAGCCCTGGTCCGGAACTTTGCTCTCAGAGTCTAGAACTTTCAAACATGCCCTACTGATAATGTGCAGCTGTAGTCATCAACCTACCTTCAGGCAGAGTCCATCATTCTTCCCCCCCACCCCCCCTCGTGGAGGTATGTGGTCTCAGGAGCCATGTGCTAATGGTATTCAGCTTTGCTCGCTCCTCAGTTTTTGTAAGCGACTTTTTTCTAGAGCTGTTACTGTTTTTCTTTCCTTTCCCTTAAGTAGTTCTATTTTAATTTCCTTTTCACTCTTTCCACTGTCTGCCAGCTAGCCACATGACTGGCCTTAGCTGTGCAGTCTGGCAGAGTCTAATACTATCTCTTATTAAATAAATCCTGCATATACAAACATAGAAATGATGGCAGAAGGCCAAACGGCCCATCCAGTCTGCCCAGCAAGCTTTCACACTTATTTATTTTTTCTCATACTTATCTGATACTCTTGGCCTTTATTAGTAACTTTTTTGTTCTATTTACCTTCCACCCCTGCCACTGATGTAGAGAGCAGTGCTGGAGCTGCATCTAAGTGAAGTATCTAGCTTAATTGGTTAGGGGTAGTAACTGCCACAATAAGCAAGCTACTCCCACACTTATTTGTTCACCCAGCCTGTACAATTCAGTCCTTGTTGGTTGTCTGAATATAAATCCTCTTTTCTTCACCCCCCTGTCGTTGAAGCAGTGAGCTATGCTGCATATGCATTGAAGGTGAAGTATCTAGCTTAATTGGTTTGGGGTAGTAATGCCGCAACAAGCAAGCTACTCCCCCGTTTTTTTGTGAATGCAGATCCTTTTTTCCACATTTCCTCTTGCCGTTGAAGCATAGAGCAATGTTGGAGTCACATTAAGCGTGTGTATGTTTATTGAATAAGGGAATTAATTGCCAGGTAGTAGCTGTCATCCCGCAAGCCACCCCCATGCCTCTTCTCTTCATTCACATCCTCTAGACATTATGGATCCACAGTGTTTATCCTACGCCCCTTGAAATCCTTCACAGTTTTGGTCTTCACCACTTCCTCCGGAAGGGCATTCCAGGCATCCACCACCCTCTCCATGAAGAAATACTTCCTGACATTGGTTTTGAGTTTTCCTCCCTGGAGCTTCAAATCGTGACCCCTGGTTCTGCTGATTTTTTTTTTTTTTTTTTTTTCCCACTGAAAAGGTTTGTCGTCTTTGGATTATTAAAACCTTTCAAGTATCTGAAAGTCCTGTATCATATCACCTCTGCTCCTCCTTTCCTCCAGGGGGTACATATTTAGATTCTTCAATCTCTCCTCAGTCATTCAATGAAGACCATCCACCTTTTGGTCACTCTTCTCTGGACCGCCTCCATCCTGTCTCTGCCCCTTCGGAGATATGGTCTCCAGAACTGAGCACAGTACTCCAGGTGAGGCCTCACCAAGGACCTGTACAAGGGGATAATCACTTCCCTTTTCTTACTCGATATTCCTCTCTATGCAGCCCAGCATTCTTCTGACTTTAGCTCTCGCTTTGTCACATTGTTTCGCAGACTTCAGATCGTTAGACACGATCACCCCAAGGTCTCTCTCCTGCTCCGTGCACATCAACCCTTCACTCTCCATCGAATACAGTTCTTTCGGATTTCCACATCCCATATGCATGACTCTGCACGACTCTGCACTTCTTGGCATTGAATCTCAGCTGCCATATCTTTGACCACTCTTCAAGCTTCCTTAAATCCCGTCTCATTCTCTCCACTCCTTCCGGCGTGTCAACTCTGTTGCAGATCTTAGTGTAATCTGCAAAAAGACAAACCTTACCTTCTATCCTGTCCGCAATGTCGCTCACAAAGATATTGAACAGGACCGGTCCAGACACCGATCCTTGCGGCACTCCGCTTAACACCGCTCTCTTCAGAGTACGTTCCGTTTACCATCACACATTGTCTTCTGTCTGTCAACCAGTTTGCAATCCAGGCCACCACCTCAGGACTCACGCCTAAGCTTCTCATTTTATTCACCAGCCTCCTGTGCGGGACCGTATCAAAAACCTTGCTGAAATCCAAGTAGATGACATTGAGCATTCTTCCTTGATCCAATTCCCTAGTCACCCAGTCAAAAAAACCAATCAGATTTGTCTGACAGGATCTTCCCCTGGTGAATCCATGCTGCCTCTGATTCAGCAATTCTTCCGACTGTAGATACTATTCGTTCTTTCAGCAGTGACTCCATTGCTTTTCCCACCACTGAGGTGAGGCTTAACAGGCCTGTAGTTTCCAGCCTCCTCTATGCTCCCACTCTTGTGAAGCAGGACCACCACCGCTCTTCTCCAATCACTCTGCACTACTCCCGTTTCTAGGGATCTATTGAACAGGTCTCACAGCGGACCCGCCAGCACATCTCTGAGCTCCCTCAGTATCCTGGGATGAACCTCATCAGGCCCCATGGCTTTGTCCACCTGTAGCTTAGTGTGTGTCCTCTCTTGCTCTGTCTGTTTTTGTAGCTTTGTCAGGTGCTGGTACGTCTGACTGAATGCAGTTCATGGGTGTTCTGTGTAGGCTGCTGAGCCTGGGGACTCATCTGAATTCTACCCGGTCAGGAGTTCATGTAGCTTCAGCAATCGATCGGCATCGATGGAGGTTCAGACAGTGAAGAAATTCAGGACCACACTGTCTGTATGGGGGCCAGAGCTCATCTTGTCCACATTCAAAGGAACCTAGTCTTCATGGGTAGGAGCCCTAGATGACATAGCCTCCCCTCCTGCTTGCCTATGATAGCAATGCAGTCTCCTTGAGACAGAGGGTGAGCAGGAGCCTGGGCAAGCAGCTTGCTGCTGCACCCTCTGTGCCATGCCCAGTAACAGTTGCCTGTGCATATCTGTGACCAGCGCACCATTGATCTGATGTGTCAATGTCAAGACCATGTTGGGGACCAGGACTGCCATTGAGCCCCATGATCACCCTGGATGCCATCGAGGTACTGGGGTGCCCTCAATGCCATCAAGGTGTGTGACTGCCCTCGATGCTGTAATGGCCTTCTGTGTCTTAAGTATCGTCTCAATATGCTGGAGTCATCGAACGCCTTGGGCTTCGATGTGGCAAAGTGGAGACAGACCTTGTGTCACCGTCCTCCTTGATGCCATCAGAGCCACCATCGGTGCCCTTGATGTCCTCTGACTTCAGTGCCCCTGGGCTCTTTGATTCCATCGACGCACTTGATCCCATCGGGGTGCATGGCCACTCTTGATGCTGAGGTAGGTGGTCTCAATGCCGCGGCAGCTCTTGATGCCGTCGAGTTGCGTGGCCTCAATTCCATCACGGTGAGGAACTGCCTTGATACCATCAATGCCATGGAGGCCATCGGGCGTGTTGGCCACAGATGCCATTCGTTGCTGCTCTTGATGAGGTTGAGGCACTGGGATCACCATTGACTACACTGGTCGTCCTTGAGGCCATTGACCGCCAGGGCTCTTGAGAGCCCTCTAGTGCCACTCAGACCTCCGAGTGACAGGGGTTTCAGCTTTGGATGGATCAAGCACCAAGGTCGCCATCCACTCGAGGCACCCAGGCACAGAGGTTTGCTGCCCTCCAGGCTTCTTGCGGTGTCTTGATGGGGCACCAAGAGGCATCCTGCTGTCCCATCAAAGACCTATGGCTATCAAGCACCATGGATACAGATGATTTCGTGGGCCTGAGCTGCTGTGATGGGGGGGGGGGGGGGGCACTGGGCCCTGCCTGGATTTGTGTACCATCTGTACTAATGAGCGCTAGTGAGCCTATCAGCCTTATTCTCCTAGGACAAGCAGGATGGTAGTCCTCACATATGGTTGACATCATCCGATGCAGCATGCCACTTTCTGCGCATCCACATGAGGTCCCCCTTCAGTCTTTTTCCGTGTTGCAGATGCCTCATGGTTTTGGAGCTCTGCTCCTATTTCGTTTTCTTGTCTGAAATCAGGATTTTTTTTTCCCGTTCCATCGTCTGGTAACCCTTTGCGATTGTGCCTCTCCTTCGCATGGTAGGATAGAAAACACTTTTCCTTCCCTTTCATTGTTGATTCCCGGTATCCTACTTCTTGGTGGCCACCGGTCATTGACTGTGGTCTGGCTATTTTTCATGACGTCATCTAGTTTGTGCTGGTGCCCCCAGTTCCCGTGGACCATGTCCATCACTGATCTGCATGAGGTTTACATCCTCTGCCTGGGGGCCTTGCACAACATCAGAGGGTGTCAGCTGGGTGACCAGATGACCCCCAAGGGCTGTCGCGTGTGTCTGGACAAAATGGAGAAACCTTTTGGTTACAAAAAGTCCGCTCCATTCACCCCCACATCGGAGTCCTTGACACTCTGTGGTTGAAGTGAACCACTCAATACGCTCCCTCTCACAACTCCTCCGACTGCATCTTCAAAGGACCAAGGGAACGGCGCTCAGTCTTTCATGATCTCGCCGGTTTCCAGGACATCTGGATCCTCTGCTTCCTCAGTGCTGGGGAAAGACGGGGCTGAGCACCGTGGGAGATCCCGCAAGCATCTAAACCAGTCGCCATTGATGTGTGGCTATGGTTTTGGTGTGGTATCGGTGGCTGCCATACCGCCGCTGAAGCAACCATGTGGCTCAGGGGCCTAATCCTCCGATATACCTGGGAGTCCCAACTGTTCCCCACCAATATCTGTGCTGGGCACTGTGCCTCCTCGGAGGAAGCACTGGTGACGCCTCGTCCCCCTTCCTTAGTACTGGCTTCACCGGACTTTCAGGAGTTGGACTGCAGAGTGCGGTGCTTCGAGCTCTGTGTAGCGTTGAGCTGCTCCCCTGCCACCGGCCCCCATACTGGTGCCAGAGCCTGCACCAACACTTTTGGCACCCCTGCTTGAGCATCTGGATGTCCTTGGCACCCTCCCGATGCATGCCTCTGGCTGCTGCTCAGTATACTGTTGGCCATAATGACACCTGTACCTAAGAAGCCTAATCATCTTTCTCTTTGCACTGGTTATTGTATTCCGGCATCTCAGCCAGGAGTGCCTGCTAATTTGTGCCAGTACTGTTTGGAGGCTCAGGGAGACCTGTCTCTTCCTCTGATTTCACTAAGCCTAGTTCTTCCCAGCCGGTTGTGGGGTCTGGATAAAGACAACTCAGGTGGGGTGCCTGATTTTGGAACTCCTAACTGGTTCCTCAGCAGGGGAAGGTAGCTCAGTGAGTACACTTCAGGTACCTCCTGGACTGGATACTTATATGTTTTCATGGATAGGATTGCAACCCCTGGAAAAATTTTCTTTAGCCTTGTCCAGTGCTCCCAGCACAGAGGTGCAGGTAGGATCCTTGCCCTGGACATTCTGTCAAGTGCCGGAGTTCTCCTAGAGTGGCAGCGGGTCCTCTGGATAGAGATCCAGATAGCACAGATGACGCCAATCCTGACTCTTGATGGTGAAATTCCCCCTGGATTAGAACTGTATTGAACTATGTTAAGATTATTTCATAGAGATGAACTGCCAGCTCTGATTTCCCAGACCTTGAAAATGCTTGGAGTTCCTGGGGCAGATTCGGTGTCTGAGCCAAAGAGAAATCCAATTTTTGTTCCCCCCCCCCCCCCCTGTGATGGAGGCCATTTAAGAATAGAATGATCTTGATTGGAGTGTCCCAGAGGCTAATTTCAGAGGGGGTTGGGTTTTGGAAGGCCTGTACTCTGGATCCAGTGATAAGAGCACTTACGTCTTCCAAAGGTAGATGCACTTGTGTGTGCAGTCTCCAAGTGTTCCCGTGGAAGGAGCAGCAGCCTTGAGGGATACTCATGATAAAAAGATTGAGACAATCCTTGAGCATTTGAAGCGGTGGCATTGACCTTGTAGATCACTTCTTGTTGTTTCTTGGTGGCTCGCTCTTGTTTGCTTCTCTCCCAGGAGGTTGATGACTCTGGGGTAAACTCCAGGGCAGTTAAGAAACTAGTTGCTGCCTTCTCAGCAGATGTGGGCTGTGATTTGGTCTGCACTTCATCCAGAGGGGGTGGCTGAGAAATCCAAGGCTAACCTCACCAAATTGCCCTTTTAATGGCTTGCTTTTGTTTGGCAATGAGTTAGAGAAACTGGCCAGTTAGTGGGGTGAATCTCCAGTTTCTCATTTGCCTGAGGAGAAGAAGCAGACGCAGCGTTCAACATGAGAAGTCGTGCTAGAGGATCCAAGCGTTTTTGGAGTGACCTTTCAGAGGACTTGACGCTTTGGTAGGTCTCAGTCCTTATGTTCCTGACAACCCAGAAGAGGCGCAGACTCGAGTAGTGGAACCTCCCGATGAAGTTTTGCTGACCCACCCCTGGGAACAGGAGATAAAGGGATGCCTCTCTTTTATTAGTTGGGTTGAGATCACATTGGATCAGTGGTCCTGAAGGTGATAGGATATGTGATGGAATTTTGCAGTGTTCCTCAGGACTTGTTCATGGAATCTCCCTGCACTCCCTGCAGAAGAAGCAGGCACTGGAAGATACATTAGCAAGGCGCCTCAGTCTGAGGGCTATAGTCCCAGTGCCCATGTCTCAAGAAAATAGAGCGATATCCCATTTATTTTGTTGTGCCAAAGGAGGGATCTTTTCTTTCCATCCTGGACCTCAAAGGCATCAGCTGTCATCTGCAAGTAAAGCATTTTTCGCTTGGAAACATTGCACTCAGTGATAATGGCTGTGCAGTCGTGTTAATTTCTGACCTCCTGTGGATCTGTCCGAGGTGTTATCACCACATTCCCCTTAGACTAGAGCATTGCTTCCTGTGGTTCGCAGTTTCTAGGACGCTATTTTGTTTGGTCTGGCCACTGTTCCCAGAACCTCTTCCAAGGTAATGGTAGTTGCGACAGAGTTGAGAGAGGATGGAATTCTAGCACACCCATATTTGGACAACTAGCTGATTCGCACCAAGTCGCTGGAAGAGCCGCATAGTGACTCGCAAGGTGACCTTCCTTTTGCAGGACTTCGGCTGGGTAGTGAACCTGGCATAGAGCAGTCTTCAGCCTGCTCAGTCGTTAGAATATCTTGGGGTTCAGTTTGACACTAAGCTGGGCAAAGTTTTCCTGCCGGAAGCACTAATTCAGAAGTTGCTGGCATAACTGATTGTTGAACCCTCTGTGCCCAATTGTGTGGTCTCACCTGCAGGTACTTGGCTTAATGGTGGCATCCCTGGAAGTGGTACCATGGGCAAGGATGCATATGCGTTCTCTGCAACGTTCCCTGCTGTCTCGGTGGAACCTGCAGTCTCAGGACTATTCGGTTCGGCTCCACCTGCCGATGAAGTTTTCCCAACTGCAGTGGTGGCTGCTGGCAAATCATGAAAGGAGGGTAGTCTCCCTTGCCCCACCGGACTGGCTAGTACTGACAACGGGTGCAAGTCTCCTTGGTTGGGGAGATCACAGCACAAGGATGCTGGAATGCAGAAGAGTTTGAAACATCAATCACCTGGAAGCCAGGGTGGTCCAGTTGGCATGTTTACAGTTTGGCGATAGGCTACAAGGTCAATCCGAATATTGTCTGACAACGCAACGACTGTGGCTTACATCAAGTGGCAGGGAGGTACCATGAGCCAAGTGTCACTGGAAATAGATCAACTTATGGAATGGGCAGAAGTATATCTCCAGATGGTCTCAGCCTCACACATTGCAGGCAGAGACAATGTAAGGGCAGATTTTCTCAGCAGGGAGAGTCTGGATCCAGGAGAGTGGGCATTGACAGATGAGGCATTTTAGCTGATTCTGGACTGCTGGGATCTTCCATTCCTAGACGTCCTGACGACTTTGCACAATGCGAAAGTTCTGTGATTCTTCAGCTGCAGGAGAGATCCAATGTGATTGGAGATTGATGCCCTAGTGCTGGAGTGACTGGAAGACAAGTTACTGTTTGCCTTTCCTACATGGCCCATGTTGGGCAGATTGGTTTGGAGGATCGAGCACCACAGAGGGATGGTGCTCTTGGTAGCTCCAGACTGGCCCAGGAGAGCATGGTATGCAGATCTGCAGAGGATCCTGGCTGATTTGCCTCTTCCGGCGCACAGGACCCTGTTGTGGCAGGGACCTGTCCTTCACGAAGATCAGATGTAATTTTGTCTTACGGTTTGGCCCTTGAAAGGGCTTGCTTGCTGAAGCGGGGATACTCTGCAGCGGTCATTTCCACCTTACTGAGAGCTAGAAAATTCTCCACTTCCTTGGCCTGTGAGCGGTTTGTAGAGTGTTTTGAGGCCTGGTGTGAGTATCGAGGTACTCTTCCTTCCTTAGTCAAGGTTCTGCTCATTTTGGAACTTTTGCAGGATGGCTTGAATAAAGGCTTGGCTCTGTTTCTTGAAGGTGCAAGTAGCCTGTTTCAGGGATCGGGTATAAGGTGGATTCTTGGCTAATCCTAATGTGGCCTGTTTTCTGGAAGGAGTGAACCATCTTAATCCTGTTGTAGTTTCTGTTGCCCCTTTGGCTTCTTAATTTGGTGTTGGATTTCTTGGCAGGCCCTATGTTTAAACCACTGTGTACCCTGTCCTTGAAGTTATCGACCTTGACAACTGTGTTCCTTGTGGCAATTTGCTTTGCTCGTAGGATTTCTTTCCTTCAGGTGATTCCAGGAGCAGTACTGCTGCATACTACTGTTCCTTCCTTTTTACTGAAGGCTGTCACTGAGTTTCACTTGAATCAGTCCATCTCCCTGCCGTCTCTGAACAGACAGATGCAGAGGAGTATAGTCTGTTGTGACCCTTTGATGTCAGGTATCTGGAGGTTTCTAAGCCTTTCCGGAAGTCTGAAATGCCTGTTTGTTCTTCATGGCGGTACTAGACAGGGAGAGCCAGCCTCACGGGCTATGATAGCTTGCTGGATTAAGAAAGTAGTCAGGCTGTGGATGCAGGGGAAGCAGTTACCTAGTCAGGTTAAGGCTCATTCCACTAGGGCTCAAGCAGTTTCATGGGCAGAAGTTAGATATTTGTCCCCTGTCGACATTTACCGAGCTGTGACGTAGTCCTCCTTACACCCCTTTTCCAGGTATACTCTGGATGTGCAGGCCCTGGAGGGTGCGGCCTTTGCACATGACTAGACCGCAGGCAACCTCCTACCCTATTTGGGAGTACCTTGGGTGCATCCCACTTGTTCTGGATTCATCTGACTGGACGCTAAGAAATGAGAAATTTCTCCTTACCTGATAATTTCCTTTTCTTTAGGACAGTCAGATGAATTAATCTTCCCTCCCATGGTCACCGAATGATTGCATCAAAGTCCTCTTGAGTGACTACGTGTTATGGGGATTACTGGTAAGTGTTAAGTCCCTAGACTTAACTTTTATACAATCCTGTCTGAGCTCAGTGTTACCTATTGGCGGAGTATTGAAATGGTTATTTTTAATCAAGAATTTTGTTGGTCTTAGTTGCTTTTGAAGACAATGGAACCTTGTACACAGAAATTAAAAAAAAAATTAAAAACATGGCTCTTCAAACAGGCTTTCACCTAATGCTAAGTTTTTTCAGTCAACGTTTTTCCATCACATTTTTCAATCAAGTATCTTAATATCAGAGTATTATATGTTTAGACTTGATCCTAGTTCCTATATCCTAGTTTAATGTAAGGCGGATTGATTACAGGAAGACCATACCATTTGTTATTTTTGATCCCAGTTCCTGTATGCTTCTCTCGTTTTGCTGTAAACTGATATATGTACTATTTGCACATGAATGTCGGTATATAAAAGTTCAAAATAAATAAATAATGCCCTTTATCCATCTTATTCTTTCTCCCATAAACCTCATTTTTCACACCCCTGTTTACATGATCCTTCTCTCTGCCCAACCCTTCCAACTGTACATTGATGATCCTCCTATCCTGCCTTTACATGCCCTCTCAATCTTTAAACCTCTTTAACTGTAAACCTCATTGAGTTTTCCACATGTTAATTAGGTTCCTCAATTGAAATCCTGATATCTTTCACGTTACCCTATTTTATATTTATTCTTATGTTTATAGTTATTTACCTTAAGTTAAATTATTGTTACCAACTGTTCTCCGTAAACGTTCTATATTTAATCACCCTGTTCCGTGTAAACGGCTATCTGTATATAAAAGCCTTTAAATAAATAAATACTGGCAGGCTGATGTACTGCAGGGATATATGTACTGTGACTTCAGTTTGCTCAGTCTCCATTTGCTGGTAGAGGTGCATAACTCACTTGTTCTGGATTCATCTGACTGTCCTAAAGAAAAGGAAATTATCAGATAAGTAGCAATTTCTCATTTTTAGCTTGGGGGGATCCCTCCTCAAATTTGGATGCTACTTCTGAAGAGGTCTCAGGAATCTATCTGGGCCTCCATGTCAACCCTTTTTTCCTCCTTCCTAGGGGACTTTCCCCTTAGAATGATTAAGGTTTTCTATCAGACCTTAGTGGAGCAGGGGTCCTAGGGGCCTCCTCCAGATGAGTTTGCCTCTTTCTTTTTTTTTTTGCTTGACAGTTTTTTCTTCTAAACACCCCAGGCTTAGAGGAGGTTCTCAGCATTCTGGGGGAGGGGGTTTCCTCAGCCCTTCTCTATTGAAGTGCTGGGTGCAGATGGTTGTTGGCAAGAAGAGGAAAGATTGTCCTGTGGGCGGGCCCTAAGTCTGAGACATCTCCAGGGTATCCATAAGCCATCTGAAAACCTTTCCATGTCATAAAATGGAGGACATGGTTGTTTTGGAATTGGATTCCCCTTAGGGGGTCTCAAAAGTATCAAAACCTTGAATAGGCTGTATTCATTGCCAGGGGAGGTCATAGAGTAGTGTTTTGTTTTGTTTTTTGACGAGTGATTTTATCAAATTTGAGGATGATACAAAATTATTAGAGTACTTAAATCACAAGTGGACTGTGATACGTTACAGGAGGACCTTGCAAGACTGAAAGATTGTGCATCCAAATGGTAGATTAAATGTAATGTGGACAAGTGCAAGGTGATGCATATAGGGAAAACTAACCCTTGCTGTAGTTACACGATATTAGGTTCCATATTAGGAGCTACCACCCAGGAAAAAGATCTAGGCACCATAGTGGATAATATTTTAAAATCGTCGGCTCAGTGTGCTGCAGCAGTCAAAAAAGCAAACATAATGTTAGGAATTAAGAAGGGAATGGTTAATAAAACGGAAAATGTCATAATGCCTCTATCGCTCCATAGTGAGACCGCACCTTGAATACTGTGTACAATTCTGGTCGCCGCATCTAAAAAAAGATATAGTTGCGATGGAGAAGGTACAGAGAAGGGTAACCAAAATGATAAAGGGGATGGAACAGCTCCCCTATGAGGAAAGGCTGAAGAGGTTAGGGCTGTTCAGCTTGGAGAAGAGATGGCTGAGGGGCGATATGATAAGAGGTCTTTAAGATCATGAGAGGTCTTGAATGAGTAGATGTGACTCTGTTATTTACACTTTTGAATAATAGGACTAGGGGGCATTCCATGAAGTTAGCAAGTAGCACATTTAAAACTAATTGGAGAAATTCTTTTTCACTCAACGCACAATAAAGCTCTGGAATTTGTTGCCAGAGGATGTGGTTAGTGCAGTTAGTGTAGCTGGGTTCAAAAAAGGTTTGGATAAGTTCTTGGAGAAGTCCATTAAACGGCTATTAATCAAGCTTACTTAGGGATTAGCCACTGCTATTATTGCATCAGTAGCATGGGTTCTTCTTAGTGTTTGGGTAATTGCAGGTTCTTGTGGCCTGGTTTGGCCTCTGTTAGAAACAGGGTGGCTGGGCTTGATGGACCCTTGGTCTGACCCAGCATGGCAATTCTTATGTTCTTGTGTTCAATATTTGTATTAAATAATTTCTGAATAATTCCAGAGGATCCATCTTTTTTATGATAAAATTATTAACCCTCAAATTTAATGATCTTATAGAATTTTCAAAGATTTTCCATTCTCCTATGAACCTCCCCTTCAGCATTTATTTGGTTTTGAATCTTTTCTATTTGTGAAACATGCTTAACTAGCTCATTCACTTCTTTTCTTTGATCTTCCAATTTTACTGTATTTTGTACAGAACTAGTAGTATTCATTACTACTTCAGTTAATTTGTTAATTGACATGTCTAATTTAACTATATAGTTCCACAAACTTCTAAGTTATGTTAGCTGGTTTCAACAACTATCTGATTTAATTACTACTTCAGTATTACATTTTTCTTTAACAGGGTTAGTTAGTTTTGGGGGTACTAGTTTCTCTCAGAATAACACTAGGATCCAAAGTGTTCAAGTGTAATATATCTTGAGTCATTTGTTCAGGTGGTTTCGGTACTTCAACAAGTTGTTTAGGCACATCTACCAAGTCCAGAGGTGTCAAGATTTCATCTTGCAGATTCCCTGGACTCAGGTGGTGAAGGTGTAGCCGGTGCTTCCAGGCTCAATGATGTTTCCTTGACCCGGGGAGATGCATTCCGCTCTAATACATCTCCCACAGCGGTCAGCCCTATGGGGGGATTCTGTGTTGTCTAACCATTCTGATACAGTTCTTTGTCCTGTTTCTACTGCTGCCCCTCCAGTTGAAGGCCTTAACTTGGCCTTCCTTTTGGTATGTGGCATCTTACCAAAAGGAAAACTTCAAATGTATCAGATGGAATAATGCAATAAATTTCATTCAAAAAATTCACTTTTGGAAGCATAAAGGAGTAAAGCGACTTAATACAGTTAATCTTACTTGCAGTGGATTCAGAATTTATAGTCCGCTGTAGAGGCAGATCAGGCAGAATCCCGGCAAAGCCCAGCTTAGCCGCGTGGCTTTAGCGGCGTGCTGCAGACGGGTTACTTTTATAATCCACTTCCGGGTCCCGCCTTTGAAGCATGCCTCTGTGTCGTAATTTCCAGCTGGTGATAGAGTAATTACCGTCGGGGCAAAGCGTTTACCCCCAGATTCCTCAGCTGCAAGGTAATGTAAAGCAGCAGGTTGGATTCTGAGGTGGACAGAGGATCACACGTTTATGGTGGCTCCTGTTTGGCCAAGGAGCAGGTGACAGATTAAAAAAAAAAAAAATTAGATGTTCACGTGATGTGGTGAGCCTGGGAAGACTGGTTTCTCAGAGTTCTGGATACTACCCCTCTGTATCATCTGCAATCTTATCTCAAATGTGGTTAAACTTAAGAAAAATTCATCCTAGATGACAGTATAAATATGGATAGACCAGTTTATGCAAAAATTTTCAAGAAAGGTATCCTTATACGTTTCACAAACCTCCCGCTCTCGAATAGAGAATTGGTAAAATTGGGGAAGGGGAAAAGAGGGAGGGAGGTTGTGTGGTTAGAAGGGGGTTAACATTAAATCTCAAGAGGCGTAGGTGTACAATAGAGAGATTTGTCTGAAGGCGAAGAGTAAGACTTAAAAAGTTACAGCTATGGCTTTACAGAGGGGGATGGCAGAAGGATTGTGGATGCGGAGGGTATGGCTGGGAACCCTTCACCTGGGTAAAGCAAAAGTCATACAAGATACAGGTTTATGGGTGATTTAAAATTAGGATTATATCGTGGAATGTGGATGGCATGGGCTCTCCTATAAAGCGTAAGAAAATACTCAGGCTTTACATAAACATAAGATATCAGTAGCATGTATTCAAGAAACATCCTTATTAGAGGCAGAGAATGGGTAAAAGATTATTACTTAGCTGCAAAAGGGAAGGAAGGGGAGGTTTGCTATTCTCTTCAGTAAGAATGCTAGCTTTCAGAAGACCAATGAACAGATTTGGAAGGCAGGCTTATAATTCTTATGGGGAAATTGAATAGGAAAGAAAAAACATTCTGCAGTTTATATGCCCTGAATGAATATAACTTTTTTTTTCGTGTACAAGTTTAGAAGGAAAACTGATGGAAGTAGTTAAAGGAATGCTCATTAAGTGGTGGTTTTAATTGTGTACATGAACAAATCAGTGGGAGGTCACAAACTGGGCAACAAGAAGTTGAAAGGAATAGTGTTTTTATGCAAAATGCTACAATTTGTAGAAATATGGAAGGTTCGCAACCCAGATGTCAAAGATTTTACACACACTTAGCGTGCACATGGGTCACTCTAGAATTGAGTATAGCTTAATGTCTCAAGCCATTTTTCCAAAGGTGGTATCTACTAAAATTCTATATCTGACCATTCTCTGTGTGGATTTTAAAATTACAAATGATGGGAAGCAACAAATGTGGAGATTTCCTACTTTCTTGGCAGATATAGAATTTTGAGAATATTTGCTGAAGAAGTGGGAAACCTTTGAAATCAATAATAGTCAACATATGGATCCCCCTTCATTCTACTGGGAGACTAGTGAACCAGTTCTTAGGGGTAAAATCATTTTTTTATGGAAAAACAAATCCTTGAATAAAACTATTACAATTAGAGAAGCTGAAGTTCCTTAAATGGAAACTGATCAGACAAAATAATAGACCCTGACAGAATATCAAACTGTGCTTGAGACCCTAAAATCCCATTTACATATGAGGGCAAAAAAAAATGTTGCAGCATGCAGAGCATAATTTTTCATTTTGACAACAAAACTGGGAAGTTATTAGCTAGTGCAGTGACAATTTGGAAGGGGAAAACATTGAAAGAATGCAGTCAAAGCAGGGAAGCACTATGGCAAAGAGGAAATATGTGAAATTATTTTTATGAATACCTTTCTCCTAGGACAAGCAGGATGATAAGAACATAAGAAAATGCCATACTGGGTTAGACCAAGGGTCCATCAAGCCAAGCATCCTGTTTCCAACAGTGGCCAATCCAGGCCATAAGAACCTGGCAAGTACCCAAAAACTAAGTCCATAACCTATTTGTGGTAGTCCTCACAAATAGGTGATGGAAAACTTCTGTCATTTTCTAGAAACTTCGGCTGCCACACTGAGCATACCTAGCATGCCACTATCCCTGTGTTGACATGGGGTCTCTTCGGTCCTTCTTTTCCACGGAGCTATTGTCTTGTGGAGGTGGAACTTGTGCTCTTTAGTGGGAAAAGTAGTCTTTTCTTCACAAACCTTTTCATTTTTTTGCATCTTTTTTTCCTGTACTGGGTCTCTCTTTGGTCCCCTCATGTTCTTGGTTGGTTGAGTACTTTTTTCTTCTCCCATATCCATCGGTTGTCGTGCCTCGCAGTTTCTGCATGCCTCAATGCTGCCTTGGGCTTCCACCGATGCCCCCGGTGCTCCCGAACTGTGTCCCTAACAGATCCATATGAAGTGTGCATCCTCTGCCTGGGGGCGTTGCATGATGTCCATGGCTGCCAATTGTGTGCCCAGATGACCCTGAAGGGCCGGCGGGCCAGGCTGAATAAAATGGAGAAGGTCTTCTGCTCGGGCAAGTCCGATCCCTCTATGCTGGCATCGGAGCCTTTGATGCCTAGGGACCAGGGGGAACAGATTACCCTCGATTCTCCGGTTACCTCTCCTCCTTTGAAGCTCTCGGAGCAGGGGGCTCTCTGGAGATTGGCCAGTCTGTGTCCTCGAAGTCCTGGATATCCAGGTTATCATCCTCAGCGCCGGGTAAAGATTGGGCTGAGCATGGTGGGAGATCCCGCAAACATTGATACCAGTCCTGTCCGATCACGGGTTGTGTAGGGCCGGCAGGTATTTCTACTCATCATCTAGCCTGGCTTAGGTCCTCGTACCTTCGTCCTGAAGTCCAGGACTGGCTGGTGGACTTGCCTTGCACCAGGGATAATCTTTTCAGTGACAAGGTCAAGAAGGCAGTTGCATAGTTAAAGGACCACCATGAGACCCTCCAATACATGTCTGCTGGACCCTTGGCCTCACTGGCCTCTTCTAAGTGGTTGCTGCATATGGGACAGAGGAGACCTTTCTCTAGACCTAGAAAGTACTTATCTCCGGCTCCCCCTCCATGCTACAGTAAGCGAGCACCAGGGGCAGATCCCACCAGCAGCAAGACCCATGCCCACAGCTAGCCCCCCCCAGGCCAGTCCCACTACGGGATTTTGACTTATGGCAAGGGAGCATGTGCCAAGGGATCCCTTGGTTGGGGGCCAGTTCTACTTGCCCGTGTCGTCCTGTCTATCATTAGATGCGGTTATCAGCTAAATCTTGTGGTCACTCCACCAGAATTTCCCACAGGCCCGCAGTGGGGTCTCGTCTTGCATCCATAGCTGCGTCAGGAGGAACTCTTGGCCCTTCTCCAAGCCATGGCGGTGAAATCAGTTCCTCAGGGACAGCAGGGTTGGGTTTTACTCCAGTTACTTTGATTCCAAAGAAAACAGGGAAGCCTTCGACCCATTGTGGATTTGCGAGCCTTGAATAGATTCCTCAAAAAGGAAAAATTCAAGATGGTATCCTTGGGCACCATAATTCCCCTGTTGAGCCAAGGGGACTGACTTTGCTCCCTCAACCCAAAGGATGCATACACATGCATCGCGATCCTTCCAATTCACAGGAGGTATCTTCGCTTTGTGGTTGGTCTTCAACATTTTTGGTATTGCGTGCTTCCTTTTGACCTTGCTTCTGCGCCACGAGTATTCACAAAATGTCTCGCCGTGGTGAGGCTTAACTGCACCAGTTTGGCGTCCAGGTGTTTCCATACCTGGACGACTGGCTGGTGCAAAGCGACACGCAAGCCGCAGTATTGCATAGTACCATTCAGGGCCTGGTGTATCTGGGATTTTTAATCAACTACCCAAGTCAAATCTCTGCCCCTTGTTATGGCTGGCTTTCATCGGGGCAGTCTGGATGCATCACAAGCCAAGGCCTTCCTGCCACACAACAGAGCGAAGGAAATTCAAACGAGCAGCCTGGTTTCAACACGGCGCATGTTGCAACTTTTAGAGCACATGGCCGTGGCCGTGCATGTCACTCCCTTTGCCCGTCTCCATATTTGACGAGTCCAGTGGTCAAGGTCCCCCCATGGCAACAGGCCACCCAGGGCCTGCAGGTCCACATCTGGGTGTCCCCATCACTGAAGACCTCCCTGACTTGGTGTACGTTTCCACTCAACCTAGAGTGCGTATTCCTTTTTGGGCACCCTCGCCTCAGGTTGTGCTGACCATGGACCCGTCCCACCTGAGGTGGGGAGCCTACAACGATGGCCTCCGTACTCAGGGTTTCTGGACTGTGTAGGAGTCGCAGTGCCAGGTTAAACCTCTTGGAATTGAGGGCGATTCAGTATGCCCTATGGGCCTTCCGGGATTGCTTAGCCAACAAGGTTATCCTCTTTTGGACAGACAACCAAGTGGCCATATAGCATATCAAGACAAACGTACAAGGTCCTTCCTCCTTTGCCAGGAGGCAGTGCAGATTTGGAGCTGGGCACTAGCGCAGGGGATGTTTCTCTAGGCTGTGTACCTGGCTAGTGCAAAGAACGCCCTAGCGGACCGGCTGAGCCACACCTTCCATCCTCTAGCACGGTTCCTGAAACAGGAGGTAGCAGATCGGCTTTTCCATCTCTGGAGGACCCCGGATGCGGATCTGTTCATTTCCCTCAGCAATGCGAAGGTTTTCCAATATTGCTGTCTGACCAGGTCGGATGACGTGCCACCCACGGATGCCTTTGCAATCCATTGAGGGATGGGGCCTCCTGTATGCCCATTTGCCTCTTCCATTAGTATTGAAGACTCTCCTGAAACTTCCAAGACCAGGTATCCATGATCCTTGTTGCCCCGCATTGGCCATGACAGGTATGGTTCCCGCTTCTGTGGCAACTGTACAGGTGGAACCTGATTCCTCTGGGGACAGCTCTGGACCTCCTTTCCCAGGATCAGGGCAGACTTTTCCATCCCAACATCCGTGCCCTGTCCCTCATTGCTATGGATGTTGAAAGGTTGATCCTGCAACCCATGGCTCTTTCAGAGGATGTGATCAAGGTCCTGGTGGCTTCCAGGAAGCTGTCCACCAGGAAGTATTATGCATTAAGTGAAAGATGTTCACCATATGGTGTGCAACAAGGTAATTAAACAGAGGGAAATTCTTTTTACACAACTCTCTGATATCGCATAACTGTATTACGTCACAGAGAGACCATACATAGAAATATAATTTATCATTTATTAGAAATCACAAGGTATTCACCTATCTAGACATTTTAAAATCTAAACTCACACATTCAACCACCATTCACACACCAACATAAAAATCTATATTGCACAGACGATATTCATCAATCCTAAATTACAATTAACAAGTATACATCATTTTTACTACATTAAAGTTATTCATATCCAATTTATTCAAATGTTTCTTAGTGTTTTTCTTGTGTGTCCAACAAAGGATCTCCTTGTTTCGCCTTCCAATCAGGCTTCCTCAGGGACTTAATCTCATAAAGCCGGTTATTTATCTCTCATTGTTTATATCTTGAGACTTTTGTTCTTATTCCACCACTAAAAAAACTAAAAACAAAAAATTTTTTTTATATTCCAAAAGTCAATCAGCATAAATCAATAACCGTTATATCAACCCAAAGCTTACCTCTCATAAGGTACAAATCTTCACACTTCTCATTCTACCATCGGTATAGCTCAAGGTTATTTCCAGATAAACATGCCTTCCCAAACCAGCTTTTGATCACTACAACAAACAACCGAAACATACAGAACCTCCACCACATAACTATATCCCGAATCAAATTTACCCCGTATCTCAATTTACTCACGCCTCTCAGTAGTGCAAAACATTACAACCGAACACCACCGCTGGTTCCAGTCTTTTAATAACTCATCTCAGACAATTCATCAACATTGATTCAATATGGAACCTTGCGTGTTGTGCCTCATTGTATCTATTAAAAACCAATAAGTAATTCCTTACAATTCATCCTTTAAATACAAACTTACCATTACTTTGTAGCACTCCTAACCACAATCATTTCACCTCCGCCATACTTACACGTGACCCGACGTAGCACTCTACGCCGGAAGTAGAGTACCGATGTTGAATACTCAAAACTTTATATACTTGCCTCCAAACAATCCATTTATCCACCCCTTCAATTGGTTCTCATTCAAAAAAATGCATGCCATTCAATGGCTTCATTGAGGCCCGATGGTATAATAGTTCGCCAATTAAAAATGAATCGTTGTTCCGTCCTTCTTAAAGCTCCAGACAAATCCCCACCATGCTTCAATATTACTCGTTTAATCACAAAAAAACGAATCTCATCTACAGAATGATTTTTTTTAACACCCAGTGTTCTACCAGGGGAGCATGTTCTCGACGTGTCCTAATACGACTGCGATGTTCAATAATTCTTAAGCGTATCGAACGCGCCGTTTGACCCACATAGATCAACCCACATGGGCAAAGTATGGCGTATACTACACCGCTAGAACTGCAATCGAATCTCCCAGGGATCTTATAAGGGTGCTTTAAATGAGAATGTTCAAAAACTTTACACACCATTACTGAAGAACAGACCGAACAGGCCTCACATCTGAATTGACCACAATTTTCATCAGGATCTAATGGACTGTTATAATCTCTCAATTGTTCACGTAACGACTGGTGCTTTTTCATCGCAAAAATTGGTGTCTCTCTGAATTGAGAATTAATAGTCAAAATGTGCCAATGTTTTAAAATGGCTTGTTTAATACTCCCAGATTTTGCAGAATAAGGGATGGTACAAATTGGTCGAGTTAATCTCTCCTTGGTATTAGATATCAAAAGATTTTCCCTGTTTGAATATAATGCCCGCTTGTAGGCCTTTTTCACTATAGATTTACTATACCCCCTGGACACAAAGCGTTCCGATAATTGGTAAGCCTGTGCTTTAAACTCTGCTGTAGAGCTGCACAAGCGTCTGTAACGTAAAAACTGTCCTGTTGGAATATTATTTTTAAGCGTTTTTGGATGAAAGCTCCCATAATGTAATAAAGTGTTACGATCCGTGGGTTTTCTATGTACACTGGTAACCAACCTGTGTTCATGAATCGACACTTTCATATCCAAAAATACTGTAGATCCTGTGTTTTGAGTCACTGTAAAAATCAAATTTGGATCACTAGAGTTCATCATATCCAAACATCTCTCCAAATCAACCCTGTTACCTCTCCAGATGAAAAATAAATCATCTATAAACCGTTTCCAATAGATGATATTATGAAATAAAGGTGAACTGTAAATAAAAGTCTCCTCAAAATTTGCCACATAGAGGCAAGCTGTACTGGGGGCTAATGGGGACCCCATCGGAATACCACTGACTTGTAAAAAGTATTCAGTTTTATAACTGAATATATTCCTAGTAAGTGCTATTTCCGCAATGGTAATCAGAAATTTTAACCTTCGTCTGGGCATATTCATCCTTCTAAGTTCACCTTTAATAATGTCTAATGCCGACTGTTGTGGAATACTGGTGTATAAAGAGGTTATATCAGCAGTCACCAATAGCCAATCCGATTCTATATACTGTAATGCTGTCAATGAATTAATGAAATCTGTGGAATCCTTTATATATGACCGAATGGACAGTACATTAGGTTGTAATAAATGATCCAACCATTTTGCAATGGGTTCCAATACTGTCCCAATTCCAGCCACTATAGGGCGGCCAGGTGGGTTAATGAGAGTTTTATGAATTTTTGGAAGTATGTAAAAATGAGCCGTGACTGGAAATAATACCATTAAATAACAAAATTCCTTGTCAATAATAATCTTATCTTTCAATGCATCTTCCAAAATCTCATTAATGTATTGATGTAATGAACCGGTGGGATCACTATCCAACTTCTTGTACGATTTCTCGTCTGCCAACTGTCTGTAAACCTCATAATCATAGTCCCTAATATTCATAAGAACTATTCCACCACCTTTTATCAGCGGCCACAATTTTTATAGTAGGATCATCTCTTAACTGTTTAAGAGCTCTCCATTCATCCTTTGAGAGATTATATTGTAAATATTCATTCTGTTCATCTATATGATCAACCTCAGCTAGCACCAGTGTTTGAAATGTTTGTAACAAATGACTTGGGGGAGTTGGAGGTACCCATTTAGACGGTTTATATAATCCTCCTTTCTCAAATGAAGTATTCTCATTGGAAAAAAATTCTCGGATGTGTAACCGTCTAAAAAATTTTTGCAGTTCAGTACGAGTCTGAAATGCATCATTCTTACTACATGGCACAAAAGACAACCCTCTATTCAAAAGATTTAACATGGGTTCAGTAAGCATCATATCAGATAAATTAAAAACCAAGGTCTCACCATCAATTCTCCTATCTGCCCTTACCGACGTAAATTGTAATTCGTGTTTACTTTTCCTCTCTGATGTTTTGAGCCCCGCGTACCGCGGTTGCCCCGGGATCATGAATCTAAAAAATTCGAACTTGAGTAATTTGCAGATTCCCCTGAGTCACCAGCTTTGTCTCCCTCAAAAAACCTCACTTTTCTATTATCTTTCTTTTATGCCATTCATCTGAATCTTCAGACGATTCATCCGAAGATGAAAAGTCACCCTTTTTCTTATATTTCGTTCTCTTATTTGTCTGCATCCAATGATACACATGCCCTCCATTGTAATCTCTATCATCCCTTCTAAACTTTTCTATTTTCACTTGTTTGGTTTCTTGTTTATATTCATCCAACTGAGTTTATAACTCGCTCAGGTGAATCTGCATCGATTCTGGAGGAATTTCCTCCCGAATCTTAATTAACTCTAAGTCGATTTCCTTAGTTAAGGTCTCCATCTGTACTTTCGTGTTTTCTATGATCAGAATCATCAGATCATGCGAACATTTATTGAGTATGGAGTTCCATTTTTGAACGAAACTCTTAAAAATAATATTCCAACAGGACAGTTTTTACGTTACAGACGCTTGTGCAGCTCTACAGCAGAGTTTAAAGCACAGGCTTACCAATTATCGGAACGCTTTGTGTCCAGGGGGTATAGTAAATCTATAGTGAAAAAGGCCTACAAGCGGGCATTATATTCAAACAGGGAAAATCTTTTGATATCTAATACCAAGGAGAGATTAACTCGACCAATTTGTACCATCCCTTATTCTGCAAAATCTGGGAGTATTAAACACGCCATTTTAAAACATTGGCACATTTTGACTATTAATTCTCAATTCAGAGAGACACCAATTTTTGCGATGAAAAAGCTCCAGTCCTTACGTGAACAATTGAGAGATTATAACAGTCCATTAGATCCTGATGAAAATTGTGGTCAATTCAGATGTGAGGCCTGTTCGGTCTGTTCTTCAGTAATGGTGTGTAAAGTTTTTGAACATTCTCATTTAAAGCACCCTTATAAGATCCCTGGGAGATTCGATTGCAGTTCTAGCGGTGTAGTATACGCCATACTTTGCCCATGTGGGTTGATCTATGTGGGTCAAACGGCGCGTTCGATACGCTTAAGAATTATTGAACATCGCAGTCGTATTAGGACACGTCGAGAACATGCTCCCCTGGTAGAACACTGGGTGTTAAAAAAAAATCATTCTGTAGATGAGATTCGTTTTTTTGTGATTAAACGAGTAATATTGAAGCATGGTGGGGATTTGTCTGGAGCTTTAAGAAGGACGGAACAACGATTCATTTTTAATTGGCGAACTATTATACCATCGGGCCTCAATGAAGCCATTGAATGGCATGCATTTTTTTGAATGAGAACCAATTGAAGGGGTGGATAAATGGATTGTTTGGAGGCAAGTATATAAAGTTTTGAGTATTCAACATCGGTACTCTACTTCCGGCGTAGAGTGCTACGTCGGGTCACGTGTAAGTATGGCGGAGGTGAAATGATTGTGGTTAGGAGTGCTACAAAGTAATGGTAAGTTTGTATTTAAAGGATGAATTGTAAGGAATTACTTATTGGTTTTTAATAGATACAATGAGGCACAACATGCAAGGTTCCATATTGAATCAATGTTGATGAATTGTCTGAAATGAGTTATTAAAAGACTGGAACCAGCGGTGGTGTTCGGTTGTAATGTTTTGCACTACTGAGAGGTGTGAGTAAATTGAGATACGGGGTAAATTTGATTCGGGATATAGTTATGTGGTGGAGGTTCTGTATAATGTTTCGGTTGTTTGTTGTAGTGATCAAAAGCTGGTTTGGGAAGGCATGTTTATCTGGAAATAACCTTGAGCTATACCGATGGTAGAATGAGAAGTGTGAAGATTTGTACCTTATGAGAGGTAAGCTTTGGGTTGATATAACGGTTATTGATTTATGCTGATTGACTTTTGGAATATAAAAAAAAATTTTTGTTTTTAGTTTTTTTAGTGGTGGAATAAGAACAAAAGTCTCAAGATATAAACATTGAGAGATAAATAACCGGCTTTATGAGATTAAGTCCCTGAGGAAGCCTGATTGGAAGGCGAAACAAGGAGATCCTTTGTTGGACACACAAGAAAAACACTAAGAAACATTTGAATAAATTGGATATGAATAACTTTAATGTAGTAAAAATGATGTATACTTGTTAATTGTAATTTAGGATTGATGAATATCGTCTGTGCAATATAGATTTTTATGTTGGTGTGTGAATGGTGGTTGAATGTGTGAGTTTAGATTTTAAAATGTCTAGATAGGTGAATACCTTGTGATTTCTAATAAATGATAAATTATATTTCTATGTATGTGGTCTCTCTGTGACGTAATACAGTTACACCATATGGTGTGAGCAGATGGGTCTCTATCCCTTCTCTTGGCCTGTCCGAAATCTTCTGAACCTCTTGGATGTGGGTCTTAAAACCAACTCATGCGCATGCACCTCAGCGCCAAAGGCGCATACCATCAAAACATGGATGGTTCACCCATCTCAGTGCAACCTATCATGGGGTGGTTCAGCGAGGACTTCTTCAGCTGCAGCCTTCACTGAGGCCCCCTGCAGTCTCATGGGACCTGAAAGCCTAGCTGATGAAACTGCCATTTGAGCCGTTCATTTGTGCGCGCTCAAACATTTCACATGGAAGGTGGTCATCTTGATAGCAGACAGTTCTGCGCATGCACCTTTCGTTTCTGCCCAAGGAGGTTACAAATTTCCATCTTAACCAGTCCGTTGTGCTGCTTAATTACCCCCCCCACCCCGCCTCATGCCGGCCCGGGAGTGAGGACGCTGCCTACACTGAATTGTAAGAGGGCCCTGGCCTTCTACCTGGACTGTATAGCAGGCCACAGGCTGTCCTCCCAGCTGTTTATCTCATTTGACTCCAACCGGCTGGGCAAGGCTGTTACCAAGTAGACTCTTTCCACCTGGGTAGCAGACTGTATCTTTCTGCTATGAGCAGGCAGGCCTGCACCTGGAGAGTTCCTCCACGGCGCACTCTGTAAGGGCCATAGTGACCTCTGCAGCTTACCTCCGTGCAGTTCTGTTGGGAGAGATCTGCAGAGCTGCGACATGGAGTTCTCTTCACACATTCGCTGTGCATTGTCTGGATAGGGATGGCTGGGATAGCAGATTCGGCCAGTCTGTCCTGCGTGACCTTTTTCAGCTGTGAACCCAACTTTTCCACTGGGGGCTCCTGGTTTTTTGTTCACACTGTCCCCATGGTCACCACCAGCACTTGTTGAGCTGGGTCAGGTCCATCCTGTAGCTAGGGATAAACCCATGTGTGAGGATGACCATTCTGCTTGCCCTAGGAGAAAGTGCAGGTGCTTAACTGTAACAGGTGTTCCCCTAGGACAGCAGACTGTTAATCCTCACGAAACCCTCCTGCCACCCCACTGAGTTGGGTTTTCCTGGTCAGTTTGTTCTTTTATTTATTTACATACACGACTGAAGAGAGACCCCGCGTGGATGCAGGGATATTGGCATGCTGAGTGTGCCAGCCAAAGTTTCTAGAAACTTGGGAGCCTGGAACAGAAAACTTCCATCTGATGTCGCTCATGTGTGAGGACTAACATCCTGCTGTCCTAGGAGAATGCCTGTTACAGGTAAGCAACTGTGCTTTATTCAGAGGATAGAAAGGGGGTGAGGTGAAGAATCCTTGAATTGTTAAGCAAAATCAAATTCACATCAACAAGGTTCATAACAGTGTAGCAAAAGCCACCAAAAAGGTTCAAACTGTCCAAGCTGATCATTGCTATTACAAGATTGTAACAAACCAAATAGCAAAGATGTGTAACAAAGCATAAATTTATATTCCTGTATTCCCTCCACATACGCCCCCACCCTTCCTCTGATTCCCAAGACTGTCTCAGCAGCTGACGCTATGTATGTGTGTAATCCTAGCTCACTTATCTGCCATTGAATATACCAGCTTCAAATTCTGAGATTATGGTGCTCATATTTTGAATCATGGGGAAGGGTATCATGAGTATGAGCTGTTAATCTATACATAGTGTATAATTTAGCCAGTCTAGATTGAATATCGATTTTTTGAGGAATCTCTGGTTTATGCCACCAGGCAGCCAATTCACCTTGTGCTGCCACAATAATAAATTGGATTAGGCAGCAGAATCTCTTATCCAAGGTGCATACATCTATAAATAGCAACAGTAATCTAGGATTTCTTGCAATCTTACAACCCGTTAATTCAAATATGAAAGCCAGAACCATATTCCAATAATCAACTATTTTAGTGCACTCCTACTATATGTGGCAGAAATGTTCCTGCTCCCCTCGCTGGACCATTCTCAGTGACTCCTGAAGAAACCAGGCCCTTTCCAGTCAATTGATAGCACAAATCCCAATCAGATAACTTAAGGTGCAAATGCATATCCCTTTCCCAGGCTAACATATGATTCAGTTTTGAAGCTACCTCTTCTAGCAGGAGCGCATCTATTTGAGATTACTTTATCCACTTGGGAGCAGTAAACTTCAAACATGGATTTACTGGAAACATTTGTAAAATCTTTCCCAGCCAGTGGGTAGGGCCAGGATAGCGCTTCAATCCCACAGCTACTTCAATGGTTCAGTCACCACTCATCTCCATCCTTGGAGGGAATAATTAAGTAAAATAAATCAACGAACCCAAAATAAATGATCCCCTACCTGCTGTTTCCTGTATCTTGCCCATTTACGGGCCGATACAATATAGTGCGCTCCGCCATTGGACGCGCGTTTTCCCTTACCCCTTATTCAGTAAGTGGCCGAAAACGCGCGTCCAACCCGCCAAGCCTAATAGCGCCCTCAATATGCAAATGTATGTTGATGGCCCTATTAGGTATTCCCGCGCGATTCAGAAAACAAAATGTGCAGCCAAGCCACACATTTTGCTTTCAGAAATTAGCGCCTACCCAAAGCTAGGTGCTAATTTCTTCCGGCACCGGGAAAGTGCACAGAAAAGCAGTAAAACTGCTTTTCTGTACACCCTCCGACTTAATATCATGGCGATATCAAGTCTGATGTCCCGAAGAGTAAAAAAAAAAAAAAAAAAAAATGTTGAAGTCGGCCTGCGGCTGTCGGGTTGAAAACCGGACGCTCAATTTTGCCTGCGTCCAATTTCCAAGTCCGTGGCTGTCAGTGGGCTCGAGAACAGATGCCGGCAAAATTGAGCGTCGGCTGTCGAACCAGTTGACAGCCGCCGCTCTGGACCTTTTGCCCATTTCTATCGCCGGGCCTCATTTAAATACTGAACCGCGCACACAGGCGAGTGGCCTATGCGTGCGCCGGGAGAGCGGTCGTTCGCCCATTCTCCCACAGACTTTACTGAATCGGGCCGATTGTTAGTGTAACCTGGGAGACTGGGGAGACATACACGTCCAAATTGTGCGTACAGAGCGGGTTAGAAACGGGGTAACCGCGGCCGCACTTTACTGTATTCGCCTGTTTGCTTTTTTTGTCTACTGCCGCACTCTGAGCGAGGATTTCAAAGTATTGCTGTTTCTTGTTGTATATCTGTCATATCCTCTGAGAAGAGGTTGAGGTTATGGGGCCTTGTCCAGGAAAGATGGTTTCCAAGATGTTTTTAGCCTATTGGTTGAAAATTTATTCTTTAGATCTGTTTGCATAAGGATTGACAAGCATCAGAGGCTTTTTGAGTGCACTCCACTAGTTGTTCTCTTGGGTGGGATCATCAGCCCTTGCGCCAGAATGTATTTTGTAAGGTGGCCACTTTGGGGTGAGCATTCTCGGGGCAGCCTGACCTCCTTCCCATACTAGTTGGATTTGGTTACATCCCATGTGTCTGGACTGGACTAGCAGGATAAGGAAAAATTTAGTCTTAACTTTTTAAATTTCCTTTCTTTAATCCTTCTGGACCAATCCAGGGCCTACATTGGGAGGTCAGTGGCCGCTTGGTTAACCTTGGTTATTGGTTTCAAGCCTTGCTGAAGTTACTCTCGATCCATATAAGATGTAGACTGCATGAGGTACTTGTGGAGTTTGCCCCAATGTGGGGCAGTTTGAAAAAATTATCCCCATAGAATATTGCATATACTGGTCTTTCTAATGCCTACCACTCAAGGTTGCTTACAGTTGGTTAAAGTCATAGCTCTAGCTCTTCCCACATCATATCCTGAACTATTTGAGCTTACTAGGGATTAGTAACCAACATCAAGACTGTGAAACATACCTGCATTGTGTTATGCTGGAAGCATACACTTTGCCAACTTGTTAAATGTGAAATTTAAAAAATTGTTAAAAGGCTTGGTAGAAAAGCGTGTACAGTTGTACCTGTTGAAATGCTAATATTCTTAGTAACTGATAATATGAACAGAGAGCTCACACAAAACTTCCATAGTATGTACATATACAGATATACTTGTTCTATACAAGGCTTGTTCTCACTGCTCTCAACTGGTTCATATCTTTAGAAACACCCCCCCCCCCCCCCCAACACACACACACAAATTTCCAGTGATACAGGTTATTGTGAAAAGGAAACAGGTATGAACTTGTAGGGATGGTCGTCTTTTCACAATCTGTAGTGTTGGAAATATTTGGGGGGGGGGGTTTGTAGTGATTATAATTTCCCCACAATTTGGTTCATATCTTTTTCAAGTAACCACTTGGTAAAAAAAAATGCAAAAGTGTGTTCACCACTAACTATATAGTATCACTAATAGAAAAAGCAAAGTGGTGCTGTCATAATTTAAAGACCGTTCCTCACAAAATCTTAAAGCCATGCTTTAATTGAAATATATGAAAAGTGAAAAATGGAACACATATTGCTAATACTGCAGAAAGGAATCATTTCTGATTTAGTAGTGATTTTTAGCTCATGTTATGAAAAAAAAATACTCCCCTCTAACTTTATAAAGTAGTGACTGCCCACTTCAAATCACCAACCATATGTTCATATTCAAACTAAACTTTTAAATAACCCCATTATTGTGGCAGTTTAGATTCATATTCATAAGACTAAGTGAACTACTATTTTCATGTAACTGTATAACATCTATAGATCACAGGAGTATTCTATATATCATTTCATATTGCAGTTATAGAATTATAGGTCCTGCAACCTTCCTACTTGTGATTATGCACATCAGCCCCAGTAAACAAGGGACCCCTTGTTTCACCATATACCATGGCTTCCTCAGGTGGTTAAAATGAAAAGTAATCACTTATCTGTATGAGAGTGTGTAATCATAAGTAGGAAGGTTGCAGGACCTATAATTCTATAACTGCAGTATGAAATGATATATAGAATACTCCTGTGATCTATAGATTTGCCATTCCTGCAGTCACAGCTGTTGTCAACTCCATTCACCAAATGGTTTCATAATCATAGCAAGTAAATCTTGCACTGGCAGCTTTGCAGTTTTTATCATACCAAATATATATTTCTAAAAGCAAATGCAAACACTGCTATAGCCTACAATGTTTCAAGATTTCATTAGTACATATTTCAACCGAATCCCAATCTGGCAGCTTTACTACCCTTCCCCAAAACATGTTATCACTTATATCAATCCCTTTCCATCATTGTTTCATTTTTATTTATTTTTTAATGACAAAAGAATCCTGCAAACAAACCCAATGGTCATCGCAAATTTAGCCATTTTACATGTAGAAACTACTGCAGATGGGCAGCGTTCCTTTATCAAACCGCTCCTACTTAAATGGCTTCCTCCTTTTCTGAGGCCATTTTAAAAGACTTGTGTCATGGCATCAGAAATGGAGGGAGATGCTTAGGAGTACTAATGAGATCATGAAACATTGGAAGATAAATACAGTATCCTCTGTTCATAACTGCAGAATGAAATATGTAGTATGTTGCTGTGATCTATAACTGTTATATAGTTACATGAATATGGTAATTCACCTAGTTTTATGAATCTGAATTGCCACAATAGTGGGGTTATTTAGGAATATTGTAGTTTGAATATGCACATATGTTTGATTTGAAATATATTGTTACTATTTTATAAAGGGTGTGGGATTTTTTCAGAACATGATGGTAAGCTAAACGTCATTACTAAATCAGGAGTGGTTTCTTTCTGCTGTTTTTAGTGTTTGTTTTATTTTTCACTCTACATATATTCAAAGCATGTATTAAGATTTTGTGACGGACTGTTTCTAACTTGTGATAGCACCATTTTGCTTTTTATAGCAGTGATATCTTTACAACTCATAATAGGTTTTACTCTGCATGAGAGGTTTATACCAATCTGAACAGTATGTGTTCTGTTTTTTTGAAAGATTTATTTTTCTGAAAATAACATTTTAATGGTTAAATAATTTCCTAGGTCCCAGTTTGAAGAATTGTGTGTAGACCTATTGCAAAGAATGGAGGCTCCATTGAGTTCCTTAATGGAACAGATCCAACTGCAAAGGGATGATGTGAGTGCAGTGGAGATCATTGGTGGAGCTACTCGAATTCCAGCTGTAAAAGAGAGGATTATCAAGTTCTTTGGTAAGGACGTCAACACCACATTGAATGCAGATGAAGCCGTTGCAAGAGGGTGTGCCCTTCAGGTATGGTACCTACAGCAGGTCTCCCAGTCCCTGAACCCTGACTAGTCTGAGTAACTTTAACTGCACTGATGGCTTTCTTATTCAGTTCTAACTTAATGATGAAGATGAAAATATTCCCCCTTCCTCGCTTAACAGATTCTCTTGAGGACAAGCAAGATGGTAGTCCTCACACATGGGTGACATCAGATGGAGCCTGATGCGGGAACACTTAGGTTAAAATTTTTAGAACTTTGACTAGGGATGCCCAGCACGCCCTATACTGCGTGTTCAGAAGGGGTCCCTCTACTGTAGGTATCGCGGTGAGAGTGAACTCACTTTCAGGCCGATACAGTAAAGCGCAGCCGCAGTTACCCCGTTTCTAACCCGCTGTGTACACACAATTTCGCTGTGTAAGTCTAACCCGCGATTCACTATCTATTTTTACCGATCCTTATCGCTTCTTTAACTAGACGCGTATCCCTTTCCGCCCGCGGCAGGTATACATCTGTTATAGAATTGGTGGTTTCTGGCTAACCTTTCCACTAGTTGCACAATTTCTGTGCCTCAAATCTGTGTGTTTGGTGTGGTCATGAGGAGGGAAGAAGCACTTCATTAGGAAACCCTGGGCAGATGTTCACTCTGACAATATTGCATGTGTTATATATGTATATTACAGTGTAAGCATATTTTATATGCTTACACTGTAATACTCTATAATAAATTAAAGTAATGGGTGTCTTTAACTTTCCAAAAATGAGCTGAGAAATGCATATGTACCCTTTACTCTGGAAGCAGATTGCTAGCTTCTACTTTTTTTTTTCCAGTGCGCGATTCTTTCTCCAGCCTTTAAAGTGAGAGAGTTCTCTGTGACAGATGTTGTTCCTTTTCCTATATCTCTGAAATGGAGTACAGATGGAGATGAAGCAGAAGGGTAGGAAGCTGATGCTGTTGAAAACTGGCTGAAAGAATATTGCATGTCATTTAAGACAACATTAGTGTGACTTAAGATGGCCTTAATGCCTTTAAATTTTTTTTGGCAAAATATTCAGCTGGCCATGTCCAATGCAATGACAATGAAAACTTTGTCCAGTTAACTTTTTCTGGTTATTCACACTAAATCCATGCTGGCTGAATATCCATTTGGAAGTTGTCCAGATAACTTTAGGCTTGCTGTTTGTCCAGCCAGAGCTTCCCAATTAACTTTGGGCAGCTCTGCCTTTATATAATATAAAACCGCACCCCTGAAATGCCTCAAACCCTCTTCTCCTCGCTCCCCCCCCCCCCCCCCCCCCCCCCCCCCCGGATAAATTTTGTCTGGGAAATGGGGCCCAGATTTAGGAATAGGGTGCTAAATTTTGAAGGTCCCAAATACCCAGACCAAAGAAATGTAGTTATGCCAAGGAGGAGCCTGCTCCCACTATGCATTTCAAAGGGAGCGCTGCTATGGGACTCTGGGACAGGGCTTGGGGGTCTCCCACCCACCCCCACCTCTCTCCAACCCTGCCTATGAGTGCCAGAATCTTAAATCCAGCCCTGTGGGCAATGATTTGCACAGATAAAATTTACTAGTTTGTGAGCAGGGGGTGAAATTTAAACGGTTGGTTTGTTCAATTAACTGCAAAAGTTAGTCTGACACAACTTTTGAATATAGACCTCCTCCTTTTGTATACACAGCTGTTTAGCTGTCTTACTTTTAAGATGTAAGCTTTCATTGCAGTTTGTACTTTGAACTGAAGCATCTCTGGATTGATCATATAAATCAAAGTTCAGAGAGCAGCCTTAATTAACCAAACAAAACAATTTGGCGTTGATTTCACGTGTTATACAGTGTCTTTTGCCCAGAGGATGACCAGATACCTTTTGTGTTATAGGAACCCCTCATTCTTGAACAGAGAGGATATAATCTTCCTCAAATGAGCGGCCTTTGTTCTGTCTTTGCTGCTTACTTGTGGCCGAGCCTGATTGCTTACCTGAATGTTTTGCTCACAACACAGGGTTCATGAAGTGTTCAGCAGAAACCATGCAGCTCCCTTTTCTAAAGTTCTCACATTCTACAGGAAAGGTCCATTTCAGCTCGAAGCTTTCTATTCAGATCCTGGCATTATTCCATATCGTGAAAGCAAGATTGGTAAGTAATTCCACGTGATTCAGCAATCTTGATTGTGATCATACAAACTGAAATTAAAGTTGAATTGAGGATCTTTTGTCTAATGTACCTATGAAATGGCAATGCTTTCTGCCAGCATACACTCAGTCAATGAATATGGAAATCTCTCTGGGCAAATTAGTGTGTAAATCTTTTGTTGAACTAAGATTCTAAACTGTTAAACAAGGCGACTTTTTATAGCAGTAAACGTATTTAAGGTGCTGGCAAATGCCTTTTTTGGGGCACTGTAGAGAAGTGATTTTTTTTGTGTGGTTTTAATGAAACATTTATTTTTTCTTTAAGGCCAATTTGTTGTCCAGAATGTTGCTGCTCCAAAAGATGGAGACAAATCCAAAGTGAAGGTGAAAGTCCGTGTCAACACACATGGCATTTTCAGTGTCTCTACAGCGTCTGTGGTAGAGAGGGTTCAAGCAGAAGAGAATATTACTTCTATAGAGTCAGAAGTGAATGCCCAGACCCCACTTCCATCTGAGCATATAGAACATGATGTAAGTGCTCCATCATGGAATGCACCTGAAAGGTTCACGCATGAAACTCATGAGCTAGGTTTGTCATGGTGATTCACATTCTGCATAGGACAATATATTTTTCTTGTACAATTAAAAAGTAATTTCCTGAACATACCCAGATCAGTCCATGCAAGTGGGTTTTGCATCCCTACCAGCAGATGGAGTCATAGAAACAAATCTTTGAGGCACTGCTACATAAGAGAGTGACACCTGCAGCCTCTTCAGTTTTTCTCTGACTCCAGCAGATGGTAGAGGTGCATCCCTGCAGTCGGAAAGAAGAAAAAAAATATTAAACAGAGAAGGCTAGTAGAAGATTCAGAAGAAGCTCCCTGAGGTGTTAGGCTCCTTGGTGGACCATCCCTCAGGTCGAGCCGGGCGTTTGGGGGTTCCCTGTCAGTTACTTGCCCACATCGTGCCGGTGATCTTGATAGCCAGCGGACTGGCTCCCTCAAGACTGCTGAAGCCCCTTTCTGCTAGGCCCGAGCTCCAGGAAAGTATCCCTGCTTGGTTTTTGTTTGTTTTTTGCTGGCAGGTAAAGTTTTTGAAAAAAAAATAGACAGCTTGAGAGCTGAGGGGGTGGACAGCATGGCCTGCAGCGATGCAGGCGCCTTTAAGCAGTGAGAGCTGCTGGCTAGGCAAGACAGCAGGATACATTGGGGCAGGTACAACTTGCACCAGGGGGTCCCAGGAAGGAATTGCCCTAGTGGTCTGCTCTGAAGCGTGTGGCGGCTTTGGTGCGGCCATATTTGTTTTCCTGCGTGACACCGGGCCTGTGATTGGGTCTCCCTGGGGTGGTGGCTGACTTTCTTTCCCACGCATTGGTCGGCATGGAGGCTGTGAGATCCGGCTTGGGTGAGCGTTTAAGGCCGGCCAATTGGGAGATCGCGTGGCGTTCAGTGGTTCAGGTGCATGCTAAAACTGCACTTGGAGGCCTGTCGTGCACGTGGCCAGTAGGCAGCACGCTTAAATTCCCATTTCCTCTGCACGGGCTGAGCTTCGGGAGAGGAGGGTTCCTTAGCGGCCATTGAGCATCAGAGACATCTCCCCCTACCTCCAGAGGTGGTGTCAGTGACTGCCAAGAAGTTGGGGTGAGGGGGTGGGACTGGGTTGTGGCTGTGCCCGCGAGGAGCCATGGACGGGCGTCCTCTTTGGCGGGGGAGCCTAGAGTCTTCCCCCTCCTCTGCCTCTGATGGATTAGGAGAGTCTGGGTAGAGGAGAGGACTCTAGTACAGGGGCCTGATGGTCTGGATGATTTTTTGCCGGAATTTGGGCTTCTGATGCACAAACCTTCTGGTAAGGAAGGGGGTGAAGAATAAGAGGTCGCAAGATGGCACCCCCTTCCCTCCCATGCTGAAGAGGTCTAGGAGGGCCGCACGAGGACCCAGGGATTTGCTGCAGGGCTTGGGTCTGCCTCATGCAGAGCCTGCATTGAAACCCAGTGATGGGGAGGATTTGGATGACCCACAGATTAACCCTTTGGCCCGTTGAGGGGTGGATCTGGATGTTGACAGGGCAGTGGCACCCGGGACAGATCCCGATGTGTTTAAGGACTACCCGGATCAGGATGGTTCCTGGTTCCAGAGGGAGATGATCCCAGAGTGGTTTGTTTATTTAAGAAGGAGCTGTGCCTTCTTAATCCCCAAGTGTTGGAGGAATTGAAGGTTAAGGTGATTCAAGAGGAGTCCGATAATGAAGGCTTTAATCCAGTCTTGGATGGGACTACAGGGCCCTCCAAGTGCTTTTCCATTGCCTAAGAAGATACAGAAGTTGGTAAACCGGGAATGGGACTTCCCAGAGGCAGGCCTCAAAGTGGACAGAGCTATGGCGAAGCTATACCCCCTGGAGGAGGAGACTTTGGAGGTCCTTTGGGTGCCGAAGGTGGACGCTGCAGTTTCGGTGGTCACTTAGAAGATGTCCGTCCTGGTGATGGATGCGGCAGCTTTGAAGGATGTGCAGGACTGCAAGTAGAATATTCATCTGAAGCGCATGTTTGAGATTTCCTTGCTAGGTCTACAGGCGGCGATGTGTGCCAGCCTGGTGCAGAAGGCCCACGAGCAGACTTCCACGTTGGATGGCCCTTTCTCCAAGGACAAGCAGGATGGTAGTCCTCACAACTGGGTGACATTGGATGGAGCTTGGCACGGAAAACTTTTGTCAGTTTCCAGAAACTTTGACTGACACACACTGAGCATGCCCAGCATGCTGCTAACCACGTGTCCACCCGGGGTCCTTCAGTCTCTCCTCTTCCACGAAGCTTTCACCACGCAGTTCAGGAGCTCATGCTTCTTTTGTATAAAAAGTTTTCTTTCGTTCCAATGCATCTGGTAGGGTCCCTCACCCTCTTGCTCTGAGATCGTTAACTTTTTTTTCGAGTTATCGTGGTCGATTGCCGATGGCGCTCCATCCAGGTACCTGCCGACCATAGACTGCATGTTGCGTTCTTTTCCCGATGGCATTGTCCATCTTCTGCCGGTGCCCCCAGTGACCGTGGACTGTGTCCATCACAGACCCCTATGAGATCTGTGTCCTTTGCCTGGGGACCTCTCATGATGTCCGCATTTGTGATCTTTGCACCCAGAAGACCCCGAAGGGTCAAAGGGCTTGTCTTGACAAAATGGAGAAATTGTTGGGGCCAAACATTCCAAGTGCAGTTAGTTTAGCGGTGTTTAAAAAAGGATTTGATAAGTTCTTGGAGGAGAAGTCCATTACCTGCTATTAAGTTCACTTAGAGAATAGCCACTGCCATTAGCAATGGTAACATGGAATAGACTTAGTTTTTTGGTACTTGCCAGGTTCTTATCGCCTGGATTGGTCACTGTTGGAAACAGGCTGCTGGGCTTGATGGACCCTTGGTCTGACCCAATATGGCATTTTCTTATGTCCTCTGCGTCGGGGACCTTCACCCTGCTCGATAAAGAGATCCTGGCCTTGGTGTCCCCCGAGCTCCCCTCCTCCTGATGGGCCTGGTTCCGAAATTGGTGCAGGGGACCAACTGTTGTCCATCTCATCCTGCTCTCAGGTTTCTTGACATCTCCATCGGACTTTGGGAAGGAGCGCGGGGATCGCCGGGACAAGTCCAGGAAGCATCGACATCAATCTTCCTCTACTAAGCCAGACCGTGAGAAGGCATCGACCTTGGTGCCTCCCACGAAGCGGTCAAGGGTGGAGGACTTCATCCCCTCCGACCCCAAAGACGCCTCCAGGAGGCCCCCACCAGCTCCGGTGGAGGGATTGGTACCCCTCCATCCGGAGGGTCCCCCGATCCTTCTGCCGCCGCCTCAAACTGTGCTTTCTGCACAAGCATTCGAGGAGGAGCTGGAAAGGTATGTGCCGATGACGCTTGGCCAGGCGCTGCAAGGCAGTGAGCCTCCAGTTCCTCAGGTACTGCTTCCACCACAAGAGCCTGCTCCACCGGTCCTTGCACAATGGCTGAAGCAGCTCGATATGCTGCTCGGTATGTTACCCACGCAGACACCTCTGGATACACTGCAGCCATCTCCACCGGCTCCCATACCGGTGAGCGACTCCTCAGAGGAGGACAGACCATCGGGCTCCCTCTATGCCATCAAGGCCCAGGCCCCGCATCCGCATCCAGAAAACCCGTGCGGCCATATCCGAAGTGGCCTTTTTACCAACCTCTCAGGTATTAACCTCCTGCTGCAAGGTCTAGGCCTCTGAGACTGATTGTAAAAACCAGGCAAAAGCAGCCTAGGGCCCCTCGGACACCATTGGCTCCACTACAAAACCCTGCCACTGGAATTTGACTGGCGGCTCGTCTCCCAACTACCCGCTGATCGTTGGGGTTCAATCGTGTTGGACAACTGTCCTGTCCCATCATTCTGCAGGATTACCGGCTTCATTTCCAGCGACTTCCATCCCACTCCCCGCTGTTTCCTGGTTGGGGAACAGGCGATGATTAAATACATCGAGCGGAGCTTTCTGTCCTTCTTTCAGTGTAGTGGTCGAGCCTGTGCCGACCGACCAACAGGGCAGGGGGTTCTACTCCCAGTATTTTCTTATTCCCAAGAAAATGAGTGGCCTCCAGCCGAAATTGGACCTGAGAGCTCTAAACCGATTCTTGGTAAAAGAGAAATTTAAGATGGTCTCACTGGGCACCCTAATTCCCCTTGTCAAAGTGGGGGATGCTGGCTCTGCTCTCGCGATCTGCATGAGACATATGCCCATATCCCCATTTTTCATGGGGATTAGCAGTACCTCTGATTTCTGGTGGGCCACCAACATCACCAATACTGAGTCCTGGCTTCGGCTTGGCATCTGCTCCTCAAGTGTACCAAATGTCTGGCAGTTGTCTGTGCCCATCTTCAAAGGCAAGTAATTCATGTATTCCCTTACCTCAACTGGCTCATCAAGGGCATCTCTCACCAAGGGGCTCGGACTGCCATGCACCTCACGATTGACATGCTGGAGGCCCTTGGGATTTCTGATCAACTATCCTAAATCCCACCTTCAGCTGGCCAAGCAACTGGACTTCATTGGGTCAAACCTGGACACTGTCCAGAACAATGCCTACTTACCTCAGGACAGGGCAGAGACCTTAGCGGCTCTTGCATGTCATGTTTCTGGCTGCGATCAGGTCTCTGCTTGCCACTTGATCCAGCTGCTAGACCATATGTGGCGACGGTGCAAGTCACCTCATTTGCTTGGCTACACATGCACAGTGCGTAATAAACACTGCACTCTCAGTGGTGTCAGGCGTCCCAGGACCTGCATGCTCACATCAAGGTCACGGACGAGCTATGGCAGTCCCTTCTTTGGATAATTCCCGATTAATCTGGTGAGGGGCTTTCCATTTTTGGCAGCTTCGCCCCCAAGCCACACTCACCACTCATCTCAGACAGGGTGGGGATCGCACACAGCGTTTCTGTTTGCCTCAGAAGGCGTGACTTCAGATCAACCTTCTGGAGCTGAGGATGGTCTGTTATGCCTTACGAGTGTTCAAGGAGCTTCTCATGCACAAAGTAGTCCTGGTGTAGACAGGTGGCCATGTGGTACCTGAACAAGCAGGGAGGAACGGGGTAGTTTCCTCTCTGCCAGGAGGCAGTCCAGGTCTGGACATGGGCCATCGACAGTGGTATAATTCTCTAGTCAGTGTACCTTTCGGGAGTGGGCAACACCCTAGCCGATGTCCTGAGTCAGACGTTCTGACCACACAAGTGGCCCCTCAAACAGGAGGTAGCGAACCGCCTCTTCAGCAGCTGGGGAACCCCAGTCACACACCTGTTCGCCTCAGCGGAAAACAGGAAAGTACACCGTTTTTGCTCCCTTGGCAGGAGGGGCAAAGGATCGATAGCAGGTGCATTCTCTATCTACTGGGGGACAGGCTTGCTTTATGCTTACCAGCCCCTTTCCCTCATCTCTAAGATACTCCAGAAGTTGCAACAGGATCAAGGCTCCATGATGCTGACCACTCCCTCTTGGCCCCGTCAGGTCAGGTACCCAATGCTTCAGGAGCTGGTGGTACATCCCCCCCCCCCCCCCCCCCCAATCCGTCTGGAACGGCACCGGACCTCCTCATCTAGGACCAGGGCAGGCTCCACCACCCCAACCAGTGGACTCTGGCCCTCATGGTTTGGATGTTGAGCAGCTGATAGAGGCCCTCGGCCTATCTGAGAAGGTATCCCATGTTCTGCATTTCAGGAAACCTTCCACCAGAAAATCCTACAGTCTGAAGTGGCAACTGTTCTCCTGGTGCGAGTGAGAGTGTCATGGCTTAGATCCCTTCACTTGCTCTCCCTCTGCTCTTCTGGGACTACCTGTTGTCTGTCTCTGACTCTGGCTTACAGACCACGTCAATGAGGGTACACCTCAGCACCATTGGGGTGTAGATGGTTCTGCAATTTTTTTTTGCCACCTGCTCGTAGGCTGGTTCATGAAGGGTCTCCTTTAATTGTAATCTCCCTCCCAACCCCCGGCAGATTCCTGGGATCTTAACATGGTCCTCTCGCAACTCATGAAATCCCTGGTTTGAGCCGTTGTACTCTTGTGACCTGAAGTACCTTTCTTGGTGGCGGTCACATCGGCTTGTAGGGTAGGTGAACTGCAGGTGCTGATGTCGTACCCACCTTACATGAAGTTTTGTCATGACAAGGTGGTCCTGCGTACACACCCCAAGTTCCTACCTAAAGTGGTTTGAGTTCCATCTCAACCAGTCAGTTGTACTGCTGTTGTTTTTCCCAAGGCCTCACGCTCACCCCAGTGAACGTGCTCTCCAGACCTTAGACTGTAAGAGGGTGCTCGCTCTCTACCTGGAACAGACAGTGCCCCATTGCACCTCCACTCAGCTGTTTGTCTTGTTTGACAAGAACAGCTTGGGCATCGCTGTCTCCAAACACTGTCCCACTGGCTAGCTGATTGCATTACCTTCTACACTCAGGCGGGTCTACAGCTTGCTGGACATGTCAGAGCTCACTCTGTCTGGGCCATGCCTATTTTGGTAGTGCACTTGTTGGAGGTTTCCATCCATGAAATCTGCAGGGCAGCAACATGGAGTTCCCTTCACACTTTAACCTCCCATTACTGCCTAGACAAGACTGTCTGAGCAGGACTCTCATTTTGGACAATCCATCCTCTGGAACCTCTTCCAGCCTTAAGATCCCAACTCTCCCTCCTTGTTCCCCGTCTTGGGTGATAGCCTGCTCCTCTACTTGCTGCAGCTCCAGTTGTTGTGCACATTGGATACTGTTCTTTGCTGCTCATATTAGGAGAGGCCTGAAACTACTTAATCACCCAGTTGATAGGACTACCAACCTGCTTCTCCTTGGAGAAAGCAGAGTTGCTTACCTGTAACAGGTGTTCTCCAAGGACAGCAGGATTTTAGTCCTCACAGAACCCGCCCACCTCCCCACAAAGTTGGGTTTCCTTGTGATATTTTTGTTTTTACTTTTTGCAAACTCTGAGATAAAATTGAAGAGGGACCCCACATGGATGCATGGTTTTTCGTGCCGGGCTCCATACGATGATACCCAGTTGTGAGGACTAACATCCTGCTGTCCTTGGTGAACACCTGTTGGAGGTAAGCAACTCTTCTTTGCAGGCAGCCCGCTTAGAGACCGGAGTTGCATATGTAGTGGATACTCTGTACGTTGGCCAGGAGTATGGTTTCAATTGTGGCAGCCTGTAGGCTTCTCTGGTTGTGCAATTGGTCAGCAGACATGTTGTCTAAGGCTCAGCTTTGTAACCTCCCCTTTAGAGGGAAACTCCTGTTTGGGGAGGATTTGGATAAATTGATGACATTGGGAGAATCGAAGGTTAACAAGTTGCCTGAGGATAAGTGGACCAGTAAGAAGGCCCTTCCTCCTCAGTTGAGGTTTAGGAATTTGCGGAGATTTCACTCAGGCAGAACCACTTCTATCGTTCCTTTGAAGTCAGCTGGCAGTCTCCAAAAGGCCTTTTGTGGAGGCTACAGAGGTTCCAGAGATGGTGCCGGTCAAGGGACCATGGTGGAAAGTCAATGCAGTGAAGCTGGGGCCCCCACTCCTGTGTAGAAACCATAAGGGGCAGATTGGTCCAGCCTTTGAGGAGTGGGCCAACATTACCTCGGACCATTTGGTACTGGAGGTCATAAGAGATGGCTACATGCTTGAGTTTTTGTGCCCATTCAGGGAGGCCTTTCTTTGAGTCTTGTGGTTTTTCGAAGCAGACGGGATGCTGTAAAGGCTACTGGATTTGTGCGTCATAATGCCCGCGGCATGGGAGGACCACAGGCAGGGCAGGTGCTCCAATTAGTTCGTGGTTCCCAAGAAGGAAGGGAACCTTCTGTCCCATTCTTGACCTGCAGAAGGTGAACAGGGCTCTTCGGGTACTGCATTTTCGTATGGAGACACTACACATGATGGTAGCAGGCAGTCTGCAAAGGAGAGTTCCTGGCATCCCTGGACTTGATGGAGGCCTATTTCCATATCCTGATTTGGCTGAACCATCAAACGTTTCTTCGCTTTATGGTGCTGGGTTAGCATTTTCAGTTTCAGGCTCTTCCTTTCAGCCTGGTGAAGGCGCCACAAACCTTCACCAGGGTGATGGTGGTGGCTGTGGCTCTACACAAGGAGGGAGTTCTGGTTCATCTGTACCTGGATGATTGGCTTATTCGAGCAAAGTCGTCTGAGTATGAGAGGTTGTTTCAGCAGATGATCAACACCTTGCACAGCAGCTTCATCTTGCATTACCAACAGCTTGGGATTACTTGCAAGTACTTAGGTCCATGGCATTCATGTTGGATTTGGTTCCCTGGGCGTTTGTGCATATGAGACTTCTTTGGCATGCTGTGTTGTCCAGGTGGGATGCGTTGTCAGAACAGTATCATCTGCCGTTGCCTCTGCTGCGAGAATCCAGGTCCAGTCTCTCTTGGTGGCTGTCTCTGTGCAGTTTTGAGGAAGGGAATAGATGTGGAAACCTCCTGGATTGGACGGTGGTCGCCACAGATTCAAGTCTCGGGTTGGGGGATGGTGTGCTTGGATCAGACTGCACAAGGTCTGTGGTCACCAAGAGAGAGTGGTCCATTAATCGCCTCAAGGCAAGGGCGGTTCGTCTGGCCCTGCAGGTTTTTCTTCCCCTGGTCGGGGCGGATGACTCGTGTGTTTTCGGAAAATGCAACAATGGTGGCGTACAGCAACCATCAAGGTGGTACGAAGAGTCGGGCAGTAGCTCTGGAGGCACGGCGTTTGTTCATGTGGGCAGAGTGTCATCTCAAGGGCGTAGCGGCCTCGCATGTCGCAAGGAAGGAAAATATACAGGCAAATTTTCTCAGTAGGCAGCAGCTGGACCCGGGGGAATGGGAGTTGTCCCATGAGGCTTGGAACCGCACTTGTGCCAGGTGGGGTGTTCCCCAGCTGGATGTCTTGGCGAAGTGGGTCAACACAGAGGTTTTTCAGTTGCAGAAAAGAGGTCTGTTTGGGTCTGGATGCTCCAGTGTGCCCTTGGCCGATGGGGATCCTGCTGTGAGTGTTTCCTCTTTGGCCTCTGGTCGGTCAAATTCTGAGGCGAATAGAGGTGCATCCCAGTTCCATGGTGCTGGTAGTGCCCGAATGGCCGTGGCGTCTGGTTTTCAGATCTAGTGCATCTGGCGGGGAAGGGCACTATTTGCTGTAAACCTGTAAATTAAACATTCTTAATGCATCTGTTTGATTTCTTCCCTTTCAACTTGCCCGCTAGTCAAGTTATTGCTTCCCGTTATCCATCAGTTACTCCAGTTTTCCCGTTACTAAGGCATTCACCAAAAGTTTATTTTGAAGTGTCATCATGTATAGCCCTATGTTTCTTTTCTTTATATTATAGTATATTTCTTTTGTACCACATGTTTATTGTTTCCGTGTGTTCATTGTACCACATGTTCATTGTATCCGCCTCATGGTGACAGTTCAGTTCCTATGTAAACCGGTGCGATATGTATCCTATACAGGAACATCGGTATATAAAAGTTAAAAATAAATAAATAAACAGTACCTGTTTCTATGCCTGCTTTCAGATAGTATTTGTTAACATTGAACTTGTGATGCTGTAGTATATGCACATATCACTCTGCAGCCTGGCATATTCCCCCCCCCCCCCCCCCCCCCCCCGGAAGGAATCCAACCTGTAGAGGAAACATGTTGTAGAGCATTTTTGTTGGGGTGTTCAAGCCCTTAGCATAGAGTATATAGTGCCCTATAATTTCAGAGTGAAAAAAAAAATGCACTGCCTTTCTACATCCTTTGTGCCTGGGTTTTTATTTCAGAAAAATATCCAGCAAGATACCAATGATGCTGGAGCACAGTCCCAGGTACAAAGTGATGGCCAAGATATTCCTCCTCCACTTGAACCTACCAGGGAGGAAAACAAAATCACAGACCCTGAGAAAGTGAGTGACCTTCTTTTAAACTCATTTGATTGTATGCATAATTTTCTGTTCAGCACTTTCACAATAAGATCCAATGCTGAAAATTCTCAGGCCGGATCTGTGCTTAGGGCTGTAATTTAAAACACATTTAAATCCTTAAAATTGGGTTTTACACAGGTAAATGCACTCTATCTGTGTAAGTTGTCTTTTGAAAATTACTACAATGTATGCCATTGAATCGTCCTTAGGATATTCACATGTAAGTGGACATTACGCTTGTAAATGGCTTTTTAAAAGTGTAACTCCTTTTAAAATTACTTCCTTAGTGTCTTTGCAGTGTGGTCTGAATATTTATTTAAAAGATTTTTTTATAGCCCACCTATAATGAACCTACCGAGCTTACATCATGTATAAGAATTACATAAAAATCATGATAAACATTAAGACATTTCCCATTATTACTTAATAAATGAACAGTCTGCCCTAGAATCTACACGCTGTAAGCATTTTAACCAATCTCATTATGAGACCCCCTCCAAAGACTACTTTAAAAAGCAAGGCCTTCACCTGTTTTCTAAAGATCTTTATATCATTAATAGCTTGAATTGGTGCAGGAAGTGCATTCCACATCACTAGACCAATGATGGAAAAAGCTCAGCTTCTAGATTTTCAAACATAAGGCTCTAACAGAGGGAATTTCGAAGAGTCCTTTTTCTTGGGAACATAAACAGAATATGTACATTAGCAGAAAATTGGTATACATGAATAAATCATCTGGTTCTTTCTGTAATTGCTGCTGTAATAGGTGAGCTACTAAATATTTGATATTTTGCCTTTCCTAAAGGTAGGCACTAGGTGAGTTAAGTAGGGAAAAACAGGGAGGTAAATTCTGTGTGTATAGCAGCATATACATGCTGCATAAGTAGGTGTGCCTAAAGTCATGCCTGCATTTTATAAGCTGTGCAGCAGAAGTTGTACAGTTTATAAATGGCGCTTATCACTGCCCTGGTAGTATGCATGTTTGTTTCAGTGCACACTTTTTTAATGCAGGGATCCACAGTTTACATACCTATTTTTTTATAAAAATATGTGGATAAATTTTACACGATATTTGTAATGTGTATGTAATAACCCTCAGTATGTGCAGAGGGTGCTATTTTATAAAATTGGTTATGTATGCGCATGTTTCATTTAAGAAAATACTTGTGTGTATTTCCAGGCATCGGTTTGCTGAAATCTTCCTTAGTTCACCCACATCCACTTCCAAAAACTGTAGACAAGTAGTTTTATATTCGCAACTTGATTGCATAATTATGCACATCTTCCCAACTGTGCCCTGAAAAGCCCTCTTTGTATGCATGCACCTTTCTACATGGCAATGACAATATGCATATACTCCCACCCTTCTGAAAATTTGTGCAAAAGGCTACTTCCTGTTCATATCCTAAATCAGTCCAGACTCCTAATTCATGTCTAATGGTTTTGTCCTTCAGGAGGTGAATGAATATATCTTATTTGTTGCCTATGCCGAAATCCTAGTCTGCATACAGTTAAACATATATGAAATCAATAAAAGGAAAACTTCAAACAAAATAAAAAAAAAAACTCAAGTTCCTGTACATACCCGGATCAGTGCAGACCGTGGGTTGAGCCTCCTTTCCAGCAGGTCGAGACAGACCAAAACTGAAAGGGTATCGTATATGAGGACAGAGTCTACCCTTCAGTATTTGCCTGTCTCCAGCAGGTGGATCAGCTCACCCTTTGGTCTCCTGATTTAGGCTAGTCGGCCTTCTTTTTCTTCCTTTCTTCGTGGATCAAGCAAGTACTTCTTCCTTAGGGATCTTGATCGGATTTCTTTCTAATAAAAAAAAAAAAAAAGTTTTAGTCTGTGCAGGAGACAGTCCAGTCTCCTGGCTCTTGCCGGACTTGGGGGGGGCTTCGCCCCTTGTGCGAAGCATAGCCTGAGTCTGTGATTGCTTCCAGATGTGGGGACCGAGGCTGGTGGGTCCAATCTTTCGTCTCCGCGGCCCCTCCCCGGCTGCCTAGGGAGCATAGGGCTCCATTTTTGTGCTCAGTGTGAGTTTAAAAAAAAAAAAAAAAAAATTATAAGCAGAATTTTGTCCTTACCTGGGTTTTGAACTGACAGGCAGGAGCGAGCAGGCTTCACGCCCCTATTTTTAGCTTTTTTCTTCAGCAAGCGGCTCCTCTTCACTGAGGATGCCGCGGCCAGCAGCCTGCCTTGCATGTGGGCAGCCCTCGTCACGCCTATTGCGCGAGAGGCTTTGCTTAGCCTGCCTGCCTGGTGAGGAAGGCCCCTCCTTGGATGGGCAGGCAAATCCGGCCCGGGGACGGATTCCCCAGCGCATGGCCAGGCCGTTCCCGGGACGGCAAAGCCCGGGAACGGTGGCCATCTTGGGTTTTTCTTCAGCTCCCGATTCGGAGCTGGCTGGGGAGCCCGATTTTTGCGATTTACCCTCCGGGAAATCTAAAACTCGTTTTTCATCAGAATTTGTCCTTCTCCTGCAATAAATCTTATTTGGCTAGCTTGCAGGAGGAGGGCTCCCCCCCCAGGCGAAAATTCCGCGCCCCATGCCGCTACCTATTTGTCCTGCCGCGGAACCTCCCGGGGCCGTGCGGGTGGCCCCGGGGGTGTCCCCCATCCCTGACTCCCCGGTGGCCCCAGTTATTCCTGACCCCCGATCCCACTTCAGATTTAGCGAGCGCGCTCCCACCCCTGGAGGGGGACGATCCTAGGATTGTCCGCATGTTTCAGCGTGAGGAGCCCCTCATCCCTTTTGTCCTGGCTGGAGTGGACCCCTGCGGATACTCTTACGGCCTCCTTGCCCAAGAATATGGACCCGGTCCTGGTGGGACTTAGGGCCCCCGGCAAGTGCTTTTCCTCTTCATCCTATGCACAAGTTGCTGCTCTTGCGCGAATGGGAGGCTCCCGAAGCGGGACTCTGAATGGGACGGGCTATGGATAAGCTCTACCCCCTCCCGGAGGAATGCTTAGACATGTTGAAAATCCCCACCGTGGATTCCTCGGTTTCGGCGGTTACCAAGCACACCACTATTCCTGTGGTGGGTTCGGCTCTGAAGGACGGACAGGACCGCAAGCTTGAGGCCCATATGAAACATATTTTTGAAGTCCTGGCTCTGGGGGTCCAAGCAACTGTCTGCAGCAGTCTCATGCAGCTGCCAGGTCTCAGGTGGGTTCAACAATTACTCGGCATTCAGGACCTCTCGTCTGCAGAGGCAGAGCAGGCTGAACGTCTGGAAGCAGTCATTGCATATGGGGCTGATGCGCTCTAAGTTCCCTGTACGTACCTGGATCAGTCCAGACCATGGGTTATGTCCCCAATCCAGCAGATGGAGTCAGCACAAGCTTCGAGGGGGCGTCACCATATATACTACTACCCCCTCTGCAGGAGTTCAGTATCTTCTGACTCCAGCAGATGCGAGTAGGGGACTCAGGGTTTCTCTCCCTGTGGTTGTAAATTAATCTTTTCCCTTTTTGCTTCCTCCTTTTCTGGGCTTCTGCCTAGTTTTGTCTGGTGGATCAAGTTTTTCTCTTTAAAAAAAAAAAAAAAAAAAAAACTCTTATTCAAAGGCAGGCTGTGGGGAGGCGTGGCTTACCCCCTGTGTTTGTTTCCCCTCCCGGTGCTGTAGTTAGGACGGGGTAAGTGATATTATATATTTTGTTGTTCGTTTTTCTTTGCAGCTCTCCCCAACCCCGGGGCCTCGCGGCTGCCGGTGGTGACAGTCTTTCAGCGCTGGTGTCTCGGGCAGCCTCGTGGGCTGCTGGGACACACAGAAAAGTTTTTCTTCTGCCGGGTTGTGAGGCCAGGAAGGCCCCCCCGCGCCGATTTCTTCAGCGGGCAGTGCAGGCTTTCTGGCCCCCCCGCAGCGGCGGTTTTTCGCGCGGCCACCCTCCCGAGCCTCAATTTATTTTTATTTTTTCTCTCAGCCGGCGTTGCTCTCGCGGGGTGCTCCCGATGCCGCGGCCGTCGCGTTGCTCGGCCTGCGGTGAACCGGGATCCAGGATCTCCCGCGAGGGCGTCTGCGCCCGGTGCCTTCCCGGGGGGGAAGGCACCTCGCGGTCCATCGCCGATTTGGTGTTGCTCTCTTCGATGCCCGGGAGGCGCGGGCCGGCCCCTCCCCCATTCCTGGCGGGAACGGCGGCCATTTTGCAGGCACAGCGCCCTGAGGAGGATCCAGAGGCGCTGGAGGAGGGGGATTGCGATGCGGTTTCTCCGCCGTTCTTATTGCCGGAGCAAGGCCCGCAGGGGCAGGGTCCAACGGGGGTTCCCCCCCCTGGAGCCCCCTCGGGCAGGCCGGGGTTTTCCCCGGAGTTTGTTTTGCTGATGCACACAGCCTACCTCCAGGGGTTGGAGACTCCTGCGGGGCCTCCCCCTCCCAAGATCCCACGGACGTCCCCCCCGGCACAGGCCCCCCCCGCCCCGGCGGGCGCGGGGGCCCCTCATGTTCACCCTCCAGCTCGGGCCCGCTTTTCGGCTGCGGCTGTGGGAGCGGTGTCAGGACCAGCGGATCCGGGATCTGATCCTCCGGATGGCGGACAAGGAGACTCCATGCCTGAGGGGGACGACCCGCGCACGCTGCGCCTCTTCCAGAGGGACGAGTTGGATGACCTCATTCCACTTATAATTCAGGAATTGGATCTGGACCCACCGCCGGACCCGCCTGCTCCAGTGGCGCCGGCAGTCGTCATTTCTTCAAAGAAGGGGGACCCGGTCCTGGCGGCCCGGCGGCCCAGGGCTCGGGCTTTTCCCATTCACGAATCGTTCCTGCAGCTTCTCACTGGGGAATGGGATACCCCGGAGGCTGCTCTGAAGGGCAGCCGGGCTATGGAAAAGCTCTACCCCCTGCCGGAGGATTTCCTGGACCTCATTAGGGCTCCGAAGGTGGACTCCGCGGTGTCGGCGGTCACGAAGAGGACGACGATACCGGTGACAGGAGGTGCGGCCTTGCGGGATACGCAAGATCGCAAATTGGAGGTTTTCCTGAAGAGGGTCTTCGAGGTCTCCGCTCTGGGTATGCGGGCAGCAATGTGCAGTTCCCTGGCCCAGAGGGCGAGCCTTCTCTGGGTACAACAGCTGCTCACGTCGCAGGAACTGCCCGCGGAGGAGGCCGCCCAGGCGGACAGGCTAGAAGCGGCGGTGGCGTATGGGGCGGATGCCTCGTACGACCTGTTTCGGATCCTAGCAAGAGCCATGGTGTCGGTAGTGGCGGCACGGCGCCTCCTGTGGCTTCGCAACTGGGCGGCGGATACGTCCTCCAAGTCGAGTCTGGGCTCCCTTCCATTCAGAGGTAAGTTCCTCTTCGGGGAGGACCTGGATCAGATCATCAAGTCTCTGGGGGACAACGCGGTTCATCGGCTGCCGGAGGACAGATATCGGCCTTCGCGAGCATATGCCTCTTCCCGGACCAGGGCCAGGGCGCAACGGCGCTACAGGAGCTACAGGCCATCGGGCTCTAGGCCCGCCGCCTCCAGGCCACAGACCTGGTCACGTTCCTTTCGTGGACGGAGGCCCGCCCGCACCACCCCCGGAGCAGGTAACCCCCCTCCTAAGCCTTCGCAATGATGTCAGGCTCGCCCACTCCGCCAGTCCCAGAATTGGGGGACGGCTGGCGTTTTTCTACCAGGAGTGGGCGCAGATCACCTCGGACCAGTGGGTCCTGGACACCATAGAGCACGGCTACGCATTGGAATTTGTCCGTCCTCCACAGGCAAGGTTCATTTTCTCCCCCTGCGGGTCGGTGCTCAAGAGACGGGCGGTGCAGGCGACGTTGGACAGACTTCGGGAAATAGGGGCTATCGCCCCCGTGCCCTCCGGAGAGGTGGGCTCGGGCCACTATTCCATTTACTTCGTCGTGCCAAAGAAGGACGGGTCCTTCCGGCCCATCCTGGATCTCAAGGAAATCAACAAGTGCCTCCGAGTGGTCCGGTTTCGCATGGAAACACTGCGGTCCGTGATTGCGGCGGTACATCGGGGGGAGTTCCTCGCCTCTCTGGACCTCACGGAGGCCTACCTGCACATTCCCATCCGCCGGGACCATCACAGTCTCCTCCGGTTCAAGATCCTGGACCAGCACTTTCAGTTCATAGCGCTCCCGTTCGGATTGGCGACGGCACCGCGTACCTTTACCAAGATCATGGTCGTTGTGGCGGCAGCCCTTCGAAAGGAGGGCGTGCTGGTCCATCCCTACTTGGACGATTGGCTCATTCGAGCGAAGTCCTTCAACCAGGGACAGGCAGCGGTGCGCAGGGTGGTCCAGTTTCTACAGTCCCTGGGCTGGGTGGTGAACTTCTCCAAGAGCTCCCTCGTACCCTCGCAGCGCTTGGATTTTTTGGGAGCGTCCTTCGACACCCGGCTGGGCAAAGTCTTCCTGCGTCAGGACAAGGCGCAATCGTTGCGGGAGCATGTACTGCGGTTCTCTGCCTTGCAAGATCCCACCTCCTGGGACTACCTCCAGCTCCTGGGGGTGATGGGTTCCACTATCGACATGGTCCCCTGGGCGTTTGCGCATCTCAGGCCCTTGCAGTGGGCGCTCCTCTCCCGTTGGAAACCGGTTTCGCAGGACTACCAGATGATTCTCCCACTTCCACAAAAGGCCAGGGACAGCCTGGGCTGGTGGCTGGAGCCGTCGAGTCTAGCCCACGGAGTGTCTCTCGACTTGCCCAATTGGGTGATAGTAACCACCGATGCCAGTCTGCTGGGCTGGGGGGCGGTCTGCGATCGAAGCGCCACGCAGGGGACGTGGTCCGCGGTGGAGGCGAAGTGGTCCATCAACCGTCTGGAAACCAGAGCGGTCAGGCTAGCTCTGCGACATTTTCTGCCGCTCCTTCGGAACCGGGAGGTCAGAATCCTATCAGACAATGCTACCACCGTGACCTACATCAACCGCCAAGGCGGCACGCGCAGCCCGCAAGTAGCGCTAGAGGCGGCGCTGCTGATGCAATGGGCGGAGCGTCATCTCGTTCGACTAGCGGCCTCGCACATCGCCGGAGTGGACAACGTGCAGGCGGACTTCCTCAGTCGTCAGCTGCTGGACCCCGGAGAGTGGTCTCTGTCCGAGGAAGCGATGCAACTTCTAGTCCGGCGTTGGGGTGCCCCCCACTTGGATTTGATGGCCTCCGCTCTCAACGCCAAGGCTCCTCGCTTCTTCAGTCGCCGGAGAGAGCGCGGCGCGGAGGGAGTGGATGCGCTGGCCCTTCCGTGGCCGTCTCATCTTCTTCTATACGCGTTTCCACCATGGCCCCTGGTGGGCAGAATGCTTCGCAGAATAGAAAGTCATCAGGGGACCGTAATCTTCGTCGCTCCGGAATGGCCCAGGCGGCCTTGGTTCGCGGACCTGATACAACTGGTGATCGACGGGCCAGTCAGACTGGGGCACCTCCCCCGTCTCTTACGTCAGGGCCCGGTATTTTTCGATCAGGCAGAACTCTTCTGTCTTGCGGCCTGGCTTTTGAGAGGCGCCGCCTTCGGCGCCGGGGATACCCGGAGGCGGTAGTGTCCACTCTACTGCGGGCACGTAAGACATCGACGTCGGTGGCCTATGTTCGTGTCTGGAAGGTGTTCGAGCTGTGGTGTGCTAGTCAGGACACGAGACCTACGAAGGCTTCGGTACCTCAGATCCTGCAGTTTTTACAGGCGGGGGTGGACAAAGGACTCGCCTATAATTCTCTGCGGGTGCAGGTGGCCGCCCTGGGTTCGCTGTTGCGTGATGGCGGTTCCCTGCTACAGCATCCGGACATTGCGCGTTTCCTCAAGGGGGTCAAGCATTTGCGGCCTCCAGTACGGGACCCGTGTCCCTCCTGGAGTCTCAACCTGGTGCTTCGCTCCCTGTCGGGACCACCGTTCGAGCCGCTGAGCACTGCTACGATCAAGGATCTCACCCTCAAAGCGGTATTCCTGGTGGCCATCTGTTCCGCTCGCCGCATCTCGGAGCTGCAGGCTCTGTCGTGTAGAGAGCCTTACCTGCGTTTCTCCGACTCTGGAGTGTCGCTTCGCACAGTGCCTTCCTTCCTTCCAAAGGTGGTGTCTGCATTCCATGTGAACCAGACGGTGGAATTGCCGTCTTTTTCTTCCTCCGAGCCGAAGGCTCTCCGACTATTGGATGTCAGGCGCACGCTGCGTCTCTACCTGGAGGCTACCAATGAGTTCCGGATTTCGGATCATCTCTTCGTGCTTTGGTCTGGTCCCAGGAAAGGGTCTCAGGCCTCGAAAGCGACCATTGCGAGGTGGTTGAAGGCGGGCATTGCTGCTTCATACATTGGGGCGGGGCGGTCTCCCCCGCCCGGCATTGTAGCTCATTCTACTCGTTCTCAGGCGGCTTCCTGGGCGGAGGCTCGTTCGGTCTCTACTCAGGAAATCTGCAGAGCAGCTACCTGGAAATCGTTACACACGTTCTCGAGGCACTATCGTCTGCACCTCGCCTCCTCAGTCACGGGACATTTTGGCGAACAGGTTCTCCGAGCAGGCCTCGCAGGACCCCACCCGATTTAGGGAAGCTTGGGTACATCCCATGGTCTGGACTGATCCAGGTACGTACAGGGAAAAGAAAATTATTACTTACCTGCTAATTTTCGTTCCTGTAGTACCATGGATCAGTCCAGACGCCCACCGCACTTGGGTCTTTTCCTTCCTGCTCGACTCTTCTCTACGGGACTGTAGTGTGATAGGGCTTTCCCGGCTCCTCAGTCGCACTGTTTCTCACAGCCCCCTTCACGTTGGCGTGCTGTTTACGCAGCGTCCTACCCGTTGGTAGGACGGTTCCAGTTTTTCTATTACGGTTACACGGTTTATTGTTGCCGGTTCTTATAAACTTGATCCACTAAAGGGGTTCTATTTCTACTCGGGCTTTGATATACTCGATACTGAACTCCTGCAGAGGGGGTAGTAGTATATATGGTGACGCCCCCTCGAAGCTTGTGCTGACTCCATCTGCTGGATTGGGGACATAACCCATGGTCTGGACTGATCCATGGTACTACAGGAACGAAAATTAGCAGGTAAGTAATAATTTTCTTATCTCCTCCGCATCCAGGCGAAGGCCTCGGCGGTATCCGCTAGACTCCTCCTCTGGCTGCGCAATTGGTCGGCCAACCCGTCCTCCAAGGCATGGCTAGGCACGTTGCCTTTCAAAGGTAAGTTGCTATTTGGAGAGGACCTTGTGAAGCTTATTGATTCCTTGGGGGAAAATAAGGTCCATAAGCTTCCGGAGGACCGTCCGAAACAATCATGCTCCTTTACACCCTCCTGTCCTCGTTTCTGGGGACAGAGGAGGTATACGCCCCGCGGACGAGGTGGCTCCTCTAGGGGTTATTCTTCTCAGTCTCAATCTTGGTCGCAGCCCTTTCATGGGCGTCGCTCCTTTCGCAAGGGCCAGTCCCAGCACCCCACCCCTAAGCCTGCCACACAATGAAGTTCAGTCGACCCATTCCTCTGTCCCTTTTTTGGGCGGTCGCCTCTCACTGTTCTTCAAGGAATGGGTCAAAATCACTTCGGACCAGTGGGTCCTCGACATTGTCCGAGACTGTTATGCCTTCGAGCTTGTTCATGACTAACCGGATCTCTTTGTATTCTCCCCCTGCGGTCGGCTCAAGCGGGAAGCGGTAGAGCAAACACTCGTCAGACTATTGAGTCTGGGCGCAGTTGTCCTGGTTCCGAAAGTGGAGCTCGGTGCAGGCCAGTATTCTATTTGCTTTATGGTTCCCAAGAAGGATGGGACTTTTCGGATGATCTTAGACCTCAAGAGGGTCAATTGGGCCCTCAAGATCCCACATTTTCACATGGAAACCTTGTGAGCGGTCATCATGGCGGTTCGCCCCGGAGAGTTCCTCGCCTCGCTTGATTTGAGGCGTACTTCCATATTCCAATTCACCGCGAGTACCAGAAGTATCTTCCCTTCCACAACCTCAACCGGGATTTCCAGTTTCGGGTGCTGCCTTTCGGCCTCTCGCACCTTCACCAAGGTCATGGTGGTGGTGGCGGCGGCCCTTCGGGAAGGAATCCTAGCTGGAAGACTGACTTGTAAGGGCCAAGTCGGATGCTCTTTGCAGACAGGCGGTGGATCGGGTATTAGCTCTCCTCGCGTCTCTCGGGTGGATAGTGAATTTTTCCAAGAGCAACCTTCAGCCCTCCCAGGAGTTAGAGTTCCTGGGAGCCCACTTCGACACTCGAGTGGGCAAGGTCTTCATGCCTCGTGTGCGGGCCCTCAAGTTGATCAGCCAGATTTGGAATCTGCTCTCGCTGCCTCTTCCAACAGCATGGGACTACCTGCAGGTCTTAGGGTCCATGGCTTCCACCATCGACCTAGTTCCCTGGGCTTTTGCTCATATGCGACCGTTATAGAAAGCTTTGCTATTCCGTTGGCAGCCGGTGTCTGAGCAGTTTCACATAGTCCTCCCGCTTTTGGACTCTACCATCGCGCCTTGCAGTGGTGGCTGTCGCTTCCTCATCTTCTCTGGGGGATGCTCCTTCAAGCTCCACAGTGGGCGATAGTAACCATGGACGCCAGTCTCTCGGGCTGGGGTGCGGTCTGCCTGTCCCAGTCCACCCAGGGGATCTGGTCGCCAATTCAGACTCGCTGGCACATCAATCGATTGGAGGCTCAGGCGGTGCGTCTGGCCCTGCAGGAGTTTCTGCCCCGATACGCGGCAAAGCGGTGAGGGTGCTGTCCGACAACTCCACCACCGTGGCTTACATCAGTCGTCGGGGGCACCCGCAGTCACCTGGTGGCCCTAGAAGCCAGCTGTCTCTTCGCCTGGGTGGAACGACATCTGGATTGCCTGGTGGCCTCCCACATCGTGGGCAAGGAGAACATTCCGGCCAACTTTCTCAGTCACCAGTCGCTCAATCCGGGAGAGTGGGAACTCTCGGAAGAAGCCATGGATCTGATTGTCGACAGGTGGGGTTCCCCCCACCTGGACCTCATGGCAACCTTGCGCAATGCCAAGGCCAATCTGTTCTTCAGCCGCTGGAGGGAGCATGGCTTGGAGGGCATGGATGCTCTGGCTCTCCCTTGGCCCGCGGACATCCTTTTGTACGTGTTCCTCCCCCCCCCCCCCTTCCCCGTGGCCTCTGGTGGGAAAAGTTCTCAGGAAAATAGAATTCCACAGAGGGCCAGTGGTTCTGGTAGCACCCGAATGGCCTCACAGGCCATGGTTCGCGGATCTCGTCAACCTGGCGACGGATGGACCTCTTCGGCTAGGCCATCTTCCTTGTCTACTTCGGCAGGGGCCCATATTTTTCAACCAGGCCGATCGCTTTTGTCTAGCGGCCTGGCTTTAGAATGGCGTCACCTGAGGCGTAAGGGCTATAAGGAGGAGGTTATCTCCACCTTGCTGCGATCCCAGAAGCAGTCGACTTCTCTAGCTTACGTGCGCGTTTGGAAGCTCTTTGAGACTGTGAGGAGTCAGGTGTCTCAGCACGCTCCACCCCGGTCTCGTTGGTTCGTTCTTTTCTACAGAAGGGTCTCTCCAAGGGCCTTTCCTTCAGTTCCCTGCGTGTGCAAGTTTCCGCTCTCGGCTCTCTCCTTGGACGGGTTGAGGGTCATCCCCTAGCGGGCCACCCGGACGTGGTTCGGTTCCTGAGGGGAGTCAAGCACCTGCGTCCGCCCGCTCGCAATACTTGCCCGTCGTGGAGTCTTAATCTGGTCCTCCGGGCCCTCCGTGCTGCCCCATTCGAACCTCTCCGTCGGGCTACGGTAAAGGACCTCACGCTCAAGGCAGTTTTCCTTGTTTCTATCTCCTCCGCTCGGCGGGTTTCCGAGATTCAAGCATTGTCCTGTCGGGAACCTTTTTTGCACTTCTCCGACTTAGGCGTTTCCCTCAAGATGGTGTCTTCTTTCTTGCCGAAGGTTGTCTCCACTTTCCATGTCAACCAGTCGGTAGAGCTTCCAGTGTTCTCCCCAGAGGAGATTGCAGGTACTGCTGGAGGTGATCTTTGTAAAGTGGATGTCAAACGAGTTCTACTCGGGTATCTCCAGGTCACTAATGACTTTCGGGTCTCTGACCATCTTTTTGTCCTCTGGAGTGGTCCCAATCAGGGCAAACCAGCTTCTAAGACCACTATTGCGCGATGGTTGAAGGAGGCCATTTCGTCAGCCTATCTTTGCCAAGGTCGGGCAGTTCCAGAGGGCCTAAAGGCTCATTCGCTACATTCTCAAGCTACTTCCTGGGCGGAGAGCCAATTGGTCTCTCCGCAAGAGATTTGCAGGGTCGCCACATGGACATCCCTTCATACTTCTGCTCGACACTACCGTCTGGATGTGCAAGCACCGGTTTTTGGTTCTTTTGGGTGCAAGTGCTTCGAGCAGGACTGTCTCTGTCCCACACAGGATAGGGAAGCTTTGGTACATCCCACGGTCTGGACTGATCCGGGTACATACAGGGAAAGGAAAATTAGTTCTTACCTGTTAATTTTCGTTGCTGTAGTACCACGGATCAGTCCAGACGCCCTTCCCTGTTTCTTTCTTTTTTGTCCTCTCGAAGCTTGTTCTTGCAGATTCGCAGATCTTGTTACTTCATTCTTTGCAAGAATACTGAGCAATTACACCGGAAGCCTTGGTTGTTGAAGTACCAAGTATATGCAAGAGCGCTTAGTCATACCATGTTTCTTACATTGTTCTACAGTCGCTCCATTGAGCTTTATGGTTACTTGCTTGATCCTATTCTGGTTTTGTTGTTTTCTGCTTTGACAATGGTTATACTGAAGGGCTGCAGGGTAGGCTCTGCCCTCCTATAGGATACCCTTTCAGTTTTGGTCTGTCTCCACCTGCTGGAAAGGAGGCTCAACCCACAGTCTGGACTGATCCGTGGTACTACAGGGGGGTATTTGTCTGCTATTCAGTGTATTTTCAATGTTTGAAATGGCCTGAAATATACTGGGGGCATGCCAGAGGCGGATCCAGCTAATATTCTGTTCTCATCCACCTAGATGTGGATTTTATTCACTTCCCAGAGACCTGTCTCTTCACATATTCATCACCCTGGAGAAAGAACAGGAGCAAGGTTGGCTAGCCTCCCACTTCTCATATAGCTCCCATTATTTCCCATAAAAGGAAGTTTTCTTTCTTCCATGGAAAATAACAGTAGGTGGTCTTTGCTGTACCTTGTTGTTTTAGATTCCATTCCAATGGAATTGGATTACATACAAATTTCAGGGAAAAGACACTTGCAGACACACCATCAACATAAAACACAAGTTGGATTACCTTTGCTGCCACACCTAGTTCTCTGGATTCTTAGTCTTCCATCAGCCAACAGGGCACCCAAGTCACCCCCCTCCTCCAACAGCACGATCACAACATTTCTTCCTCTCTGTGCCCACAAGGCTGGATGCCCTACTCCTAATCCAAGGAAGAGGCACCTCACAATAGCTGGATCAGACCAGACTCCTAAATGGACTGAGACAAATTGCAGTGTTAGCAAGAGAAGATTCACTCATAATGTAGAAGCTTACACTGACCTATTAACAATGTGTGGACTCTACCCTTCTCTCACAGAAAGATAGACAAGACATCCATACTTGCAAGAGTTGGCAGGAAGACCCTTCGGGGTAATTTTCATTTCAGTATTGGTCTTGGAGGACCAACCTTAGGCAGCTGGAGGGCAATGGAAGTGCCAGCCCTAGCTGCTACCATCTGTCAGACAGCATAAAGTTGGGATGCTGGCATTTTTCATCTTTCCAGTGCCACCTCTAGGGTGACAAATTACCAGCATTTAAAGGACACAAGTCTTTCTATGCTGTCTAGGTGCAATGTCCATGCATCATGTGCTTGTTAGTGATTCCATACAGTAGGCTTTAGAAAAGGGGCAAAAAGAGTAATTGGCAGCTCATTCTTTCTGATCTGATGTATCTGTTTTGTATATGGCATCCATGAGCACTAATATGCATCTTCCTTCATAGTGACAGCTAGAGGTGTGCAGGGCATGCTAGCCCAGCAGTCACTACTTAGCCAATGCATATGATAGCTATGTTGTAGAAATGGCAGGGTGCTTGCAAGGAATATGGGAAGAAGCATGAGGACTGAATCTTCTGTATGATGTGATTCTGGGCGGTAATATAGTGATGGAGCCCTAGGGTATGATAGATGAGGTGCCATTGGCCAGTGCCCCTAGCCTTGCTGGCCTGTATGGAACGGGGTTGCAAGATTGAGACCATGACAGCAATGCAGGGGTTGAGGTATTTATTTATTTATTTAACACTTTTTTATACCGACCTTCATAGTGATAACCATATCGGATCGGTTTACATAGAACAAGGATAACTGAAGCAATAAATAAAGTGAATAACAATAGAGGAGAATAAGGTAAAGTTACATTTAACAAGGAGTAGAAACTTGGAAGCTAAATATAGCTGGAAGAAAAAAGGCAGGAAGTATTGTAACATAATAATAATAAAGGATGTGGGTTAAAGCTTAAGGTGCTTTAACCTAAAAGTGCCAGAGTCCATCTTTCGAGCGGATAGCAATCCATTTGTCTGGGAGGGGATAAATTCGTCTCAGTGGGAATAAAGGTGACTAGAGATTGTCTGGAGGGTCAGCAAAGGCTTGATGAAATAGCCACGTTTTGAGTGTATGCGTGTGTATTTTGTGTTCAAGACAAAGGTATGTGCCTAGTATCTTGTGAATGCGAACTCTTTATGGAGAGAGCAGCTCTGAATGAAATAGATGGAGGGGGAGGGGCAGTGGAGAGAATGTTTTTGTTTAATTGGATATGCTTGCTTGGCATGCCAGTGATTCATTATGCCTGCAGCTTAAGGCATTTAAGGCTTGTTGGTGATGTCCTCATTCAAACCTATGAAGCTGAGGTAAATACTTGTTTTTCAAACGTATGCAAATGAAGGTGAAAAGGTAAGTGGGCAGGTTTTTTTACTTTTAGATTGTGCTGACATGGCTTGAGCATGCTCATTGTGGGTTTCTTCATTTTTTCTATAGATCAACTTCGCCTGAACAACTTTGCATGTCCAAAAGTGATATGCTTACACACAGGGGAACAAGGCAATTAATGTATTCATTGGGTCTGAGCAGTGTGGGCCTATTTTCATACTATTTATTTAGACCTTGCATGCAACCTTTGCTACAGTTTTGAATAGCAAGTGTTTTATTTTGCTGGACCTGCCCAAGTAGCCATTTGCTTCAGTTGCTTTTCCAGCCCTCTGTATAGGTCAATTGATCTTGAGACAAGACAGTTTGCCCAACTTTTACAAGTGTTTGTTTATTTCTTTGGTTTTATATACCAGTGTTCTGGATCAATCACATCAGTTTATAGGATAAATATTACAAAATTTAAATACGGCATAAAATACATCAGTGTTTTGGGAGAAGCAGAATTTGAACTGTGATCTGCTGTTTCCCAGTCCCATATGTTAACTACTAGGCTTCTCTCTAGACCCTGGGTCAGCAACCTGCACCACATGGCACCTGTTGCTTTATTACCATATCTTCTACACATTTATCCAAACAGTGTAACCACCTTGATGCTTTTTCTGTAGGTAATATAATGGTATGAGAACTCCTGTTGCAATGTGAGAACTCCTGATCCCACTTCTCTCTCCCACCCAAAGGACTGCAAATCTTACCTTAGAACTCAAAGAAACTTGTTGGCTGAGAACTCACCCAAAGTATCAAACTTAGGAAGCAAACCCACTTGCAACATGCCAGAGTAACCTCTCATCAAACCCCTCTAAAGGTCTCACACAAGACATCCACCCCTGTCTAATATTAATGGGAGAGCTGCCAGAGAGGCCAGTTAGTATAAGATTGGGCTTTACATAACTTTACCTCTTTCTTCCTTAGGTTAACGAAAAGAAAGGTGATCAACCACCGGAAGCCAAAAAACCAAAGATGAAAGTGAAGAATATTGAACTTCCTGTGGAAGCAAACCTAGTCTGGCAGTTGGGGAAGGACCTTCTAAACATGTACATTGAAAATGAGGTGCGTTCACGTAAAACAGATGTTTAGAGACTTGGGGGCTGATGCAATAATTTTCGTGGAAAGCAGGTGCTAACTTTGCAGCGCCTGCTTTCTTAACGCACACATGGTGCCCACAAGGGAGGCGCCATGCGATAGGAAAATTTAGGGGGTCACGCTAGCAAGGAGGCGCTAGGGTCGCTTGGGCGACCTTGAAGCCTCCTTGCTAACGCAACCCCACTGCAGCTGCCAGTTATGAAGACCGCCGGTAAACTCGGCATCGGTTTTCATAACCGACCATCTGCGAGTTTATCGGCGTCTGTTTTCAATACTGGCAGATGGCCGGTTATGAAAACCGATGCCTAGTTTACTACCGTCAGTTTTCATAACTCGGTGGTCTGCCAAGATGTATTTGTTTTTTTACTGAAGTACAGAAAAGCACTTATTTCTTTGAATGTGAAGTGAATGAGTAATAGCTTCATTCATATGCATTTGCATGTGATGAGCGCTATCTCATTCACTCCACGTTAGACATGGGTTCAATAGGCGCTAATCCCCCTATTGCATTAGGTGGTGGATTAGCACCTATTTAACCTGTGTCAGACAGCATCGGGGGCCCCTTAGGATGGTGGTGTTTTTCTTTTTAATTAGTTATATAAACACCCCATGCTCACTTCTATTGTGTAGCGAGATCAAATCAAGTTTTAACACATGGGCTCGGAGTGGTTGATATTCAATGGGCCAGTGAGTGAGAAAGCTGCTTGGATAAACTTTAGCCAGGGATTCAACAGAACTTGTCTGAAGGTTGAATATTCCCAGGTATAATCATCTAGATAACATCAGGAAAGGTATTTTTCTGACCAGACTTACCTGGCTAACTTTAGTCATCTAGTGGTGAATATCACTGCTCACTGGCTTAACTTTTAACATAAAATGAGGCACTGCTGGAAGCATTATCTCACTAATTTGTATGGATAATGAGCTACCCAGACAAAAATATTTAGCCAGTTTGGTGAAGAGGGGTGGATGTTGAAATCGTGGGTTTTGTCCAATTAACTATAAAAGTTACTCAGACAACCCTTTTGAATATAGACATTGTTTTCACAGAGAAATGCATCGTATCTTGTCAGATACATTTATTTGAAATTTCTGAATTATTGGATCATGTATTTCTGACAGTGAGCTGATTACACTGCTTTCTTTAACATATCTGGTCTGTCTTTAAAGGACCAAACTGCATAGTCTATGAAATCTTGATTTGTGTATTCTACATTGGCTTTTGTTTCAAATATTTTTACTGTTTGTTTAATAAGTGTACTATTAACTTTGATAATCATTCCCATTGTTTAGCAGTCTTCCAAACTTTGTGAAGTATTGTATATCAAAACTAAGATTCTTTTTATTTTATTTTTTAAAATTAAGGCTTATTTTTATTAAATCAATTGTACAGTCACAATGTTCATCATTTATATAATGTTATACAACAAAAAGACATTAAAAGCAATTAATCCCCTCCCCTCGCAAATAAACATAATTGTAGCGAGTGGGAAATTTCTAATCAAAATATCTAACTATAATAAATTTGTTAGGCGTATATACCATTAACAGAGACAAGCACAGCCACTTTATAAAATTTGTGTACAATAAGCATTCTTTGCCTGCCACTTATAGAAAGGATTCCAGATCTTATAAAACTTAGCTGGTGATTTTTAACCGCTGTAAGTTTGCATAGAAAATGTCCTATCAGTTCTATCTATAACATTGTCCAAGGTTAGGATATCTCTTGACTTCCAAACAAAACTAAGGCTCTAACGAAGTTCCACCCATCTCCCCTAACATTGGCTTTTATAAGTGTGAATCATTTTTTCTGCTCTTGGGGAGAGGGGTTGCACTATACCAAGGAATCTGTGCTTCGCTGAAATTATCCAAGAGATGTGTGTTCCCGCAGCTATTCTCTGATTATGCTTGGAAAAAGGGAACTGAAGGGATCACTGGGGGTCATAGCTCTGGAGAAAATTCTTTTACTAACATGTTCTCCTTTTGGGGACACATATCACTCTATAACATTATACCCTTGGATGTATGTGGGGACAATTTTCAGCTTTTATTCCCTGAGAATTTAAGTGTTTGTTACAAGAACAAAACTTATATTTACCTGGAAAAATCATTTTTGTCCGCTGACTTCCCCCATTTTTGTTATAATAAACACTGATAAATTGCCCAGAAAAATAACATTAAAGCTTAAAACTAAGATCCCTAGATGTACTCCAATTTAATGTATTTAAATTGACTAAGTGTGTAGTGCCTTGTTAATCCCTTATGCAGTTTTGTTGTGGTGTCTGGTGTTTTGATTTTGGAGATGTTTTTTTTTGTGCTTGGGTACAGCAGACAGGTTTTGCTGCACCAGAACTGGTTGCTTGATTATCTCCTCCAAATTACTTGGCAGGGCAAGATGATCATGCAGGACAAACTGGAGAAAGAAAGAAACGATGCCAAGAATGCAGTTGAGGAATATGTATATGAATTTAGAGAGAAGCTCTTAGGACCATATGGGAAGTTCGTTTGCGAAAAGGTAGGTCCTGTTGTAGAACAGGAAACCTAAATTGGATGTCAGGACTAAATCATGCACACAATCATTGAAGCATGCAGCCGATATGTCGGAGAGATGTCTTTTGCTGGATGTGCCTGCACAGTCTCTTATTACAAGAGTCCCGCTTGAAGTTTTAATGAGTATGTATTATGGATGCTTTAGTTTATGATGCTGTATTGATTCCCTAGTTGAGAGCAGGAGTGGGATTTCTTATGTTTATAGACCACTTAAAAGTTGAACTCTGAGACCAATACTCAGTGCTACTTAGCCGGGTGAGTGGCATCTTACCTGGCTAAGTGACACTGAGTATTGGTCGGTAGCTGAATATCTGGGTCTATTCACTGTCTGGCACTTAGCTGGATATGTACTTAGCCAATTAAGTGGTGGATGGGAAATGAGTGTTTTGGGGAGGAGCAACTTATCTGGTTAACTTTTGGCCAGATAAGTAGCGGTATTCAAGCTTTACAGGTTATTTAATTCAATTATTTCCAGAATTTCTATTCTGCTGATCCATCAGTCTCAGTGGATTAGTCATTCTATGCAATAAAGCATGACAAAACATCCCTCTTCATCCAGGCAAGCCAGTCCTCGCCAGTGGGTTGTGCACTCTAACCAGCAGGTGGAGAACGACAACTCGCTGAAGTCCCTCTCGTATAGCTCACCACAGACATCAGCAAGCCAATATTTGTCTCCAGCAGGTGGTGGACAAGCATCCTTGCTTGTGGACTTCGGCCTGTCAGGATTTAACGGGCTGTTCTGACCTCCTGTGGTGATAGCATTTGCTCCCTCAGTTGAGTGACATCTCAGGACAGGAGTGAGGTGAAGGCTTATGCTCTAGACCTCCTGACAGAGGGAACGTTCCTGTAGGGTGTTAAGCGCCAAATATGCTTAAAGCACTTCTCCTCGGCACAAGGATACCATACCAAAATTTGCAGAAACAAATCAATTTTTTATTGCATATCAATAAACAATACAGGTACCCTTTAGAGATACAGATGGCAGGACTTCTGCTTTTGAGAAGCACTAGCCTCTGTCTTTGTATGTCAGTGAGTGCTGCTTTTTATAGGTAAAACATGCAATAATCCCTAAGTTGCATGAACCTATGGGGGAATATCATGTACTTCCCTGTACATACCAGGATCAGTCCAGGACACCTGGGTTGTGACTCCGCACCAGTAGATGGAGACAGACTAAAACTTGTGGGCGGAGCCATATATGCCCCTGCGCCAGTCACAGCCCCTCAGTCTTACTCTGTCTCCAGTAGATGGTGCAGGTGCGGTCACAGCTCCTGCCTGCCCTGGTTTTGGTACTCTGTCAGGGTTGGTTCTTTGTTTCTTGGTTTTAGGCCAGTTTAGGCTATAGTTAGTTTGGTCTTTTTCTGCAGTTTTAACTTTTTGAATTTTAAATTGTCACTGTCGTTCCGTCCGCCCTGCCTCCCGGGGGGTTGAGAGGTCCTGAGGGGACTACCCCCCCCCCCCCTGGTTGAGGCCGCTGCTAGGGTCGAGGACACGGCTTTACCAGTAGCAGCGTCAGGGGTGACACCGGGGAGCCCGGTTCACTCACCCCTGCTGGATTAGGGCTCCAGGACCGTGGACAGTGAGCGGTGTTTTTGTTAAAAAAAAAAAAAAAAAAAGTTTTGCGTTGGCTTTTGTTTCCGGCTCTCTCTTCCTTCGCGTCGCCGCTCCGTGTTGGCTCCGGGGGGGCGCCGCTGGCAGGGGGGAGTTCGTTTCGCTTAAGTTTATTTTGGTTACTCGCGTTGCTTTCCGTTTTCGCCGCGTTTTGCGTCGGCATGCCTCCTGGCTCGTTCTGTTGGGCCTGCGGCTCGGTCGTTTACTCCCGGGGGGCTTACCAGGTCCTGAGGGGACCATTTTCCCCTGGTAGAGCACTGACTGGGCTAGGGGTCGAGGATCCTGTGGTACTTTACAGCCCAGCCGGGGTGTTGCCGAGGAGCCCGGCTCACTCACCCCGGCCAGACCGCTGGACCGTGGCGAGGGACAGCTGCAGGTAATTTAAAAAAAAAAAAAAAAATTTTGAAAACCGGAGCGGTTTCTCGTTTCAGCGCGAGCGCAGGGGTTTACCTCTATACCGGTCGGGTCGGCGTTTCGTTTCCTCCCTCTCCCTTTCTCCCTCTTAATTTTTGTTTTTCTGTCACACTGCCGAGCAGGCCGCTTAGGTCGGCCTGCTCGACTTGCGGCTCCAGCGCCGCACGCCTCTCTCGGGCTCAGCTGTCTTCAGGCTGCGGCACGGGGGGCACAGGGTCGTCGGCCTCGCTTCGGGGGGGTGTTTGTTCGGCGGCAGCCTCTCGTTTTTGCGGTCGGGGTCCGTCCGGCGGCTTTCCCCAAGCTTTTGCCGTCTGCCGCGGGAACAGATTTAAAAAAAAAAAAAAAAGCCGACCTCTCGAGCGAAATGCGCGGGAAAATCGGCCATCTTTGTGCCGGCTTCAAGCGCGACTCCAAGCGCGGCAGGCCCCGAGGATTCTCCTCCCCCCCCCCCCCCCCCAATGGCCGGCTCCGCGGTCTGTTCGCCATCGGAGGCGGTGGGGGGGAGGGCTGGGGGAGCCATGGCGAACTCTGCAGGACTCTTTGCCCCTGATTTAATTTGGCCAGGCATAGGGTTTTTTAAGGCCCGTAAAGCCCACAAACGACCTGATGGCCAGGCGGAGGGGGGGGGCGTGCGAGGCCACTCACGTTGGCCCAGACACGCCCCCGGCCAAGGAACACGGCGGGGCGATTCATAGCCACGCGCCCGGTACGGGCCATACTGCCTAGAAGGGGCACGGACCCTACCTTGGCGTCGTCGGATCCGGAAATTTTCAAGGTGCCTTTCCCTCCTCCGAGGGGAACTGAGGGAGATGGCGCGCCACCGCAGGGGGCGGCGAGGCAGAAACAGGCTTCAGAAGGGGATGGCTCAGGATTGATTCGCCCCTTCATAAGGAAGGGGCTGACCCATGTTTCCCGCCACCCTGGAGGAGTTGGGAATCGCCACGCCGCCTGAGCGGTCTCGGCTGGGCTCCATTCCTTTTCACCTCTCTGTGACAGCTCTGCTCTATCGAGAGGGGGATGCTCCGGTTTTGCACCTGGAGGTCGCGAAAGCTATGGGTACGCTCTCTCACTTGCCGGAGGACGACGGGTTTCCCTAGGGGTAAACCGGGTTTTTCAAGCGGCCCGAGGACAGATCCAGAACGCGGTCTTCGTTTTTTCAGCCAGGTCCCGCTTTTGTGGTCCCAGGACGTCGCGTCCTCAAGGGTAGTCCGGTCAGTCGTTTAGTCTTCCTCCTCCCGAACCCCGCTTTAGCGACAGCAGTCCTTTCGGGGGCAGCGGGGGAGCCCCGGCGGGCGCAGAGTCCGAAGCTTCGCCATGAAGGGTGGTCGGTCTCTCTCTCTCTCTCTCACCGCAGCCCTGGCACGCCGTTCCCAACGTCGGGGCGCGGTTGGTATCGGTTTTTCGAGCGATGGGCCGGCGTAACGTCAGTCCAGTGGGTCCTCCATGTGAACAGACGCGATTACCTCTTCCGTCCCGGTCTCCCTCGCGGCGGGGGAACCGTTAATCCATTCACTTCATCGTCCCCAAGGAAGGCGGCACGTCCAGTCCAATGCTGGATCTCAAGGGTATAAACCGATGCCTTCGCGTTCCTCCCTTCAACATGGAGACGGTTCGGTCGGTGATTGCCATGGTACGGCCAGACGACTTTTTGGCCCCCTAGCTCCCATGGAGGCGTATCTTCACGTAGGCATTCAGCCGTCGTTCCAGCGCTTCCTCAGGTCTGCGTTCTAGGACGGCAATATCTGTTTTCGAGCGCTCCCGGTTGGTCTCACGACGGCCTCCCCGGACATTCACGAAGGTGATGGTCGTGTGGCGGCGCGGCGGCGCCGGGAAGGTCTCCTGGTCCTTCCTTACCTGGACGATAGGTTAATTCGGGCGAAATCCGAGGATCACTGTCGGGTGCCAGTGGTCAGGGTCCTACAACTGTTGCAGTCCCCTGAATGGGTGGTCAACTACAAGAAGTGTCTTCTGACACCCACGCGGACCTTGGATTATCTGGGAGACGTTTTCGACACGCAGCAGGGCACGGTGTTCCTGTCGCACGAGCGGATATGCAACCTGCAAGCTCCAGTACGGTGCTTATTGTCTCTCCGCCGACCGCGGGTCTGCGATTACCTTACGGTCCTAGGTTCCATGGCTTCAACGCTGGTGCTGGTTCCCTGGGCGTTCGTTTATCTGCGACCATTTCAGTCGTCCTTACTATCCCGCAGGAAGCCGGTTTCCGACGAGTTCCACTTACCGCTTCTACTAGGGGGACACGCGAGCCCAGCCTACTCTGGGGGCTGGATTCCAGTCATCTGTCCTCTGGAGTGTCTCTTCGGGTGCCCAATTGAACGGTGGAGACCACGGATGCCAGCCTCTCCGGTTGTGGAGCGGTCTGCCTAGGGAGCTCGGTCCAAGGCCTATGGTCAGTGTCGCCAGCCCAGTGGTCTATCAACAGACTAGAGACCGGAGCGGTCCGTCTGGCTCTGCAAGCCTTCCTACAGGTAGTGCGGGAAAAGGCGGTCCGAGGGATATCGGACAACGTGGCCACCGTGGCCTACATCAATCGCCGAGGCGGGACAAGGAGCCCACCAGTGCCGAAGGAGGCTCAGCGCTTCATGGTCTGGTCAGGGCTACATTTCAGCAATATAGCAGCCTCTCACATTGCAGGAGTCGACAACGCTCAGGCGGAGTTTCTCAGCCGATGTCGCCTGGACCCCGGAGAGGGGGAGCTGGCGGACGAAGCATTTCTTCTCATTTGCGAAACGTGGGGAGTGCCCCACATGGATCTGATGGCCACGTGGCACAACGCGAAGGCGCCGCGATTCTTCAGTCGACGTCGAGAACGGGGGGCAGAAGGCGTCGATGCGTTGGTGCTTTCTGGCCGACGAATGTTCTGCTGTACATGTTTCCCCCGTGGCCGATGTTCGGCACGATTCTGCGGCGCATAGAGTTGCACCCAGCCAACGTGGTCCTGGTGGCACCGGAGTGGCCGCGCCAGCCGTGGTTCGCAGACCTCGTCCAGCTCGCAGTAGCGGTACCCCTTCAGCTCCAGGGAAGGGCGGGTCTTCTACGTCAGGGCCCCGTCGGTTTGGTGGATGCGGATCACTTCGGTCTCTCGGCATGGCTTTTGCGAGGAATCGGCTGAAGAGAAAAGGTTACTCGGATGCGGTGGTAGCCACGTTGCTACGTTCCAGGTATCAGTCGCCGTCCCTGGCTTATGTCCGTGTCTGGGGGGGTTTTTGAGGAATGGTGCGTGCAGTGTGGGGTGGACCCCACTTCGTCTCTATCTCCATTATTCTGGCGTTCCTCCAGGCGGGTCTAGCCAAGGGTCTGGCTTGCAGTTCTCTACGGGTCCAAGTGGCGGCACTTGTTTGCGAGATAGGGTCCGTGGTACGTCCCTGGCTCTTCACCCGGATATATCCCGTTTCCTTCGGGGAGCTAAGCACCTTCGTCCTCTATTGAGTCTCCACTGTTCGGCTTGGAACCTCGATTGGGTTCTCTCCGCGTTATGCGCGGCGCCGTTTTGAAACCTTGTAACGCATACCTATTAAGGATCTCACGTTGAATACGGTGTTCTTGGTGGTGATTGCTTCGGCACGGCGTGTTTCGGAGTTACAGGCCTTATCCTGTAGGGACCCCTTCTTGCGTAGTTCCGATTTCGGAGTTTTCTTTGCGGACGGTTCCTTCCTTCCTGCCGAAAGTGGTGTCGGCCTTCCATGTACCTCTATCGGTTGCGCTGCCCGCTTTCACGGTCAGGGAGCCCTCTGATCCAGAAGCGAGGGAATTACGGCAGCTTGACGTACGGGGCTCCCTCCTTCGCTATCTGGAGGTCATTAATCCATTTCGGGTCACAGATCATCTGTTTGTTTTTTGTTCTCTGGTCCCAGGAAAGGAGCTGCAGCGTCCCGCACGCAGATCGCCCGTTGGTTCAAGGAGGCCATTGGTTCGGCGTAGATCGCCCGTTGGCTTAAGGAAGCCATTGGTTCGGCTTACTTGGTGCGGGGCGAACCACTTCCCGTGGGTCTTCGGGCTCGTTCGACTCGATCTCAAGCTGCATCTTGGGCGGATGTTTCCCAGGTGTCCCCTCAAGAGTTTTGCAGGGCGGCTACCTGGAAGTCGTTGCATACCTTTATCAGGCAGTACCGGTTGGATGTCCGGTCTGACGACTCCGGGGGTTCTGGAGAGAGGGTACTCCGAGCGGGACTCTCTGCTTCCCACCCTTGGTAAGTTTGCTCTGGTACATCCCAGGTGTCCTGGACTGATCCTGGTACGTACAGGGAAAGGAAAATTAGTTTCTTACCTGATAATTTTCGTTCCTGTAGTACCAAGGATCAGTCCAGGATCCCGCCCGCAGTGCTACGTTAAAGTAACGGGGAGTCCGCTCATTGGTCTGGTCTAATCGGATCCGCTTGTTTAGCTCTCTCGGTTGGAGAGTCCGTTTCCAGAAGGGGTGTTTATTTCCCCGTTCTATTCTTTTAGCGATTTATAGCTAGTTTTGGTTTTAGTTCTCTGGTTGTGTTTCTACTTTGACATTACGTATGACTGAGGGGCTGTGACTGGCGCAGGGGCATATATGGCTCCGCCCACAAGTTTTAGTCTGTCTCCATCTACTGGTGCGGAGTCACAACCCAGGTGTCCTGGACTGTTCCTTGGTACTACAGGAACGAAAATTATCAGGTAAGAAACTAATTTTCCTATGTGCCTCTTATGACATGAGAAACCATTAGACTTGTTACCTTGATCCCCTTCCCAAATTGAGGCCTAATTGCCTGTCCCCTGTATGTACCTGGATCAGTCCAGACAGTGGGTTAAGCCTCCCTTCCAGCAGGTGGAGACAGACCAAAACTGAAAGGACATCCCACATTAGGACAGACCCTATCCTATAACCCTTCAGTATTCGTCTGTCTCCAGCAGGTGTAGCAGCTCCCCTTCGGTTCTCTGCCTTAGGCTAGTCAGCCTTTTCTTCTTCTTTTTTCTTAGGTTCAAGCAAGTACTTATTGGTTTTATTCCTTTAAAAAGAAAAAAAAAAGTGCTTCTTGTCCTTAGTGTTTTTCTTCTGTGAGGGAGACTGCTCCGTCTCCCTGCTCTTGCCAGACTCAGGGGGGCTTTGCCCCTTGTGCGCTGCATAGCCTGGGTCCGTGATCACTTCCAGGTGTGGGGACTGAGTCTCTCTGGGGCTCATCTCACGCCCATCTGGCTGCCAAGAGGGTTTAGAACCCGCTGCTGCGCTCAGTAAAAAAAAAATTAGGTAAAATCTTAAAAGTTTAATAAGTCGCAGGTATTCCCCCTACCTCTGAGTTATTTAGGTAAGTAATTTCTCCAATGTTACCTTTAAGCTAAACTTTGCACTTAAGAATAACACAGTTGCCAAATTAGATTAGCCCAGCTGAAAAGTAATTTAAGCCAGCATTCTCACTTTCTGTAGTACTTCACAAGTCCATTGGTCTGCCCGGACAGCAAAGGGTTAATCCAGCAAAATCCCTTGTAGTAGATAAACAAAAAGCAAGTCTCTCAGAATTATCCATGACATATGACAGAAAAAGGATAAAATTCACTAATTGGCCAAAAGTCCTTCAAGGGAATATTTAGCAAACAGCTGCATTCATGTTAATGAGCAAGTGTACTGAGTAAAGCTCAGTCTTAGCTTATAAGACAGACATGACCTGCAGAGTCAGTTTTGGCAGCAAGGCTCTTAGAACCAGGTTTTCAGGAAGTACATCTGGTGAAAAGCCCTTAAAGGCTGTTTTGGATAATGTCTGTCCAAATCAAGTCTATCTGGGTAACTGTCTCTATTCTCCAACTCAAAACATTGCATATTTAGTTCTATAAGGGTCTAATGCAGTGCTTCTCAACCGGTGTGTCGCGACACACCAGTGTGTTGCCAAGCACTGGCAGGTGTGTCGCATGCTCCCGGTCTCTCCCGCTGCTCTTCCTTCCCTGCTGCCGTTGCCGCCGGGCTATCAGCACGTTCAAGCCCAGTGGGAACGGCAGCAGTGCTAGAAGAAGCTGTGGCACCTGCGGCTGGCCTTTTCTTCCCGCGCCTGCCGCCCAACCCCCCCTCCCGTGACCCGGAACAGGAAGTGATACACAGTGCGGTGCGCGGGAAGGAGAAAGAGCCGTGCCGCGTGGACAAGTAGCGGTGGCAGCAGCATCGGCCCCCGTGTAATCGAAGCAGCTGGTAATCGGGAAAGGAGACAGCAGTATGAGCTTCCCGCGGCCGATGGGATTCTTCTTTCTTGGCCTGCAGGGGCTGGAGGAGGAGACTGCTGCAGCTACCATTTGTGCTGGGGGAGTGAATGAGAGAAAGAGAAGCAGCCAGCCTGTTTGTAAGTGCGAGAATGTGTGTGTGATTGAGAGAAACTGGTCAGAGAGCTGATGTGTGTGTGTATGTGAGAGACAGTGAAAGTGACTGCTCAGGGAGATGACTGTGTAATTGAGAGTGTGTGTGGTGTGTGCGAGACAGAGAAAGTGATTCTGAGAGTGAGAAGCCCGTATATGTAAGTAGAATATGGGAGTGGGAAGCCTGTGTGTGTGTGTATGGCATGAGAGAAACTGTTCAGGAAGGTGACTGGTTTGTTTGTCAGACTGTTTGGGAGATGATTGGTATGTGAGAGACAAAAACTGGTCATGAGGGCATGACTGGTATGGTGTGTGTGTGTGTGTGAGAGAGATGGGCCCTAAGGAAGAGGTCCATGAGTATAGAGCTTAGCCACTACTGCTGCTTCTGGTGTGTGCTACGGCCTGCATGGAAGAGGAGTAGGAAAGCTGCTGGAGGGGGTAAGTAAAGGTGGCTTTTTAAGTTTTTCTTGATTGACTACCATTTAAATTATTTAATATTATGTGATGTCTACTTTTTTGAAATATTTTATTGGTGTTTGGAGAATTTGTAATAGTTTTTATGAGTTTTTAATTGTTGGATGTTCTGTTCATAGCTGTTTTGTAACATTTATTCTGCTTATTAGTATAGTTTTACAATTATTTCTGTGTGGGGATCTATAGCTGCTTGCTAGTTCTGTTTTCCTAATAAGAGGTGTATTGGTTTTTAGGGCCTGATTTAATATTTGTAGTGTTGCCTTTTCATAGATAGGGTTGCTCCTGTTTGAGTGTATTCCATAATACAGGTGTAACTGTGAGCAGATTAGTTTAATTTATTTATTTAGCACTTTTCTATACCGACCTTCATGGTTAAAGACCATATCAGATCGGTTTACATCGAACTGGGAAAACTGTAACAGAAAACAACTTTTATATAAACAGAAGAATCAAAGTTACATTCAACAAGGAGAGTAAACTTGGAAGCTTAAGCAGCTGGAAAGAAAGGCCTAAGAGGGCAGTAAACTAAGCACATAATACAATTGAGGAATCAGGGCTAGTGCTTAAGTACTTAGAGGAGGTATAAAGTTCCATTGCTCATGAAAAGAGTTAATCATCTAGTGTGTATCCGAGGGATCTGGGAAGGCTTGGCGGAACAGCCAAGTCTTAAGTTTTTTCCTAAATGTTAGGAGGCAAGGTTCCAGCCTGAGGTCTGAGGGGATGTTGTTCCAAATAGCAGGGCCTGCTGTCGCGAAAGCTCGGTCTTTGGTCGAAGTGAGGCGCGTGGCTTTGGTTGGAGGGGCCTGCAGAGATCCTTTGTAGACTTCTCTAATTGGTCTGTTGGAGGTATGGAGTTTGAGAGGGATTTCGAGGTCGAGTTGAAGGTGATTATGGATGGATTTCTGTATTAAGGTGAGTGATTTGTGAAGGACTCTGTAGTTAACTGGTAACCAGTGTAAGTTTCAGAGGATGGGAGTAATATGTTCTCCATGGCTGGTGTTGGTCAAAATTCTAGCCGCAGCGTTCTGTATAATCTGTAGCGGCTTGGTAGTTGAGCTGGGGAGGCCTATGAGGAGAGCGCTGCAGTAGTCTATTTTGGCAAATAGCAAGGCTTGCAGAACTGTCCTGAAGTCGTGGAAATATAGGAGAGGTTTGAGTCTTTTTAGAACCTGGAGTCTGTAGAAGCAATCTTTGGTTGTGATGTTGATCATTTTCTTTAGGTTGAGGCGGTTATCGAGTATTACCCAGAGATCTCTTACATGAGTATGAGTGAGATGGATGTTGTAGTGGGTCTGTGGGAGGGGGTTGTCTTGGTTGGAAGAGATTAGGAGGAGTTCGGTCTTAGAGGCATTAAGGACCAAGTTTAAACTGTTGAGAAGGCTGGTGATAGATTGTAGGCAGTTATTCCAGAGCGTGAGTGATTTAGCGATGGATTCTGTTTTAGGAATCAGAATCTGCACGTCGTCTGCATAAATGTAGTGAATTAGTTTAAGACTTGTTAACAGTTGGCAAAGGAGGAGGTAGATGTTGAAAAGGGTGGGTGATAGGGAGGATCCTTGAGGTACACCAAGAGAAGAATTTGTCGAAGGTGATTCTTTATTGTTAATTTTGACTTTAAAGCTTCTGTTACTAAGGAAAGACTTGAACCATCTGTGGACTGATCCAGATATGCCTATGTCTGATAGGCGATTCAGGAGGATGGAGTGGTTGACGGTGTCGAAAGCTGCCGAGATGTCTAGGAGGATTAGAAGAAAGGAATGGCCTTTGTCCAATCCCATAATAATATGGTCTGTTAGTGAGATGAGGAGGGTTTCCGTGTTGCGTGATTTGCGAAAGCCATATTGGGATGGATATAGGATATTGTGTTCTTCTAAATATTCTGAAAGCTGGGTGTTTACCAATTTCTCTGTTAGTTTGGCTAAGAATGGTGGATTAGAGATGGGGCAGAAATTAACTAGTTCTCTGGGGTCTAAATTGTGTTTCTTGAGGAGGGGTTTAAGAGCAGCGGTTTTTAGACTGTCTGGATAAATACCTTGAGTTAACAAGCAGTTTATAATGTTGGTCAGTGGTTCGGAGATTGTGTTTGGGATAAGTAGCAGAAGTTTGGATGGGATGTTGTCTGCTGGGTGGCTGGATGGTTTCTGCCTCTTAAGAAGGGATTTGATCTCCTTAGGGGGAGGTTAGTTCGAAATTGTCGAGCTTGGCTCCCGTGAGAGTGTGGATATTGGCAAATGTAGCAAGGGGGGTAGTGTTGATTGTGAGGAGTGCGAGAGTGTTCGAAATCTTCTGCTGAAAGAATACAGCGAGCTCGTTAGCCTTGAATTGTGCCTGTTCGTCTGGTATCGACGGGGGGGGGGGGGGGAGTGATTTGTGATACATAAGAGAAAAGAGCCTTTGCATCATATTGGAGATCATGGATTTTATTGGCATAGTATTCTCTTTTTGACTTCAGAATTGAGGTCCTGTAATGATGTAAAGTTCCTTTGTATGTCGATAGAGTAGATGAGTTGGGGGCTTTGCGCTATCTGTTTTCTTTGTCGTAGTTCTTGTTTTATCCGTTTGAGTTCGGTGGAGAACCAGGGTTGATTTCCTTTTTTTGTTGGGTTAATTAATTTGGAGACTGCGGGTCATAATTTATTTGCTACTGCTTCAGTAATCTTGTGCCAGGAGAGTACGGCTGAGTTGGGGTTGGATAGATCCAAGTTTGTGAATTCCTTGGAGAGCTGCTCACTGAGTATGTCGGAAGCACATGGTTTCCTGAAGTGAATGGTGGAAAGGTGCTGTGGGGTGTATGTCTGTTTTTTTTGTGGAGAAGGTGGTTGTTATCAGAAAGTGGTCTGACCAGGGAATTGGGGTACACGAGGGTTCCATAATGCAGGAGAAATTAGAGTTGTTGATGTGCATTACTACATATCCTGGGAGTAGGTTAGGTCGGTTCTGTGTCTGTTACCAAGATGAGATATTTTACTAGCATGTAAGTGTTTGTATCAATCTTATTTGTTGTGTTTTCTCAAAAGGACATGCATTGGTGGTAAACTGCTGTCTTTTCATAAGTAGGGCTATTGAGCCTGGAAGTAGGAGTTTGAGTTGCTGTTGCTGAGATGACACCAGAACAAGAATATCTTTTTTGTAGGGTGAGTTGTATGGGGAGTGTCATAATTCTGCTTTACATCCATTATTGTGGGTCAGGGGGGTTCCCATGGATGCAAACAGTACTTTTACATCTAGCCCCATGACGATCATGGGTCACTGCGTCATGCATGTGAGAACATCTGTCAGGTGTGTCCCGACAGAAAAAAGGTTGAGACCCACTGGTCTAATGTGCTAGATTGAATATTGCCACCTCCTATAACCACAGGATTGGAGGGATGCAAATGTCGTCTAGGTCACGATGCTTAGGAATATTCTCATATGTTCAGTAGAGTCCACCAGCAAAACAAGTGTCTGCTCATTTCATAGCTGATCTCAGGCTGGATACAAAGTTTTACCAAGGACATGTTCTCAGTTCTGGTCCAAGGTTCTCCTGTCGTTTGGGAGGTGATGACATCTCTATGAAGAAACAGACTCTTCTCCTCTGTGTGAAAAATAGTTTGTTATAAAATTGCCAAATATATCACATGGCTGTATATGCCATGTCTGCATTGCTTTAATCTGCTCTTTTACTTAGTCTGTGTGCATAGCAGTAGGCCTTAAGTTCATGATGCACATCCTGTTTAGGGTGACTGCTGTTTACCCTAAAAGACAAGACCTTTCAACTCAGTGACACATTGGGGGTCTGTCGTACCTGGATTTGATGACTAACTCCAACAATGTGAAAGTACCATAGTTCTTCAGTCACAGAAGAGATCCGAGAGTGCTGGGAATCAATGCTTTTGTTCAGGTACAGCTGCGGAGTGGGGTGTCATATTCCTTCCCATCATGGCCAATGAGAGGGCAGGATCATTTGAAGATTGCAAGTTAGACCAAAACTGTACTTCTAGTGGATCCGGATTGGCCTTGGAAACTGTTATGCTGATCTTCAGAGGTTACTGGTGAACAGCCTTCTCAGACTGTCACTCAGGAGGGATCTGTTGCATCAGGGGCCAATACTGCATGACAATCTAGGTCTGTTTTGTCTTAGTTTGGCTCTTGAGAAGGGCTTGGTTGCTAAAGTGTAGTTGGTCCTCTATGATTTCCACTTTGCTGTGGCCCAGGAAATTTTCTACATCTCTAGCTTATATTAGGATTTGGAGAGTGAGTGTTCGAGAGCTGGTGTGAGAGGTGAGGTTTTCACTCTATTAAAGTTGAAATTCCACTAATTTTGGAATTTTTTGTAGGAAGGTTTACTTAAAGGCTTGGCCTTAACACTCTGAAGTGTTAAGGCCAAGCCTTAACACTTCAGAGAGTCCCTATAGCAGGGAGAGCTGCTACCTGCGTAGCAGCTCTCCCTGCTATAGGGGTTGGGTCAGTGGTAGATCCTTGTCTTCCCATCCAGATGTGTCCAGGTTCTTGAAGAGTCAAGCATTTACTTCCTCTCTTGTGGCTTCCAGTGCCTCTTTGGACCTTAATTGGGTCTTGCATTTTTTGTTGAGTCCTACATTTTGGCCACCACATGGTCTCTTTGCAGCTGCTTACTTTGAAAACATTTTTTCTGGTAGCAATCTGTTTGCCATGGAAGGTCTCCAAGCTGCAAGCTCTTTCTTGCCATAAGCCATTTCTACGAATGAATTTGGGGGTGGTACAGCTTAGGACTGTACTTAATTTTTTGCTGAAAGTGGTTTTGAAGTTTCATTTGAATCAGCCTGTTCCCCTGCCCCCGCTTGACAGGGATAGAGGTGGGCGTGATTATAATCTTTGGCATGCCTTCCATGTCAAGCGACATTTGGTGCTGTACTTGAAGATTACTCACTTCTTCAAGAAGTCTGATCGACTGTTTGTGCTCCATGCTGGAGGTAAACGAGAACTGGTAACGCTAGCGACTATAGCACGTTGGATGAAAGAAGTCATCACAACTGTATGGCTGCAGATATTCCATTACCTAGACAGGTCAAGATGCATTCCACTAGCGCTCAGTTGGTTTTGTGGGCGTAGCTTCAGTTGTCTCCTGTTGATTTGCCAGACAGTGACATGGTATTCCTTACACACTTTCTCCAAGCATTACTGCTTGGACGTTTAGGGTAATGTTTTAGAGGACTTGGCTTTCACGCATGCTGTTTGAGATTCCAGGTAGCCTCCTACCCTTTTCGAGAGTAGCTTTGGTACATTATATTGGCAATATATATTTGGCTCAATGATGATGTAATCTGCCTCTAACAATATTTGGTAAGAGCAGAATATTAAGATTTTGTAAATAAGATGTGGTTTGGCCTGCCTTGAAAGCAGAGAAAGGAGAAATTACTACTTACCTGATAATTTCCTTTCCTCTAAGGAAGGCGGGCCAATCCAACCCACCCTGGGCTGCCTGCTTGCTTATAGATCATCCTTTATATGTGAATTATGAGTGTTATTTCTGTTCATTTATTTAAAGGACTGGTAAGTGACATAACCAGCCCCTAAGGTTAGTTGATGTGAACTTTTTTGCTGAGCTCAGTGTTTCCCAGTTGGCTGGAAACTTGAGTGCTTGACTGTTAATTGTCATGTTCAAGTATAATCAGTTTGACCACAATTTGGCTTTTCTAGAGATACTGGCAGGCTGATGGCAAGGCTATATGTCATTGAGTCAGCTTTACTCAGTCTCCATCTGCTGGTAGAAGTGCATAACCCACTGGTGTGAATTGGCTTGCCTTCCTTAGATGAAAGGAAATTATCAGGTAAGTAGTAACTTCTCCATATAATCAATTATAATCCCCCTAAACTATAAACTATCTACCCTTATGTTATTGTATATTTATTGTATTATAATATGCTTCAATTACTTCAAAATAAATTGTAAACCAGTTCAAGTTCAGCTGCAATGGAGTCTTTAATATAGTTGGCATATATGCATGAATTGGCTGCTGTACCACAGTTAATTGCCTAACAATTGATACATTTTTATTAATTAATAGAAGTTTCTTTTGCAGTTATCGGAAGTGCCTAGATTCCAAAGTGTTAAGACACTTGTTTGAAAAAGTTAATCACTTTAAAATAGCCTTTCTTTTCCATCCTCAAAAACATAAAATATTGCTTTGGAAAAGTTTGATATTTTTTGATAATTTGTAGCTAAAAATTGATAAATGAGTTGCGTGGCTCCCAGTTTGTGAATAAAGCATTTTTCCTTCTTCCCTAGGATCTTGATAGATTTTCAAATCTTCTAACACAGACAGAAGATTGGTTATATGAAGAAGGGGAGGATCAGTCTAAGCAAGTATATGTAGACAAATTGGATGAATTACGGGTAGGTCCATTTTAATTACACTTATTTGTAGTTTAGTGCATGAATGCAGCTGCCACAAGCAGGTGAGCCTTCACTTTTTCAAAACCTCTAAAGGAAACTTTGTTCTTACCTGCTAATTTTCGTTCCTAAAATACCACAGGTCAGTCCAGACTCGCCTGGGTTTTACCTCCCTTCTAGCAGATGGAGACAGAGAGAGTTTTACTGATGCTGGCATATAATCTAATGTGCTACCTGCAGTCCCTCAGTATTGACCAATATCAAAGCCAAATCGTAGAATAACAAACATGAATCAGTATCCCCTGATCGAACAGTGGGAAGTGGAAACTTAGAACAGAGAAAGACTGGTCCCTTAACAAAATGTGAAGGACTAAACAAAACCTGTGCCATTCTTCAGATTAATTACAAGAACATGCATAAGAAAGATCTGCATGTACTGCCTCCACTGGATGCAAATCTTTCTCATGTTGCTCATTGTGGATATACTGAAAACCTGGCCTGTTTGCGGCACTTGAAGACTGGAGTTCGCCATCCCTGTACTACAGGAATGAAAATTAGCAGGTAAGAATGAATTTTCCTTTTCCTGTACATACCCAGATCAGTCCAGACTCCTGGGATGTACCAAAGCTTCCCTAACTAGGGTAGGACCGCGAGAGTCCTGCTCCAATCACACACTCCCCCAAACCCTTGGCTTCTGGGGGCATGAACATCCGAATGATAATGCCTGGCGAAAATGTGTAAAGACTTCCAAGTAGCTGCCCCACAAATCTCTTGTTGCTGACATTCGGCCCAGGAGGTTGCCTGGGAATGAATAGAATGAACCCTTAAGCCCACCAGGCCCTGACAGATATATGCCAAGCCAGTGGCCTCTTTCAACCAGTTTCAATATTTATTTGTTTTTTTCTTGACCGACCATCATCAGAGATATGCCGGTTTACATGTAACAGGGGTAAAAAACAAAGCAGGAAGAGAGCAGTTACAAAAAACAGGTTAACAGAGAACTGGGAAGTGCAGAGACAGTTGCATGATGGAGCGAAAGCTTAAGGCTAAAAATCGGAACAGAAAACTTATGTCCATAATAAAGATTCCCAACATTATAAAGAGATGGGGGAGCCAATGTTTCATGTCTAGTACAAAGTGTAGACAGGTTAACAGGGCTATAAAATTACTCTGCGAACCACACCAGAGGTGTAGACAAGGTGGTATCTACGGGCAAACTTATCATGGTTACTCTGGTGGCGTAGGGAAAGGTCGAAAGCGGGCATTAGATTGGGGGATGTCGAGTAGGTATTTAAGGGTAGGCTTGTTAGTGGCCTTTGACACCTTTATGCCCCTTATTTTTGCACCAATATACAGCACAAAAACTTGATCTGACAAGCGAAAGCTGTTTGACTTTCAGGTGTCTTAATAAAGTGCGCTTGATATCCAAAAGCTGCAACTTCTCGCATGAGGCGCTGAACCCTCCAAAATTGGAAAAGCCGGGAGCTCCACCAACTGACTTAAGTGAAAAGACAACATCACTTTCGGCAAAAAGGCTGGAATCGTCCGCAAAGAAACCCCTGAATCCGTAATTCACAAGAAAGGATCTCAACATGATAGTTTGAAGCTCCAAAATCCTCCTAGTGGAACAAATCGCCACCAAGAAAATAACCTTCAACATAAGATCCTTTGTGGTAGCCCACTTCAAAGACTCAAATGGCACCGCACACATGCCTTTCAGAACTAAGTTAAGGCTCCAGGAAGGACACTGTTTCTGACCCAGAGGCCGCAAATGCTTCACCCCCTTGGAGAAAACTCACCACATCCGGAATCGCAGCCAGAGTTGTCCCATGCACCTTACCCTGGAGACAACCCAAGGCTGCCACCTGAACCCTAAGGGAACTAAAGGACAAAACCTTCACCAAATCTCTTTGCAAGAAAGTAAGGATATTCGCTACATAAGCTCGCATAGGAACACCTTTCTCTGTGCACCAATCCTCAAACACCTTCCAGACCCTCACATAGGCTAAGCTTGCAAGAGAGTAGAAATAACATCCTTTGAGTAACCTTTGTCCCTTAAGTGCTTCCTCTCAAAAGCCAAGCCGTGAGACAGAAGTGAGCCGCATGTTCCAAAAATATGGGACCGTGATGCAGAAGGTTCGGCAGATAAGAGAGCCTTAATGGGTCGTCTATCGCTAGATTGACCAGATTGGCAAACCAAGGTTTTCGAGGCCACTCGGCGCCACCAGAATTACATCTCTTGCATGGAGCTCCACGTGCTGTAGTATCTTGCATACTAGCGGCCACTGCAGAAACACAGCAGAATATCCCTTGGCCAAGAAAGAACCAAGGCGTCGACTCCCTCTGCTCCACGTTCTCTTCTGCGACTGAAGAAGCGGACCACCTTGGCATTTCGCTGAGTTCCCATTAAGTCCATGCGGGATTTGCCCCATCTGGCACTGATGAGAGCCATTGTCTCCTCAGACAGCTCCTATTCCCTGGGATCCAGTTTGACTGCTGAAGAAATCCGCCTGCACATTGACTTCCCTGGCTATGTGAGAAGCTACTAACACCAGATATTGCTCTGCCAGGTGGATTAGCTCTTGTGCTTCCTGAGCCACCGCCTGACTCTTGGTACCACCCTGCTGGTTGATAGCCACTGTCACATTGTCGGACAAGATTCTGACAGGATGGCCATGCACAAGGGGGAGAAAAGCCCTCAGCGCTAAATGCACTGTTCTTGTCTCTAGACGATTGATAGATCACAGTGCCTCCTTCGCTGACCACTGGCCTTGCACTGACCAATCTTGGCAGACTGCTCCCCAGCTGATGAGATTGGCATCAATGGTGACCACCGTCCACTCTGGGATCTCCAAGTCCACCCCTTGACACAATTGGTGCCGACCAAGCCATCACGACAGACTGAACCTGGCTACTTGCGTAAGTGGTAGAGGAAACTGAAATTGCTCTGAGAACTGATCCCACCAGGAAAATGTCGCCTGCAGAGGTGTCATATGCACAGACGCCCAAGGCACAAGCTCCAATGTGGGTGCCATGAGCCAAGAACCTGAAGGTAATCCCAGACCCTGGGCACAAGGCTTTTCAACAATCTGCGTTCTTGCGACTAACTGGACTATGCACTCCTCTGTCAGGAAAACCTTCCCTGTTTGGTATTGAGGTGCGCTCCCAGGAATTCCAACTTCTGAGATGGGACGAGATGACTTTGTCCAAATCACTTTCCAGATGAGGGACTGCAAGTGCTGCAGCACCAGACCCACCATTTGCCTGCATCGGGCCTCCGACTTCGCCCGAATAAGCCAGTCATCCAGATATGGATGTACTAGCACTCCCTCTTTCCTGAGGACTGCTGCCACCACCACCATTGCTTTGGTGAAAGTCCTTGGGGCCATCACCAGCCTGAACAGTAGGGCGCAAAATTGAAAATGCATACAGAGGATGTTGAACCTCAAACTCAGGTGGGGCCAATGCCTATGAGCCAGTAGGCCTCTGTCAGATCCAGGGATGCCAAGAACTCCCCCTTGCTTACCGCCGCAATGACAGAGTGGAGAGTCTCCAAGTGAAAACGAGGGACCTTGAGAGCCACGTTTACTTTCTTCAAATCCAGAATGAGACGAAAAGTCCCTTCCGTCTTTGGAACCATGAAGTAAATGGAGTAACATCCCTTCCTGTGCTCCTCCACGGGTACCGGGACAATAGCTTTTAGGCTCCGTGGCTAGTCCAGAGTCTGCTGAACGACCAGTCTCCTGAAAGGCGCAAGGGGAGACCATGAACAGATCTCAAAGCGGAAGAGCAAATTTTAAAGCGTAACCTTATTTTATTAGGCTTAAGACCCACTGGTCCATAATTGCGGTCCACCCCTCGTAAAACAGTTGACCCCCCCTATAAAGGAGACTGAGGAGTGGACCGGCCTCGCTTAATTGTGCTGACTTGGCGCCAGAGCCACTCTGGTCGGAGCCATCACTGTTGGGCTTTTGCCGATGAAAAGACTGGTTCCAGCATTGCTGCCTCCCCGAGGCCTGTCTCTGAACGTGTGCTGAGGACAACCCTTGACAAAAACACCTGTTCCCTGGGAAGTAAACACGTCCAGAAGACTAATTCCTCACCCCTTTAGGCTTATCTTCAGGCAACTTGTGAACCTTATTGTCTCAAAGATGTTTATCAGCTCCTCCAAAAGGACCTTAACCACAGCAGTCTCCTTGCCGAGACATCCGACATGGTCCTAGAGGATGTCCTGCTAAGCTTATACAGTGCATCTACACCATAGGCTACCACAGCTTCCAGCTGCTCAGCCTGTTTCGCCTCCTGAAAGGACATGGACCTGTTAAACTGCAGCTGTTGTACCCAACGCTCAAAGCACAAAACTGCTGCATACTGCAACCCGAATGCTGAGCGCTGACACCTCAAAGATCTTTTACAAATGGACCTCAATCTTCCTGTCCTGAAGATACTTCAAAGCAGCTGCACAGGCTAACAGAATCATCTTCGTTACAGCCAACATGGAGGCATTCACCTTTGGAACCCACGAGCTCCAGGGTGTCCTTGGGCAAAGGATATAATTTATCTGTTGCCCGGCCCACCTTCAAGCCGGTCTCCAGAGTATCCTACTCCCTGACCACCAATTTTGCGATGGACTTGGAAAGAGGAAAAATTTTCACAAGGACTGGGTCCACATCTTTCTGATCAGACTCCTTCTCCAGAAGCTTTGTTCTAGTTCCTCCAAAACATGGGAGATCAAGGGCTCCAACTCCTCCCTGCAGAGCAGATGCACCACCTTCATATTATCACTGTCCACAGGTAGGCCCCCCCTTCGGGAAGGATCCATCTGAGGAGGACCAGAACCCACCAGAATGCCAATATCAGAATCCTATGAAAGATCATCCCTCATGGCATGTGACGCAGGCTTCCCAAGGGCCAGCTGAAACTTGGTAGCCCCGGCCGCCCTGAAAAAAGAGGCAGAACTATGAGTCCTCCCTCAGAAGGTGGTCTGCAATCACCATCTGGTGCCCCCCATGCCTGCATGGGGTTTAAATCGACTGGGGACAGTGAAAGAGGGAAATCCCCCTCTATGGCTTCAATCTCAGCAGCCTGCCGCCCTGCGAATGTGGCAGATGGCCGCCATTCCTGCACTGATGGGAAATGGGTCCAGGGCTTCCCATGACGCAAGAAAAAAGAAAAACAAGAGGCACACTTACCTGTTCTGAAGATTGGTAGCAGCTCCTTTGATCCTCCTGGGTCACAGGGAGCTGGGTCCACCAGCTTTCAACCCCCGGCGACTAAGGACTGGGCATCTAAAGGTCCCCAAGCCTCTGCTCATCCACCTCAAGACCAGGAAGGATAGCCCCACCAGGGCCTGCCAACCTCCTGGGAGGAATCGCCAACTTTTTCTTTCTTTTCTTTTCTTCTTCTTTTTTTTTTTTTTTAACTAAGTCCAGACTGCAGGTTTTGCACATCTACCATCTGCTGGAGACAGAAAAATACTGAGGGACTACAGGTGGCACACTAGGTTATTTGCCAGGATCAGTAAAACTTTCTCTGTCTCCATCTGCTGGAAGGGAGGTAAAACCCAGGAGTCTGGACTGATCTGGATATGTACAGGGAAATTTATTTTTTATTTTTTTTAACATGGTTACTCAGTGCTGTCCTTGCAGCTAAGAAGTTTTGAGTTCGTGAAAATGTCCCAAGCTGACCTCTATGGTATGCAGTTGGTATTTTCAACTGATACAGAAATATATCAAGGGATGTTAACAGAGGTCTGCTATGCTTATTAAAAAAAAACAAAAACATGCATATGGATTCATTTCTTTCAAACCAGCTAAGCTTATACTAATGTCATGGGTTGGAACTTAAAATACAAGGAGTCAGACATAGGTGAAAGCATTCAAATCTTTAAGCAATATGGTGTACTTGCATTGCAATATACACCTACACAGATTGCAGTTCCCATCAGTCTTCTGGTTCATCTGCCCATTTGGTTAAATCACAAGCAGATTGTGATAAATTGCAGGAAGACCTTGAGACTGGAAAATTGGGCATCCAAACGGCAGATGAAATTTAATGTGGATAAGTGCAAGGTGATGCATATAGGGAAAAATAACCCATGCTATAATTACACAATGTTGGGTTCCATATTAGGTGCTACAACCCAAGAAAGAGATCTAGGTGTCATAATGGATAACACATTGAAATCATCGGTTCAGTGTGCTGCGGCAGTCAAAAAAGCAAACAGAATGTTGGGAATTATTAGAAAGGGAATGGTGAATAAAACGGAAAATGTCATAATGCCTCTGTATCGCTCCATGGTGAGACCGCACCTTGAATACTGTGTACAATTCTGGTCGCCGCATCTCAAAAAAGATATAATTGCGATGGAGAAGGTACAGAGAAGGGCTACCAAAATAAGGGGAATGGAACAGCTCCCCTATGAGGAAAGACTAAAGAGGTTAGGACTTTTCAGCTTGGAGAAGAGACTGCTGAAGGGGGGGGGGGGGGGATATGATAGAGATGTTTAAAATCATGAGAGGTCTAGAACGGGTAGATGTGAATCGGTTATTTACTCTTTCGGACAGTACAAAGACTAGGGGGCACTCCATGAAGTTAGCATGGGGCACATTTAAAACTAATCGGAGAAAGTTCTTTTTTACTCAACGCACAATTTAACTCTGGAATTTGTTGCCAGAGGATGTGGTTAGTGCAGTTAGTATAGCTGTGTTTAAAAAAGGATTGGAGAAGTTCTTGGAGGAGAAGTCATTACCTTCTATTAAGTTCACTTAGAGAATAGCCACTGCCATTAGCAATGGTAACATGGGATAGACTTAGTTTTTGGGTACTTGCCAGGTTCTTATGGCCTGGATTGGCCACTGTTGGAAACAGGATGCTGGGCTTGATGGACACTTGGTCTGACCCAGTATGGCATTTTCTTATGTTCTTATTTGGTGCTAACTCCCCCAACAATGTCTTCTAAAGACCGAGGGAATGGTGATTGGTCCTCCATGATCTCACCGGTTTCCAGGTCATCTGTATCCTCTGTGCTGGGGAAGGACCTGGCCGAGCACCATGAGAGGTCTCAAGCATCGACACTGGTCGCCATCTACGCACAGCTCTGGTTCCGGTGTTTTGCCGGTGGCTGCCACACTGCAACCGAAGCGGACGCCCTATCCTCCGACTAAACCCGGGAGTCCCAGGTGTTCTCCACAGATATCTGTGCTGGGCACTGTGCCTCCTCGGAAAACCAAGGAAGCACCGGTGACGCCTGGTCCTCCTCCCTCAGTCCTGGCCTCACTGGACTTTCAGGAGGAGCTAGACCACAGGGTGCAGAGTGCAGTGCTCCGAGCTCTGCGGAGCGTTGAACCACCTCCGCCACGGTCCCCACGCCGGTGCTAGAGCCTCTGCCATCCATTTTGACGCCCTGCCCAAGCGTCTGGACATCCTTCTTGGTGCCCTCGATGCAACTGGTGCCTGATGGGCCCTCCGTGCCCCTGCAGCCACTGATGCCTCCATTTGGAGTGATCCCCCCATTATTGGATCCTCAGCGGAGAAAGATGCGGCTGGGGTTGCGGCTCCAAAGCCTCTGTTCCCCGAGCCTTTACCCAGACACTCTGGCCTTCCACGGCCCTCAGTTCCCCGTTACCAGCGGGGCCACCAATTCCTGCTGTGCCTTCATGGCCCTTGGAGCCCAGGGCCAGGGATTTCCTCAGGCATCACCAGTGCATGTCCCACGATGGCCTCAGTGAAGAAGGAAGGCCCTTATGACCCAAGGGTTGACTACTCTTCAGAGACTTTGTCCGAAATCTCGGATGACCCCCTTTCAGAGCCTTCCCCACCAGAGGAAATGCAGTCTCCCCCCAGAAGACTTCTCCATTGCAGGATTTGTTAGTGCCATGGCTGAAGCTATCCCCTTCTAGCTTCTTATGGAGGAGGGTGTGCCACATAAGATGTTGGAGGTATTCAAATTTTGTCAACACTCCTAAGGAGAATAGTGGCTGTTCCCATTCATGATATATTTAAGGAGCTTCTCCTTAGAATGTGGGAACACCTGATTTCCATCTCTCCAGTAAATAGGAAGGCAGATGCCACCTACCTGGTACAGCAAGCATTAGGGTTTGAGAGGCGGCATCTCCCACATCAGTCTGTGGTTGTGGAGTCCACTCTCAAAAAGGCCAAGCACCCCGCACCCATGTCTTTGCCCCTCCGGGGCAGGAACATAGGGAACTGGATGCTTTGGGTAGAAAGGTTTTTCAGGGCACTATGTTCATCACCCGTATTGCCTCCTACCAGTTGTACATGACTCAGTACAACAGAAACCTGTGGAAGCAGGTCTAGGAGCTTACAGAAAGCTCCCCTCAGTAGCAAAAGGAGTCGTTCTGCCGTCGTCAGGACGGTCTGGAAGCCGGGAAACATGAGGTGAGGTCCACCTATGACGTTTTTGAGACAGCAGTCCCGGGTGGCCACTGTTGGATTTGACTCCCGTAGGATGACCTGGCTGCAGGCTTTCCACCTCTATTCACAAGTGCAGGAGAAGCTGGCTCAACTCCCATGTATGGGTGATAACCTTTTTGGGGCTAAGGTCAGAGATGTAGTAGCTCAATTGAAGGATCACATGAAACCCTCCAACTCTCCGCTAGTGTTTCAGACCCACCACCCTCTGCCAGAAAATCTTCCAGGCCCAGCTCCAGGAAGTCCTTCTACCGGCAGCAGAAATATTATCCCCCACATCTTGGATTCGCACACACCGTGCTAGCTCCAGGGGCCATTCCCATCAGCAGCGTGCACCTAGGCTCCAGCCGGCCCCCCAGCAGGTCTCTGCTACGGGCTTTTGACTGGCAGCGAAGGAGCATGGGTCAGCAGGACGTATTTTTTTGGCGCCGGATTCCCCAGTTGGAGGCAGACTTCCTTACTTCGCCCACCACTGGCGAACCATCACTTCAGACCAATGGGTCCTTGCCATAGTTCATCACGGTACCATCTCAATTTCAGAAGGATTCCAGAGAACTCTCCCCCATGTCCATCGTGGGGTTCGTCCACCCAGCAGGTCATGCTTTGGGCAGAACTATCTGCCCTTCTCACGGCAGGAGCGGTGGAGCCTGTTCTTCTGAATGTTCTGTTCAAGGTATTTCCTCATACTGAAGAGGACTGGGGATTTGCACCCCATTCTCAACCTCAGGGTGTTGAACAAATTTCTCACAAGAGAAAAGTTCAAGATGGTTTCTCTGGACACTCTGATTACCCTTCTCAAAAGAAGAGACTGGCTCTGCTTCCTCGATCTCAAGGACGCCTGCGTCCACATTGCCATCTTTCCCGGGCACAGAAACTGTCTGTGCTTTGTAGTGGGGAAGGCTCACTACCAGTACAGAGTACTCCCTTTTGGTTTGGCCTCAGCCCCACCAAGTGCCTGGCAGTGGTGGCGGTGCACGTTTTCCCATTCCTAGGCGACTGGTTAATCAGAAGTGACTCTCACACACAGGGGTAATGGACGCTCTAACCCTGATAATGCAGAAGCCTGCAGTTCTTGGGTTTTTTTTATCAACTACCTAAAATCTCACCTCTGCTCGTCTCCCAGGCTGGACTTCATAGGAGCCAGGCTGCACACTGTGCAGACGAAAGCGTTTTTGCCACACGACTAGGCCCTTGCCCTAGCTTCGTTGGTGACTTCCGTGTGCAGCAGTTGGAATGTAATTGCCCATCTTCTGCTTCGCTTGTTGGGCCACATGGCGGCCTTGATCCATGTTACTCCGCTAACCCGTCTCTGCATGCACAGAGCGCAATGGATGTTACGGTCCCAATGGCAGCAGGCATCCCAGGACCTCAAGGCCCATGTCTCAATCACACCACCTCTGAGGATCTCTGTCCTGGAAGGAGAGTCTCTCCTATTTTGGAGCAGGGGATCCTCTTCCAATCCACCCTGCCCCAAGTAGTCCTTACTACCAATGCCTCTCCTCTGCTGGGGAGCTCATGATGGCCTCCACACACAAGGTCACTGGACTTCTCAGGAAGCTGTCTACCAGAAACTTCCTAGAGCTTCGGGCGATTTGTTACATCCTCTGGGCATTTTGGGACCGTTTGTCATACAAGGAAGACCTGATTCAGATGGACAACCAAGTCGCGATGTGGTATATCAACAAACAAGGAGGCATGGGGTCATTCCTCCTCTGTCAGGAGGTGATGCCGCTCTGGGCCTAGGCCCTGTTGCAGGGGATGTTGCTGCAGGTGACATTCCTTCCCGGGACTATGAATGTGCTGGCAGACTTTCTAAGCCACTCTTTTCAGCTGCACTAGTGGTCCCTGAATCTGGTGGCGGCCCGGATTTTCCACCAGTGGGAAACCATGGATGTAGACCTTTTCACCTCCCCATACAACTGCAAGGTGAGCAATTTTTGCTCCCTGTTCTCAAGGGACAGTCATCCGCCCTCACACCCTTCTCCCTTGAATTGGGGGAAGGGCCTCCTGTACGTGTATCCTCCTTTCCCGCTCCTCTTGAAGATTCTTCTAAAACTTCAAGAGGACCAGAGGACCATGATATTTGTGGCCCCCTGTTGGCCCTGGCAGGTCTGGTTCCCTCTTCTTCGGAATCTGTCAATCAGGGATCCCATCAGACTGGGGACCGCGCCCAATCTGATCACTCAGAACCCAGGGCGCATTGCGGCATCCGAACCTCAGGGCGTTGACCTTGATGGCGTGGATATTGAGCACCTAGTCCCTCATCCCCTGCACTTCTCGGGAAAACGTCTACGAGTGCTGGTGGCTTCTAGAAAGCCTTCCACCAGGAAATTTTACAGATCAAAATGGAAGAGGTTCTCTGCCTGGTGTGAGGCATGGCTTGGATCCATTCAGATGCCCCCTCCCCAACTTCTTGGACTATTTGTGGCACTTTTCCAAGTCTCTGCTTCAGACCAGCTCAGCCAGGGTTCATCTCAGTCCTGTTAGTGCAAACCGTCGTGATGTCTCTGGCACTCCCATCTTGATGATAACCTTTAGTGGGTCGCTTTGAAGGGCCTGATTCAATTGAAACCTCCTTTTCGGTCTGTTATTGTGTCCTGGGACCTCAACATTGTCCTAATGTGTCTCATGCGTCCTCCCTTTGAGCCTCTACAATCCTGTGACCCAAAGTTCCTCACCTGGAAGGTTATATTCCTAGTGGAGATCTCTTCAGCTCGTAGAGTCAGTGAGCTTCAGGCTTGGTCACATACCCACTATATACGAAGTATTTTCATGATCGTGAGGTCCTGCATATGCACCCCAAGTTCCTGCGTAAGATTGTGACTGACTTTTACATCAGTCAGTCCATTGTCTTGCCTATTTTCTTTCTGAGGCCTCATTCTCACCCGGGGCAACGGGCTCTTCATACTTTTGGATTTGGCTTTCTATTTAGAACACACAGCTTACAGACAATCCACTCGACTCTTTGTATCTTTCGACAACAACAGGCTGGGAGTTGCAGTGGGTAAACATTAGTTGGCGGACTGCATTGTCCTCTGCTATGCACAAGCGGGCCTTCAGCTGGGAGGTCGAACAAAAGCTCGCTCTGTGAGGGCCATGGGGTATTGGTAGCCCACTTGCGGGAGGTCCCCATCGCTGACATTCGCCGAGTAGCGACGTGGAGTTCAATACACACGTTCGCTGCCCACTACTGTTTGGACAAGGATAGTCGACTGGATAGTGACTTCGGCCAATCTGTCCTCTGCAATCTGTTCCAGGTTTAGACCCAATTCTTCTACCTAAGGCCCCTGTTTGGGACCAGGCCGTCTACCTGCTGACCAACAGCACTGCAGTTGTTGTACCCATTGGCACCTTGTTCAGTGACTGTTGGTCTTCATTGTGGCAGGAGGCAGCCTGAAGCTTGGTATTTGTCCCTCTGTAAGAACATAAGAAATTGCCATGCTGGGTCAGACCAAGGGTCCATCAAGCCCAGGATCCTGTTTCCAACAGAGGCCAAACCTGGCAGTTACCCAAACACCAAGAAGATCCCATGCTACTGATGCAATTAATAGCAGAGGCCATTCCCTAAGTCAGCGTGATTAATAGCAGTTAATGGACTTCTCCTCCAAGATCTTAATCCAAACCTTTTTTGAACCCAGCTACACTAACTACACTAACCACATCCTCTGGCAACAAATTCCAGAGCTTAATTGTGCGTTGAGTGAAAAAGAATTTTCTCAGATTAGTCTTAAATGTGCTACCTGTTAACTTCATGGAATGCCCCCTAGTCCTTCTATTATTCGAAAGTGTAAATAACCGATTCACATCTAATCATTCAAGACCTCTCATGATCTTAAAGACCTCTATCATATCCCCCCTCACCCGTCTCTTCTCCAAGCTGAACAGCCATAACCTCTTCAGCCTTTCCTCATAGGGGAGCTGTTCCATCCCTTTTATCATTTTGGTTGCCCTTCTCTGTACCTTCTCCATCGCAACTATATCTTTTTTGAGATGTGGCGACCAGAATTGTACACAGTGTTCAAGGTGCGGTCTCACCATGGAGCAATAAAGAGGCATTATGACATTTTCTGTTTTATTAACCATTCCCTTCCTAATAATTTCTAACATTCTGTTTGCTTTTTTGACTGCTGCAGCACACTGAGCCTAGATCTTTTTCCTGGGTGGTACCTCCTAATATGGAACCTAACATCATGTAACTACAGTAAGGGTTATTTTTCCCTATATGCAACACCTTGCACCTGTCCACATTAAATTTTATCTGCCATTTGGATGCCCAGATGTTGAGTGCTAAATCACGCTTAAAGGCGCTGCTCCATGAACACAAAGCGTACCATACCAAATTTAGTAGAAACAAATTTAAATTTATTCCATATCAATAAGCAATTAAAGGCTTCTTTGGGAGGAGCAGAGGGACAGGATCTCTCCAGCCAGACGCTTAAGAGAAGCTCTACTCTTTGTTTCTCTCCTTACATTAGTAAAGTCTTCTTTTTATAGATAAGTCTCAATATCCAAATTGCTCAAATCCATGGAAGTATCATGTACAAAGTTTCTTGTGTCAAAATTCCAGTCTTGCAAGATCCTCCTGTAATGTCACAATCCGCTTGTGATTTAACTACTCTGAATAATATTGTATCGTCCACAAATTTGATAACCTCACTTCATCTTATTTCCAGATCGTCTGAAAAGCACCTGTCCAAGTACAGATCCCTGAGGCACTCCACTGTTTACCCTTTTCCACTGAGAAAATTGACCATTTAATCCTACTGTTTCCTCTTTTAACCAATTTGTAATCCATGAAAGGACATCACTTCCTATCCCATGACTTTTTAGTTTTCTTAGAAGCCTCTCATGAGGAACTTTGTCATACACCTTCTGAAAATCCAAATACACTACATCTACCTGTTCACCTTTTATCCACATGTTTATTAATCCCTTCAGGCTCACTGGTCTGTAGTTACCTGGATCGCCCCTGGAGCCCTTTTTAAATATTGGGGTTAAATTGGCTACCCTCCAGTCTTCAGGTACAATGGATGATTTTAATGATAGGTTACAAATTTTAACTAATAGATCAGAAAGTTCATTTTTTAGTTCCTTCAGTATCCTAGGATGCATACCATCCAGTCCAGGTGATTTGCTACTCTTTAGTTTGTCAAACTGGCCTACTACATCTTCCAGGTTCACAATGATTTGGTTCAGTTCGTCTGACTCATTACCCTTGAAAACCATCTCCGGAACTGGTATCTCCCCAACATCCTCATTAGTAAACACGGAAGCAAAGAATTAATTTAGTCTTTCTGCAATGGCCTTATCTTCCCTAAGAGCCCCATCTGGCTTGTCCCTAGGAGAAAGCACAGTTGCTTTCCTGTAACAGGTGCAGGATATTTGTCCTCAGGAATCCCACCCGCCACCCCACGGAGTTGAGTCATGTGTTTTGTTTTATTTTTTTCTTGTATTTTTTGCTATGTTATGAGACTGAAGGGGGGACCTCACATGGACACACGGATACTGGCATGCTGGGCATGCTCAGTGTGCCAGTCAAGGCTTCTAGAAATATTTGCCAAAACCTTTCTGTCCCGGGCTGTTTTGTTTTATTTTATTGTCCGTATATACCATACAGGATTCAGTTCTGAATTTTTAAAGTTTGGGCTCCATCTGATGTCCACCCATCTGTGAGGACTTATCCTGCTGTCCTAGGATAACACCTGTTACAGGTAAGCAACTACGCTTTTCCCTCAGAGTGGCATCATTTAAAATCTGCTACAAATCCACATGCCATTCAATCACAACAGGCCATGGAGCAGATCTCGCTCACAAAAAATTCTCTCCAACATTGCAGCCACAATTTTCTTCTCCACATCTTCCGGGTCTAGGGAGAGATGCAGATCCATCAACCATTCTTCCTTCCGGGGAGCAGCCATCACAGACTCCAGAGGAACAATCTGATATAGTTGAGCACTCTTCTGGTCAGTGTTCAAGGCTTTCCACCGGATCATTCCTTGGATTGCTCAGCGGGAATCTCCTGTGACCCACCAGAGGAGCCTCCTGTCCTCCAGAGGATCTCACATATTCAAAATTTGTGTACAAATCTGGCAGTGTTCTAGGAGTGGAGGTCCATAAAATTCCTGACCCTTGAGAGGAAGTATTTGGAATACTAAAAACTCTGGATGTACTGGCTGAACCAACGGCTTTACCATCACATAAGCTACTGGATTCAGTTTTGTCCAAGATGTGGGAATCCCCTCATTCCATTCTTTCAGTTTCCAGGAAGTTAGATTTAAAGTTCAGGTTATAAAAAATCAACCACATACGGAGTTCAACTTCTCACTGATCAGTTGTCGTTGAGTCGGCAAAGAAATGTGCAAAGAAGTCTAGACTACATGCTTCTAGTCTTCCTTTTAAAGAGCATAAAATCCTAGATGACTGTACCAAGAAAACTTACCAGAGTTCCATGTTGACATCAAGAATACAGCAACACCAATTTTATATGGTACAGTATTGCTATGAAAACTGACAGTTACTGAAACCTTTTCTACACTCTGAATCAGGCCAACCGATTACACCTCAGCCATTCAATGACATGCAGGAAGGTCTACACCACCTACCCAGGGTGGTTTATGAATCCTTCGTGACATCTTCTAGAACCTTGGCTGCTGTAGCTGCTCGGTGCTCAGCCTGGCTCCACTCTAGTTCAATCAGAGATGTGCATGACAAACTGTGTCCAATCTTCCCTGCTTGGGAGATGACCTATTCTGTGAAAAACTTAAGGATACGGTGGCCCAATTAAAAGAGCAGAAACTTCATTCTCTGTCAGCATTATCAGACACGCAGTTGACATCAGTGCTTCTATCAACAATATAAAAAAAACATACTATAACCAGCGGAAGCCATACAAATATTTTCTGCCCTACAGGCCCCAACAGTTGCAATCGTTCCAGCAGCTGTGTTCTCAAACTGTTGGCTCCAGATAGAGGACATCCAAGAGTCAGGAAACAAAAGCTTTCCCAGTTGTCTCTTTACAAACCTCCACCATTTTTTTTGAAGAACACAGAACCACAGCCTCGCCTTCCGGTAGGGGGCAGAATAATATCTTTTGCCTCGCAGTTGAACCACATCGCTTCAGATCAGTGGGTTCTTCGAATTGTCTGCAAGGGTTATCTGAATTACCCTTCTCAACTTCCTCTTCCACGCAACACAACCCATTTGAGGGATTCTTCTGGAACAGGAGACCCAAGCCCTATTCCAGCAAAGAGCCATTCAATTGGTGCCTAAACACTAGATCAACGCAGGATACTACTCCCAATACTTCCTTATCCCCAAACGCTCGGGGGGGGGGGGGGGGGGATGTCTCCATCCAATTCTAGATTTACACTCCCTAAACAAATATCTTCGGAAGGAGAAATTCAAGATGACTTCCCTCAGACTGGTACTCCCCATTCATTCAGGAGAATGATTGGATGTGTGTGTTGGACCTCAAAGATGCCCACACCCACATTCCCATACACCCCTCCTGCTGGCGGTTCCTGTGCTTCCAAGTGAATTCCAGACACTAATACAAAATTCTATCTTTTGGTCTAAACTCAGCTCCTAGAGTTTTTTTTTTCCAAGTGTCTGGCTGTGGCTCAGGTGTCAAGGGATCTGCCTCTTTCCCTATCTGGACAATTGCTTGAAAGTTTCCCCTGAACAAATGTCCCTACATCAACTGGAATCTACAATATCATGACTGGAGTCTCTGGGATTCATAAACTACGAGAAGTCAGTACTCTAACTCCAGATTTTACAATTTATAGGGGCCAAAATAATCTGCCCAATCTCTGGCCTTCCTTCCCCAAGAGAGAATAGATTGACATTTCACAGAATTGCTCCTCAGTTCAAGGATCATGGCCCGCCAAGTCCTGGTGGTATTGGGTCACATGGCAGCAGCCATCCATGTAGTATCTGACACTTGCCTGCACATGCGCTGTCTCCAGTGGGGATTGAAATCACAATGGACCCAATATCTCCAACCAATGTCCACCAAGATAACTATATCAGACTCCATGAAGAAGTACATTCATTGGTTAAATCCAGAAGTCCTAACCATCGGATCACCTCTTCGAGATCTGGCCCACACTCTAGTACTCACCACAGATGCTTCCACTCAAGGTTGGGGAGCGCATCTACTCCATTACAAGACTCTCTGGATCAGTGGTCAAAAAGTGAACTAGCTTACCAAAGAAATCTTCTGAAACTCAGAGCCATAAGATATGCCTTAATGACCTTTACACATCTACTAAGAGGCCATACCCTCATGATTCATACAGACAATCAGGTTTCCATGTTTTACGTGAGCAAGCAGGGTGATTCAGGATCCTGTATTCTCTGCAGAGAAGCAGTATGGATCTGGATCTCAACTCACTAACCTTGAGGGCCACATATGTACCGGGGATAACGAATGTTAGCCAACTGTCTCAGCAGACTTTCATCCCCATGAATGGTCGCTCAACCCATCAGTAGCAACCCAAATCTTTCTACAGTGGGGTCGTCATTGAATAGATCTTTTCGCTACAGAATGAAACCGGAAAGTTCCTCAGGTTTGCTCCATATGCCCAAGCTGACTCAGGACACAGGATGCCTTCCTAATGTTGTGGTCGAGAGGTCCCCTTTTATGCGTTTCCTCAGATTCCTCTTATCTCAAGAGGAGTTCAGAAAATGATACGGAACCAGACTTGCATGATACTCATAGCACCCGCATGGCCGAGACAACCCTCGTTTGCTTATCTGGTACAGTACTCTTGAGAGCAATCTGTTAGATCTCAGTCAAGACCCAGATCTCTTGACTCAGGAAGGGGCCTCCCTTCTTCATACACTATATTCTTCCCTCCCCCTGACTGCCTGGATGTTGAATGCCAGATTTTTCAGGGCTTGACTCTTTCAGCAGATATTCAGAGTTATCATAGCTACGAGAAAACCATCAACCAGACGTAACTATTCCTTCAAATGGAAATGGTATGCCGAGTGGTGTCAATCGAAACATTAGCCCTTTCTCCTCTGCACCCAGCAACATCCTCCCTATATCTTTTCAATTTGGGGTTAGCAACATCGCCAATTAGAATTTACCTAAATACTATTGCTGCTTATCACGAGAGGATCAAAGACTCTTCAGTAGCTTCTCACTCTTTGGTTTTGCGTTTCATGAGAGGACTCTTTAACCTTCATCTTCCAATCTGCAAATCTCTAATTTACTGGTATTTGAATTGGTCTTATCAGCTCTAATAAAGCCTCAATTCAAACCACTACATTCTGTACATTTGAAATATCTCACTTGGAAGGTGGTTTTTCTCATAGCAATTGCCTCGGCTCGAAGAGTGAGCGACGTCTCTCCCTACTTGCAATTTTATCACAACAAGGTAGTTCTCAGAATTCACCCAAAATTTCTCTCTAAAGTGGTTTCAGCTTTTCCCATTAATCAGGGCATTTCATTACCAGTCTTCTTTCCTACACCACACAGGAACAGATGAGAATCTCTGCTCCATACCTTGGACTGTAAAAGAGGTTTAGCTTACTATAAACAAAGAACTCTGCCTCATGGACAAGCCTCACAAAGATTCGTCTTTCAACCCTAACTTAGGTGTAGCATTCTCCAAAAGGACAATATCAAACTGGCTCTCAAATTGTATTGTTACTTTTCAGCACATGTACCCTTATCCAGTTCAATCACTGCTCATCAGGTGCGAGCCACATCATTCTCCATGGCGCACCTACGAAATGTGGTTACTTGGTCATCGATTGACACCTTTACTGCTCATTACTGCCTTCATCAGCTTGTAGCTTCAAACAGTGGTCTGGGAAAAGCAGTGTTATCAAGTGTGCTGACATGTCCACAGGGAGGTTATAAAAATATATATAAATCTGTTATAATATATAAGGAACTTTGGGATTGGTCATATTCAATTTTTTTTTCCTTTGGGCTTGAGACTCCCAAATAGCATGGCTAATTCAGCCTGCTTATTGATGGAAAAGCAAATTTGCTTGCCGTAAATGGTGTTTTCCATAGATAGGATGAATTAATCATGCGTACTCTCCCTCCTCCCTGGACATGTCTCTAGTCCCACTTCTTTCTATCATACTGCTGTCTTCTCGCTTTCTCACTAACTGAAGAGATAGGTATCGCACGGGAAGTGCTGCACAGTAGTTCAAAACTTTTAACTTGGAGAAGCGAATGTCCGCGAGAGCGCAGTCAGTGACTTTACCCAAATAGCATGGATAATTCATCCTACTATCTACAGAAAATGCAGTTTACGGTAAGCAAACTTGCTTCTTTGCCCTACTATATCTTTCAGGTTCAGTTCCTCTGAATCAACTTTGAATATCATTTCTGGCATGGGTATATCTTACAACTTCCTCAGTGAATAGTGAAGCAAAGAATTCATTTAGTCTCTTTGCTATGGCTTTGTTATCCCTAAGTTGCTCCTTTTACCCTTTGATCATATGTTTTTAATGGTCCAACCGACTCCTCTCAGGCTTTTTACCTTGAATGCACCTGAATAAGTTTGAGGTTTTTCTTCTACGTCAAGCTTCTTTTCAAATTTTCTTTGCCTTCCTTATCAATGCTTTGCATCTGACTTGCCACTACTTATGCTGTTTCACACTTTTTTCATTCAGAACCCTTTTCCATTTCTTGAAAGATGTTTAGATATAGCCTCTCACCTCACCTTTTGACCATGCCAGTAGTCAATTAGCCTTCTTTCCACCTTTTCTAATGCATGGAATACATCTGGTCTGGGCTTCCAAGATGGTATTTTTAAACATCCATGTCTGAGCTAAACTCTTACCCTTTGCAGTTGCTCCTTTCAGTTTTTTCCTAACAACTATAATTTTATCAGTCACCTTTTTGAAAGTTAAATGCTTCCAGAGTGGGGTGTAACTTTAGCATAGACTCCTCCACCGTGGCTCAATAGAACCAGATTTCAACCAAAGTGCCAGCTGGAGGCACTGGTGCTGGGCTGCACTCTGATATTCTGGCACTCTTCTCTGTCCATAGGACCCACTGGACCCGGAAGACAGAAGGAGAGAGCTCCTTTGCTAGTGATAGGCAAAAAGGAAATGCATTAGAGTAAAATTCCTCCAGCCAATTTATAAAGTCTTCAGGGACTATCTTGACCCCCTCCCCAAGCCCAAGTGCCTGATGGTCCCAACATGGAGGATCTGTTCACCCACCCATGACACTGCCTTTTGCAGCCCCTCAGACTTCTGCATCTGATAGACCAACTGCCAAGGATGACAATATACTTTGCTGCTGGTACCAAACTCCACAGCTTGGCAGATCTGATGGCACAACTTTGCTTATGGGACCCCACCTCACTCACACACGTATTTTCCATAGCTAAACTGTGCTTAACCTCTGAAGAAGCTGAAGGAAAAAGTCAAGTTTGCTGCCTCTAAATAAGCAGCATCATGTTTAATGTCTTTGGTAGCATTTGTAAGATCTGAGTTTAATGCCTCATATACAATGTGAACTAACTTTAGTGTGTTCATACCTGTCGAGTGGAGTTTGTATACACCATTCGTATTTGTTCATACAAAGTGAGCTTTTTATTTTTTTGTTTTTCGTTCATAAAATTTAGTTCAGACACTGGTTCCAGGCTGATGCTTGTTAGACCTTTGGTGTACTAGACTGTCTTTGGCTAAGTCAGCAGTGTACCTAAATCAGTTTCTATTGAGAATAGCCTGTCTTGGGCTGGCTAAGTGGTAATGCTGTTCACTGCCATGCGAAGTACCTGAATCGGGCCTTCTGTTCTTAGGGCTGACCGGGGATGGTTGTGTTGCAGAGGCAGCATTCACCGCTCCTGTGAGGGTTAGTCTCAGCCATTGCTCACTGTTGACACCTAATGGCTAAACTAAATGCTTATCCACACTGGGCTGAGGAGGGAACTGTGGCCTGTTGCCCTTGCCCAGGGACTTACACTGCAGTGCCAGGGCTAGAGGCAGTCCTTCTAAAAATAAATGTTAGGGAGGAGGAGGAAACTTGGGTAGTTGCAAATTAAGGCTGTTGTAGCCCAATAGAGGCTGGTTTTGGTTGAGCTAAAAGCCCAAAGGGAGTGAGTGGAAACTGCTGGGTCAAAAATAGAATAAAAGAATGAATATCCTGTCTCAACCTGGTCATCTTTCATACTAAGATATATTGATGAATTTTACATAACAAAATATGAAACAGGCTCTGGGTATCTCTTGCTTGGAGCAAAACTGATTATAGTATGATAACTTCCTCTTACTTGATTCTTGATTTATTTTAGAAACTAGGAAATCCAATTCATGTGAGGTACCAAGAAGCTGAGGAAAGACCAAGAATGTTTGAACAACTGGGACAGAGACTTCAGCAGTATGCAAAAATACTTGGAGACTACAGGAACAAGGTAAGTTGTCTGAGCTTGAAAGGGATATGAGGATCATAAGTTTAGACAATTCTCCCACTTCCTGGTTTACATTTAGTAAACATGCTCTGGTAACTTTAGGGCAGGGATTTTTTTCAACTAGCTTGATCCAGCTAAGCTTAGCTAGTACCCAAATCAGCACTAGTCAGAAATTTTAGCCATGCCACCAGAACACCACCTGCCATGTCTTCTTTTTTTTCTTTTTGTTTTATCTAGCTACATTTTAACTGGGTAATGTATTACCTGGATAAAATTTCACTGAAGGACAGGAAATTCAAATCTTTGTGTTTGGCTGACTTTAATATCAACTTCCATTTCATCCTGTTGCACCAATTTAATGAGTCCATACAGGTAACTGCTTATCACCCTACCAGCAGATGAAGGCAGAGCACACGGATTTTCACCGAGACCTTATCGCCAGATCACTTGGGAGGCAGCAGTTGCTTATGGGGCTGATGCTTTATATGATGTTATTCGCACTTCTTCCAGGACAATGATGTCCACGGTCTCAGCTAGGAGGCTCCCATAGCTACGAAACTAGCCAGCGGACATTTCGTTGAAGGCTCAGCTTGGAGCGCTGCCTTTTAAGGGCAAGTTTCTTTTTGGAGAAAACTTAGAGTAGCTGATAAAGCATCTGGGAGATAAGGTGCACAAGCTACCGGAGGATAAACCCAAAGGATTTCTTCTTGTTTGAGGGTAAAGGAGTTTCCATCAGAGCAGATCTCCGGGTGCGGGCCAGAGGCAGACCTTGGGGAGGTCCCAGTCCTTTTGTGGGCACAGAGCAAACCAAGAAGGCTTCGGCCAAGGGGCTGGCGGAGGCAAGTCCATGCAACGAAGTGCAGCCTACCCCACTCCTCAATCCCAGTCATCAGGGGGCAGTTTACGAGGAGTGGGTCACGAGCACGTCGGACCAGTGGGTTCTAGGTATGATAGGACAAGGCTATGTGTTAGAATTTGCTCGGCCTTTAAGAAACCTATTCATGGTATCTCCCTGTACTTCGCCAGCAAAGAAGCTGATCATTCAGCAGACCATCCAAAGACTGAGAATGCTGGGAGCTATTGTTCCCATCCCCCAAGGGGAGTGGGAGACTGGACGTTATTCCATTTATTTTATGGTACCAAAGAAGGAAGGATACTTTCGTCCAATTCTGGACTTGAAAATAAACATGGCTCTCGAGGTTCTCCATTTCTGGATGGAGACTCTCTGGTCTGTCATAGTGGTACGAAGTGGGGAGTTCTTGGACTCCCTGGACCCTAACGGAAGCATATTTACACATAGGTATCTGCTTGGATCATCAGAGGGACCTCTGGTTTATGATCCTCAGGAGGCATTTTCAGTTTTGTGCTCTGTTTGGTCTAGCCATGGCCCTGAGAATCTTCACTAAGATAATGGTGGAAGTGGCAGCCCTCAGTAAGGAGGGCATGCTGGTTCATCCATATCTGGACAGTTGGCTTATCCAGGCAAAGTCTGAGGACCTTTGCAGACAGGTGGTGGAAATGTGTTGCACCACTTGAGGTCCTTGAGCTGGATAGTGAATCTAGCCAAGAGCCACCTTTCTCTTTCGCAGGTCCTGGAATTCTTGGGCACGTGTTTCTATACCCGAGGGGGGAAAGTGTTTCTCATGGAGGAGTGGATTATCAAGCTACAGACTCAAGTTCTGAGCCTACTGGAGGCCTGAGTGCCCAAGATCTGGGATTACTTGTAGGTCCTCAGTTCCATGGCTTTGACCTTGGAGCTAGTCCCGTGGGACTTTGCTCATATGAGACTACTGCAGAAAGCATTACTTTTCCCAATGGGATCCGGTGTCATAAGTTTTATCTCCCACTACTTCTTACAGATTCAGTCAGGTCCAGTCTGTCGTGGCTTGGTCGTGACCATTTGGACCATGGGGTAGACCTTAGAGGTACTGCAGTGGATGGTAGTGAACACTGATGCCAGCTTCTCCGGTTGGGGAGCAATGTGTCAGCCTCAGTTGGTGCAAGGCAGTTGGTCGATGGAGGAAATGTTGTGGTCCATCAATCGCTTGGAGACAAGAGTGGTGTGCTTGGCTTTGCAGGAGTTTCTGCCCCTTGTGCGCATCCGTCTGGAAAGGATCCTGACCAGTGTGATGATGGTAACCTACCTTGATTGCCAAGGTGGTACCAAGAGTCAGGCGGTTGCTGTAGAAGCGGAGATAACATATGGACTGGGTGGATCAGCATCTCACCATGATAGCAGTTTCCCCACATAGAGGGGTCCAACAATGTGCAAGCAGATTTTCTCAGCCGTCAGCAATTGGATCCCGTAGAATGGGAGCTATCTGAGGAAGCAATGAAACTCATTACTTGCATATGGGCCATCCCTCATATGGATCTGATGGCAACTCAATGGAATGTGAAAGCACCCCGCTTCTTCAGTCTCAGAAAAGCGCAGAGCAGATGGGGTTGATGCCCTGGTTCTTCCTTGGCCGTGCGACGACATACTGATCTACATGTTTCTGCCATGGCCTCTGGTGGGCAAAGTTCTGAGGAGTAGAGATCCATCCAGGAAAGGTGATTCTCCTGGCTCCGGAGTGGCCTCTGAGACCTTGGTTTGCACGTTTGGTCAATTTTGCAGTGGATGGCTAGTTAAGACTGGGTCATCTGACACATCTACTATGTCAGGGCTCCATATTTTCAAAACAAGCAGATCGCTTTTATCTAGCAGCTTGGCTTTCGAGAGGAGGCAATTAAAGAACAGAGGATATCCTGAGGATGTGATTTCTACTCTTTTGTAGGCTTGAAAGGCTTCTTCCTTGGCATATGTCCAGGTAAGGAGGGTCTTTGAGCCTTGGTGTATGGAGCCAAGGGGTTGATCCCTGGCGAGCATCAGTGGTGCAGATTCTAGCCTTCTTGCAGAGGGGCCTAACCAAAAGTTGTCCTTTAATTCCCTGAGAGTACAGGTGTCTGCATTGTGCTGTTTTCGAGGCAAGATCCATGGGTCTTCCCTTGCGTTGCATCTGGATGTGGTATGTTTCCTCTGAAGGGCGAAGCATTTGTGCCCCCCTGTTCATAAAGTGTGTCCTTCTTGGAGCCTTAACTTGGTTCTCAAGGACATGTGTGTGGCACAGTTTGAGCCTCTCAAAAGGGCCACCATAAAGGATCTCACTTTGAAGGTGGCTTTCTTGGTGGTGATTTGTTCAGCTAGACTGGTGTCAGAACTTCAAGCCCTGTTGTGTAGAGAACCGTTTCTAAGAAGTATCTGGAGTGTCTTTGCGGACGGTTCCATCCATTTTGCCGAAGGTGGCTTCGGCGTTCCACTTAAGTCAGTCAGTGGAGCTTCTGGCTCTTCCAAATCTGGAGGTTGGTGCACCTCATGCAAAAGAGTTAAGACATCTGGATGTCAGACGGGCCCTGTTAAAGTATCTAGAGGTCACTTAACAGTTTCAAATTACTGGATCACCTTTTTGTGCTATGGAATGGTGCAAAAAAGGGTCAGAAGGCATCAAAGGCCACAATTGCGTGTTTGTTTAAGGAGGCTATTGGTTCCGCATACATCTGACGTGGTCGTCCTATCCTGGAGGGGTTACGAGCTCATTCTACCCTGTCCCAGGCAGCCTCCTGGCAGAATGTCAGTGTCGCCACAAGAGATTTGCAGGGCGGCTACTTGGAAGTCTTTACAAAGACTTGGAAGTCTTTGTAAAGTCTGGCTAAAGACTTGGAAGTCTTTAGCCAGATGTCAGCAATTTCGGTGAAAGTGTACTTTGAGCAGGACTCTCACAGTCCCACCCCGGTTAGGGAAGCTTTAGTACATCCCAGGGAATCTGGACTGATTTTGGGTAAATACAAGGAAAGGAAAATTAGTTCTTACCTGCTAATTTTACTTCCTGTAGTATCACATCAGTCCAGAGTCCCGACTGGTGGGAGATAGATTTGGAGAGTCTGCTTGATGTGTTTTCTTTCCTATAATAACTCCGAAGAATGGCACAGGTTTCTGGTTAGTCTTAACAATTAAAGTTCTAAAAGTGAATATACTTCTCAATTATTTTCCTCTTTCCTCAGCTCATTGGGTGATATTCTAGAGTTAGCATGTTAGAAGTTTTTTGACTATTTTCTGCTTGGGTACTTAGAAATACTGAGGAACTCAGGTGGCATACCAAGTTAAGAGGAGGTGTCTGCAAAACTTTTCTCTGTCTCCATCTATTGGAGGGGAGGCAAAACCCAGGAGTCTGGACTGATCTGTGATACTACAGGAACGAAAATTAGCAGGTAAGAACCAATTTTCCTTTAGTGCATGCTAAGTCCCGTTAGTGCGCACTAACTCAAAATACTAATTATATGAAATTTTTTTCCTTTTTGGGGCGCTCCCAAAATAAGATAAAATAGTCAATTTTGTTGCCATTTTCTATTTTATCTAAAACGAATGCATATGATGCAGTCGAAAGAACACACACACACACATCAGCTTACTAGAATGATGTATGTGTGTATATTTTTATTTTACTTTACCTCTGTTTTGCAACAGAGGACCAGACTTAAGTGTTAATTTATCTTACAGCTGATATACTTAAAGTAGACATGACTTATCAACCACTGAATACTATTTAATATGAAACTTACAGTATTTGATGGCACCTGTTTAATATAACTCAACTCATTTAAGTTTTAAATTATGTGCCTTATTGTGAACCGTTGTGACGGCAACTAGCTTAATGACGGTATAGAAAAGATTTTAAATAAAAATAAATAAATCCCTACCTTATATGAAGTTACTTATTCCAAGCAGGGTGTAATGTGAGGAAACTAACGTGCATGCTTTTATAAATAAAGTATATAACTAAATTGTAATGCCACCCTCTAGAATGCCTTTCTTCCATGTGTGTAAAAGTACACATGAAACCAGGTTGACACATTTGTATATGCATTGGCATGATTGATTTTCAGAATGTCACTTGCATGCATAAATCAAGGTTTTATGCTTATAAATGGCTTTTTGAAAAATGTCCGGCGGCGTGCATCTAAAAATATGTACAAAATAATTCAATGCATTCTTCTACATGCACTAGGAAGAGGAGTTCCTGAAGGCAGAATTTGGGTTAAGATTCCATTTATGTGCACATTTATTCACCGTAACAGGAGTAAATGTGCACACATATGCAGTGCTGGGTTCCATATGTACCCATTAAGATTCAAAGTAAACTTGTGCGTGACTTTAAAAATTCAGGCTGAAGGCTGTGTGTACTTTAGCCTTATGCGACTGCTGAAAATGATCTGCTTTATGGGCAGATTTGATACAGTTAAGCGAGTATTTTGAGCTTAGGTTTTTCAAATAGTATGGAAGCTAATGGTAGATGTTTAGACAAGGCATGGTGCGTTAATATAAGATCTTTATGCTAAAGTAATTACTTTTTCATGTTCTAGTTTGTTTATACTTCCTATTTTTTTTTCTATGTATTTTAAGTTTTAGACTTGTTTTAACATTTATTTTTTAAACTCAGGTGTTATGCCTGAACTTACTGTATTGAATATCTGTATATAAGTTTTAAATAAATAAACTTTCAAACCTGGGAGTTAACATTCTGATGTGAAATTTGTGGTCTACATGTTTAGGATTTAAAATGAGAATTGGACTCCATAGCTTTCCCAAGTTTCCAAAGCTGATTGAACTCAGAAATTCAAGGAAAATACTACCACTGAAATCATGGAGGTTATAAGCTTTCAAATAGTAAAATCCATGGTTACTATATAGTTAACTTGAATTTAAAATGTTGACGGTATACATATTCTTTGTGGGGCTTTGTTGAATTGAATTTTGAAAATTGTTTCATTTCTGTTTGTTACATGATATGCTGTTGGCTACTTCCCTACAGGATGAGAAATATAACCACATAGATGCAGTTGAAATGGAGAAGGTGGAGAAATATGTCGGTGAAACGATGGAATGGATGAACAATGCTATGAATGCCCAAGTTAAGCAGTGTCCATATCAGGATCCAGTTGTACGAGCAAGTGAGATCAAAGCCAAACAAAATGTAAGCATTGAATAGAATATTACTAGGAAAGTGTGTGTAGTCTAGAATATTGATCTGTATTATAGCTGAGCTGCTGTTTTATTGAGTTTAATGGTAGCTCCTATATTATGGTCAGATTAGTTTGTCATAACATTTTATATATATATATATGATAGAAGGATTGAGGCTATTCTTAAACCTTTGAGGTGGTGATAATGAACTTAAATTGCTTCCTGTTGCTCCCTAGTGGCGAGATCTTGCCTGCTTTTCTCTCAGGAGGTTGGTGAGTCTGGAGGGAATTCCAGAGCGGTTATGGAGCCTGCTGCCCCCTTTTTAGCAGACTCTGGCTGTGATTTGGTCCATACCTTGGCCAGAGAAGTGGCTTTGGTGATAGCAGCCAGGCATCAACTCTGGTTGCATAATTGGTCAGCTGATGCAACCTCCAAAGCAAATCTTACAAAGATGCCTTTTAAAGGATCGCTCTTGTTTGGGAGTGAGTTGGAGAAACTGGCCAATAAGTGGGGAGTCTCTGTTTCCTTGGTTTCCGGAAGATGATAAGCAGTTATTGTGCCCCTTTGGTATGAGGGGTCATCTCTGAGGTTCCATAAGGTTTCGTCCCTACATATGGTCTACCTTTCAGCAGACTCATCCTTTCAGTAGGTCTCAGTCCTCTTCATCCCTGAAAGTCCAAGAGAGGAGTGGGCTGGGGTGACAGACCGTCTTGAGCTTCCCAATGAAGGTTTGAGACCCACCTTCCATAACAGAAATAGGGGGATGTCTCTCCTTTTTAAAAAATTGTATTTATTTTTTTATGAGGTGGGTCAAGATCAAGTCTGACCAATGGGTCCTGGAGGTGGTTCGGGAAGGCTATGTGCTGGAATTTCAGTATTCCTCAGGATATGTTCATGGTGTCCTCTTGCCGCTCCCTGCAGAAGAAACAGGCAGTGGAGTTCCCCCGACAAAGGCTCCTCAGGCTGAGGGCTGTAATTCCGGTACCCACGTCTCAAAATATGGGACAGTATTCCATTTTTGTTCCCAAGAAGGAGGGCTCCTCGTCCATCCTGGATCTCAAGAGGGTCAACCGTCATTTGACGATAATTAATTTTCGCATGGAATCCTTGTGCTCAGTGATAATGGTGCAGTCGGGGGAATTTCTGATCTTGCATCTTTCGTATTCCCATCCAATTGGAACACCAGCGCTTTCTAAGTTTTGTGGTGTGGGGGCGCCATTATCAGTTTTGGCTGCTGCCCTTTGGTCTAGCCACTGCTCCCACAACGTTTTCCAAGTTTATGGTGGTAGTAGCGGTGGCCTTGCGAAAAGAAGGGATCCTGGTGCAACCGCATTTGGACGACTGGCTGATTCGAGCCAAGTCTCAGGAAGAGAGCCACCTGGTAACGCACAAGGTGATCTCCTTATTGCAGGAGCTCAGTTGGGTGGTGAACTTGACCAAGAGCAATCTTCAGCCATCCCAGTCGTTGGAGTATCAAGGGGACCATTCGACATGGGATAGGCAGAGTTTTTTTCTACCGGAAGTTCGAATCCAGAAATTGATTTCAAGTGGTTAGTGCAGTTAGTATAGCTGTGTTTAAAAAAGGATTGGATACGTTCTTGGAGGAGAAGTCCATTACCTGCTATTAGGTTCACTTAGAGAATAGCCACTGCCATTAGCAATGGTAACATGGAATGGACTTAGCTTTTGGGTACTTGCCAGGTTCATGTGGCCTGGATTGGCCACTGTTGGAAACAGGATGCTGGGCTTGATGGACCCTTGTTCTGACCCAGTATGGCATTTTCTTATGTTCTATTGTGATATATTTCGGCATGGTCCTCCCGTATCAACATAGTATTATCTGCCAACACTCAAAGAATAACAACCCTACCTATGAAAAAGAATACCACAAATATTACACCAGAGTCTAAAATATTAATACACCTCCTATCAGGAAAACAGAACACGCCAAGCTACTACAGATCCCTACAGAGAAACTACATGCTAATAGAATGCTTCATCTCAGTCTTTGCATGCAGAACACAACCCCTCACCAAAAACAGAATAAAGCCACATAAAGTATAAATAGAAATGTGCAGACAAAAACTTAACTGTAAAACGCATCACACCAGACTCTATACAGTGTAACAATGGAAAAACAAAAATTTCACCATTCCTCATGAAACAAATCCATAAAATCAAGATATAAATCATTAATAATTATAAAATCATACAAATAAAATAATTTCAAAACAGCTGATGAATAGAATATCCAATAATTACTCATGCAAATTTTGAAAGCTTTACCAAACACCAATAAAATATTTCAAACAGCAGACACATCACATACTCAATAATTAAAATGGTAGTGAATCAAGAAAAATGAATTTAAAAAGCCACCTTTACTTACCCTCTCCAGCAGTTCTACTCCTTTCCCTTGCAGGCCACACCAGAAGCAGCAGTAGCTGCTGAAGCTGTCCTCACTGTCCTCTTCCTTAGGGACCACAACCAGTCTCTTCTGTCTGTCACACACACCAGACACACCTTTAGGACCAGTTTCTGTCTCGCACAACAATCATCTCCCCTACCAGTCACTCTCCCACACACACACGTCATCTCCCTGATCAGTCTTTCTCACACATACACACGACACCTCTCTGGCCAGTCTGTCAATCACACAATGCTCTCACTCTCTTACTTACACACAGGCTTTCAATCACACACATGTTCTGTCTTACAGTCACAAGCTAGCCAAAAACATGCTCCATCTCTCTTTCGCACACACATTGACACACACAAGCACTCTCCCTAACTCACATATACACCACACACATACATGAAGCACCTTCCCTGTCTCACACACAGAAGCACCATTCCTTTCTCACATACACACACAGAAGCACCATTCTTTTCTCGCATACACACCACATACACACACACACAGAAGCACCATTCCTTTCTCACATACACACAAAGCCGGCGGCAGCTGGCAGCAGCCATCTTTTCTTCGGCCTAGTCTCGGGTTGCGCCGGTCTTGTTTTCTTCAGCCCCGTAGGCCTGGTCTCTTCATTTCTTCGGCCCAGCGCCCTCAATGGCCTGGAGCAGAGGAGGCCACATGATCCGCTAGTCCGGCCCATCGGGGGAAGCCTAATGCCCTGATAGGCCAATCCGCCCCTACTTTAACACATGGCCTTCTATTTCTCAAACACCACGGCGCGAACCAAAAGAATGGAACCGTATGATATGTTGCATTCGTGGGGGATCGTGATACGATTCGCAGACCCAAGAATGCAACGAATAGGGACCTATACGTTGCAGATTGCGCATTCGTTCAAAATGAATGCACATCCCTACACTTTATAGTATCGGCCTGAAAGAGAATTACAATAGTCTATGGAGGGGAGGATGAGGGTTTGGAGAACTGAATGAAAATATCTAGGAGTTATAAAGGCTTTGAGGTACTTTTGGCATGCTTAACTTAAAGGAGTTCTTGACTATTATCTTAATCTGAGGTGTCATGGAGAGAGCGGTATCCAAAATAACACCAAGATTATGTAGTGATGAAGAGATTGGAATGGTGTCGCTCAAAATTTGGGTGAACTCTGCGATAGCAAATAGTAGGTGGTGGCTTAGAATAAGAATGTTAGGGTTTTTCGGGGGGTTTTTGGTTAAGGTCAAATGATTAGCAGTAAACCAGCACCAGAGATTGAAAACAGAAGTAAATTGAATGGTGGCAGACCAGGATGAGAGAAGAGGAAAGAAGAATTGTATGTCATTGGCTACAGCTTATAAGAGACACTGAGTTGCCCAAGTAGACATGAGTTAAACATTAGAGTGCAGCAGACTGAGCAGATCCTTGAGGTACACCCAAAGTGATGGGAATCCACTAAGAAATAGTACCATTGTTTTTTATCTGCTGAAGATTGAATATGTAGGAGAAAAACCATGCATGAGCAGAACCAGATATATACCCACTTCAGAGAGACGAGAGAGCAAGATAGTGTGGTCTGGGGTTTCTCCCATATTCAATCCTTGTATGTGACTCAGTTGTAGTAACAGGTCTCTAATGGTTATAGACTGCAGCTCTCAACAAGCCTGTGCGAAATGCTAGGGTTGCTGTTGAATTGAAGCCTGGAATTCCCAGCCTCAGTTGTGACTGAGCAGAGCAGCAGAAATCCAGGTCTCTTTCATGCTAGCACAAAGTCACTGGGCCATTGGATTTGAACCCTTCAGGCTTCATAGCCAGTCAGCCACTGCACTTCTCAATTTCTCCTGCTCCTTGTTATACTATAGCTCAACCTCCTCTGTTCTCCAGATTCACTCAGTCATCAAAGCAGTTCTAGTGACTGCTAGAAGGCTGAGTTTTTGGGGTCCCTTAACACGATGGACCCTACTTTGCTACCAACTATTATTGCAGTGAGCCCATCCTTGCCCCTGTGGCCCTCAGCATTAACCACGTCATCTGTCAGCTTCCAACAAAATAAAAATCACAAACTTATTGCTACAGACCTCAACCTAGGCAAGTCAAGAGACTATCCAGTTGATATTCAGATTACTTTCAGTATTTGGAATAAAAATAAATAGGCTGGGGCTAGTAAACACAAGAGTAGACTATTTCTATTGTGTTAAATAATTCCTCAGCACAACCCCTAGTACCTACTCAGTTACTCGTGACTACTTAAAAGGTTCTGCTGAGCATTGCTCAGGCCCACTTGCACACATTGTCCTACACTGGCAACCTGCCAACTGGGTCCCACTTGCCTCTGTGCAAGTACTCTGCCCACAAGCTATTCCTTGGTGATTTCTATGGGCACTGGGACCTCACACAACCCACACAACACAATACAGTTCCTAGAAATGCACTTGCAAACCAAATACAGAAAACAATGGGATCATTAATCAGTCCAGGACAGGCAGAGCTAGAAAACTGTTTATTAATAAACCAGTAGGAATAGCAAATGGAAACATATTTAATTTGTAACTGGGAACAGGTAAAACAAGGATTAAATTAAAGTTAGCTAAATGCTTTTCACTACTTAGTGTCTGGAGAGCTTCAGAAAATGTGCAGTCCACCAGAGTTGGAGTATGGCCTCAGCACAGAGGTCAGCTCTATCTGTAGTCCCAGCCAAGGAATCTATCCTTTGCTGGCTCTTCATTCATAGTCCAGCTGTGCAATAGAAACAGCTATTCTCACAGGACAAGCAGGATGGTAGTCCTCACATATGGGTGACATCAGGATGGAGCCAATCACGGAAAACTTCTGTCAAAGTTTCCAGAACTTTGACTGGCCCCTACTGGGCATGCCCAGCATGGCACTAACCCTGAAGCAGGCAGGGGTCCCCCTTCAGTCTTCTTTTTTCCGTGCAGCAGTAGCCTCGCGGTTTAGGAGCTCTGAAGAGATTCCTGACAGGAATTTTCCTCACGGAGTTAATTAAAATTAGATTGCCCCACAGGGGTCCCTCCTCTAGCTTTTCTCAGGCCACTGTACTCCGGTAAGTTTTTCACCGTATTTCGTCGATTACCGTCTAGTTTGGCCCTCGCGGCTTACTGGCCGTCGACCATACCGCAGCTCGATTTTTTCTATGGCCATGGCGTCGGCGTTTCATCGGTGCCTGGACTGTACTCGCACCATGTCCATCACAGACCCTCATGGAGCCTATGTAATGTGTTTAGGCCGTGAGCATGATGTCCTGTCTTGCACCAAATGTGCCCTCATGACACCAAAAGGTCGCAAAGCCAGAATGGAGAAGATGGGACTCCTTTTCTGTGCTCACACCCAGACACCGTCCATCGCATCGACATCATCTGAACCGGCACCGTCTAAGTCGCACCAGCATCGACAACCGTCCGGTGACCGCCCGCCATCGACGTCTTCACGGCCATCAACTCCCTTTTCTCCCCCTCAAGATCGAGGGGATCGTAGGGAGAAACATCGCCATCGGCATCGTAAGTCTCGGACTGTCGAGGGAGCGAAATCATCGACTTCGCCACCATCGAAGAAGCCCCGTCCAGGAATGGCACCGACCACTCCTGCGACCGGAACATCGAGGCCACCCTCACCCGATCGGGGTTTGGGAGTCGCGATTCCGCCTGTAAAGGTGGTTCCTTCGACTGTGCCTCAGCCTCCCTCTTCTGTCACGGAGCCGGGGCCGATTGCCCCAGGCCTCCGGGAAGAACTGGACTGGCTGGTTCAGGAGGCCATCGACAAGGCGATGCTACGACTCCAGGTTCCTCCGGCACTGAGAGTGGGAACCGGTCACAGACCCGATTCCAGCAGCGCTGGCACCGCTGCTATCCCGGATGGAGGTGCTCATGACTGCACTTCCACCAGTGATTCCCGGGTCTCCGATGGCTCCGGTGCGCTCCCTGATGACAGCTTCATCAGGAGGAGAAACACAGTTTTGCATTCCTCCTTCGGGGGTATTGCCTCAGCCATCGATGTCATGTCGTCCCTAGCCACCAATTCATTCATCAGGGGCGATATACACATCGGCGCCATCGATGCCTTCGATGCCGGCACCGATACCCCCCCAGGGCGTCCACAGTGTCCCTGGCGATTCCTTCGATTTTCTCGGAGCCTCAGCCGGGCCCTTCGGGTATCCAATCCCCTTCTCGTCCTACAGGTCAGCCTGCTGATCCTTATGACACCTGGGGTGATGATACTTCCACATACACCGATGACTTACCTTCACCTCCCTCTCCTACTGAAAGTAGAAGTGTTCTCCTCCAGAGGACCTCGCTTTCATTAATTTTGTGAAGGAAATGTCAGAATTGGTCCCTTTTCAGCTTCAGATGGAGCAAGATGATAGGCACCAGATGATGGAGCTTCTCCAGTTCCTGGACGCCCCTAAAGTGATCACTTCTATTCCCATTCATCAAGTTCTTCTTGACCTCCTCAAAAAGAACTGGGAAAACCCTGGATCCATTGCCCCAGTACACAGAAAGGCTGACACTACCTATCTAGTACAGTCAGCCCCTGGCTTTCAAAAATCTCAGCTTGACCACCACTCAGTTGTGGTAGAATCAGCTCAAAAGAAAGCAAAAAGGACGAAGCCTCACTCCTCTACCCCCCCTGTCAAGGAACACAAGTTCCTAGATAATATTGGTCGACGAGTGTTCCAAGGGGCCATACTCATCTCCAGAATTGCTTCTTACCAGCTGTCCATGACCCAATACAACAGGGTCATTTTCAAGCAAATACAGGACTTCTCTGAAACCCTGCCTGACCAATTCCAAGAACATCTTCAAATCCTTGTCAGCAAGGGGTTTGAAGCAGGAAAGCATGAGATAAGAACAGCTTACGATATCTTCGACACCTCCACTAGAGTGTCTGCAACTGCCATTTCGGCAAGACGCTGGGCCTGGCTCAAGTCTTCTGACCTTCGCCCAGAAGTACAAGACAGGCTCTCTGACCTGCCCTGTATAGGAGATAATCTGTTCGGTGAACAGATTCAGCAAATAGTTGCTGAATTAAAGGACCATCATGAGACCCTCAAACAGCTGTCATCGATACCTTCTGATTTCCCTTCTAGACAGCCCCTCAAGAAGGGCTCTTAAGAAGTCATTGTTCCGCCCAAGGAAGTACTATCCTCCACCATCAAGGTCCCGAGTTACGAGGCCTTATCAAAAATCTGTCTCGCCAGCCCCTGAAGCAAAAGCCACAAGCAGCTCCCCAGCCGGAGCCTGCTTCAGGTTTTTGACTTTGCCTTGGAGAGCAGCAGCCTGATTCCTCTGCCAGGCATACCAGTGGGAGATTGATGGTGCCACTTTCACGGCATGTGGCAATCACAACCAACCAATGGGTGCTAGCAATCATTGCTCAGGGTTACCACCTGAACTTCCTTGCTCTTCCACCGGAATCACCACCTCTACAAGCGTGGAGAGTAACTGACCACTCTGTCCTTCTGGAGCAGGAGGTTTCCCTTCTTCTCCAGTTAAGAGCAATAGAACCCGTCCCGCTTTCACAACAAGGCCTAGGGTTCTATTCCTGGTACTTTTTGATCCCCAAAAACTCCGGGGGGGGGGGGGGGCTTCGTCCAATTCTGGACCTACGTGCCCTCAACAAGTACCTCCAGCGGGAAAAGTTCAAGATGGTAACCTTGGGCTCGCTTCTACCTCTTCTACAAAGAAGAGACTGGCTCTGCTCTCTGGACCTCCAGGACGCATACACTCACATTGCGATAGCTCCAGCTCATCGCAAGAACCTCCGGTTTTTAGTAGGCCCAAGGCACTATCAATACCGGGTGCTTCCATTCCGGCCTAGCATCGGCACCACGAGTCTTTATCAAATGTCTCGTAGTTGTCGCAGCCTTTCTCAGGAAAGAAGGTGTTCACGTCTACCCCTATCTAGACGACTGGTTAATCAGGGCCCCAACCCAGCAGGCCGCTCGATTGTCCCTGGATATGACCCTACACACTCTAATTTCTTTAGGATTTCTCGTCAATTACGAGAAATCCTATTTAATCCCATCTCAAACCTTGTCGTTCATTGGGGCAGACTTGGTCACCTTACACCTTACAGATAAATTTCCTGGAGCTTCGAGCAATGCGATATGCTCTCAGAGCTTTTCAGGATTGCCTATCAAATCACGTCATCCTGATTCAGACGGTCAACCAGGTGGCCATGTGGTACATCAACAAGCAGGGAGGCACAGCCTCCTTCCTTCTGTGTCAGGAAGCTGCGCAGATTTGGGCGGAAGCGCTCTCCCACTCGATGTACCTCAGGGCCACCTATTTGCCGGGAGTGTACAATGTCTTGGCAGACAAACTGAGTTGTGTCTTCCAACCACACGAGTGGTCTCTCAATCCCTCGGTAGCGATCTCTCTTTCAGCAATGGGGTCATCCCCATATAGACCTCTTTGCGTCCCCTCAGAACCACAAAGTGGACAATTACTGCTCCTTCATTCGGAGCGAGCGCTCTCAGCCCAGAGATGCATTCTCCCTCTCGTGGGCAGCCGGTCTGCTTTATGCATTCCCTCCACTTCCTATTCTCTCGAAGACTCTCGTGAAGCTCCGTCAGGACAAGGGAACCATGATTCTGATAGCACCTCACTGGCCACGCCAAGTGTGGTTTCCCATACTCCAGGATCTCTCCATCCGCAGGCACATTCCCTTGGGAATGCACCCGCTTCTGATCACTCAGAATGACGGATGTCTATGCCATCCCAATCTTCAGGCCTTGTTCCTGACGGCATGGATGTTGAAAGGTTAATCCTTCAACCACTTAACCTTTCAGATTTGGTTTCTCGCGTCCTGATTGCTTCGCGGAAGCCTTCCACAAGAAAGTCTTATTCCTATAAATGGAAAAGGTATACCGTATTTCCACGCATATAACCCGCGGGTAATGTGCGTTTTTACCTACCCCGCATGCCCCCCGCGGGGTATAAACGTGGGCGGGTTATCCAGAAAAAATTTTACAGCAGCGGTTAACATCTCTCTCCCCCCGCCCCGGCGCTTCACGCCTGTCTCGCCCTCACAACCATGGCGGAGCTGTAGCTTCCGGTCGGTGACTGAGAGCCCGGCCGTGCGCTCCGAGAGCGGGCAGCGTCCGCCCTGCCGGGAAAAGCCGCTTAGCACGGAAGGAGCAATGGGGGTAAGGCTGGAGGGAAGCGCGGGTTCTGGCCCAGACCTGAGCGGCGCTTCACGCCTGTCTCGCCCTCACAACCATGGCGGAGCTGTAGCTTCCGGTCGGTGACTGAGAGCCCGGCCGTGCGCTCCGAGAGCGGGCAGCGTCCGCCCTGCCGGGAAAAGCCGCTTAGCACGGAAGGAGCAATGGGGGTAAGGCTGGAGGGAAGCGCGGGTTCTGGCCCAGACCTGAGCGGCGCTTTACGGCCTTCCCCTCCCCAGGCTTTAAGCTTGCAAGTCCTGCAAACCGCGCAAAGGTCCCCGGGGTTTAAGCGGCTCTTCCCGCCAGCCTGCTCTCACTGCTCCGTGTTCACGGTCTGATTGTGACAGAGGGGTTCGCATGGAACCAGAAATCGGTTAAATGAACGAATGAATGACCGAGGGATGCGATGCCCCTCGGACAAGCGCCCTGTCTGCCCGCGGGTTATATGAGGAGGCGGGGTATATTAAAACTTTTTTTCATAAATCTGGAAAACCTGCGGGTTATGTGTGTGGGCGGGTTATATACGTGGGCGGGTTATTGTCGTGGAAATACGGTACATCATGGTATACATACCGATACGATGCGTAAACGGATACTGGTATATAAAAATGTTAAAATAAATAAAATAAATCATGGTGTTCTTCGCAATCCCTTGATCCCTTTTCCTGTCCAATCCCAAGGTTTTTGGACTATCTCTGGCATTTATCAGAATCAGGTCTAAAGACCTCTTCCATCAGAATGCATGTCAGTGCGGTAGCCGCCTTCCATAAAGGTGTCGGGGATGTCCCTATATCGGTACAACCCCTCGTAACACGTTTTCTTAAAGGCTTGCTCCATATCAAGCCACCTTGACGTCCTCCGGCCCCTTCTTGGGACCTTAACCTGGTTCTCGGGCAGCTCATGAAACCACCCTTCGAACCTCTTCACTCCTGTGACCTAAAATATCTCACATGGAAAGTGATTTTCCTTTTGGCTATCACTTCAGCTCGCAGGGTTAGTGAGTTACAGGCCCTAGTTACCTATCCGCCTTACACTAAACACTGCAGGACCGGGCGGTACTCCGCACTCACCCTAAGTTTTTGCCTAAGGTAGTTTCGGAGTTTCACATTAATCAATCCATCATACTACCTATCTTTTTTCCCAGGCCCCACTCCAACCCAGGGGAACAGGCTCTGCATACCCTCGACTGTAAACGGGCTCTAGCGTTCTACCTAGACCGTACAGTTGCCCACAGGAAGAGCACTCAGTTATTCGTCTCTTTCCATCCCAACAAATTAGGGCAACCTGTGGGTAAGCAGACTCTCTCCTTCTGGTTGGCGGACTGCATATCTTTTTGCTATCAGCAAACAGGCATTCCTTTTCACGACAGTGTTAAAATACACTCGGTGAGGGCCATGGCGACTTCAGTAGCACACCTACGATCGGTGCCGCTTCCTGACATTTGCAGGGCTGCCACCTGGAGCTCACTCCACACTTTTGCAGCCCACTATTGCTTGGACAAAGCCGGAAGACAGGATTCCATCTTCGGCCAGTCAGTCCTGCGTAACCTGTTTCCAACGTGACATACCAACACCCTTCCGCCTGCCCAGTGGGGTTCAGGATGCCCTCTACCAAATTCCACCCCAGTTGTTCCTGTTGCACGCCGTTGGGTACATTTGGTGCATGTTCGGACATCCTCAGCTCGGTACTCACCCATATGTGAGGACTACCATCCTGCTTGTCCTGTGAGAAAGCAAATGATGCTTACCTGTAACAGGTGTTCTCACAGGTCAGCAGGATGTTAGTCCTCACGAAACCCGCCCGCCGCCCCGCGGTGTTGGGTTTATAACGTTTTGTTTTATTTTTTCGGCACTGCCTGTAGCTATCAAATAAGACTGAAGGTGGACCCTTGCTGGCTGCAGGGTTAGTGCCATGCTGGGCATGCCCAGTAGGGGCCAGTCAAAGTTCTGGAAACTTGACAAGTTTTCCGTGATTGGGCTCCATCCTGATGATGTCACCCATATGTGAGGACTAACATATTGCTGTCCTGTGAGATCACCTGTTACAGGTAAGCAACATTTACTTAATCACAAAATGGGTTTAGTTAGAAATAATTTTTAAAAACTTGCTGTTTGATCAAGGGGTTTTGGTCTTTGCTGTGTTGTGCATGTTCTGCATTGATCTGCCTGTTATAGTTAACCATTTTTGCAGTAGGAAGAAACTACACCAAATTCAAATTTTCTTTACTTTCATGCAGGAATTGGATAACAACTGTAGCAACATTGTTACACAGCCAAAACCTAAAGTGGAGTCCCCGAAGGAGGAAAAGCCAGTGAATAGCAATGGTATTCATAAAGAGGAAGACATGAGAGATGAGAACTTAAAAAACAATGCTGAGATTCCTCAGGAAAATGGGGATTGCCATCCCAGGGAAAATAACAACCTGGATATGGATTTGGACTAAATTTACTCCATTACATCAGGATATTTTATACAAAGGCAACCTTGTATTGCTATGTAGTATGTGACCAAACAAAGGCAGATACAATTTTGTAGGACTATTTATTTTCTTTTGTTTATTTCTATTCTCTTTTGGTGGGGTAGAAAAGGTGGTATTGTGTGTTTGGCACACTTTTTGTTTTTGTTTTGGCATTAATAGAATGTGACTAAACAGCTGCAGATTACTGAATTCCTAAAAGGAAAATTGCCTTGGTAACTTGTCAAATTCCTGTGGAATTGTGAATTCATATTGGGCTTCTGTGTAGTACTTGATCATTAATGCATTGAGGATATCAGCTCCTCTTTAAAATGGTCTCATTACTGCTTTATAAGGCTAGAGTGAGGCCCTGGTAAGTAGTTTTGCATGCCAAGGCAGTTTTCACTTACATTCCCTATCCAGTCAAATTTAAAATACAGTAAGTTCAGTAAATACAGTGTCTGTGCAAGGCCACTATTTACCATATCTCAGTTTCCATGTTATCTTCACAAGTTTTTTTTATTTTTCAATTAAGTAAATGTCAAGTGGCAAGCAGAACAATACTCCTCTTCTGTGTTTTTAGTGAACATTTGTCATAAGGGGGAGACCCATTGGAAGGCATGCCAATACTGTTACTGACTTTGTAGAACCTTTACTGAACTTCAGCTAATAAAGCTCTAAGTAAAACATGTGGTTTCTAAATTGTTGGTGTAGCATATTTTGTATGATGTGTATTAGGTATCATGTTTTTATTTGACTTGTATACTTTTGATATTTGTAGTTCTTTTTATGTGAGCAGATAAGTCCTCTGGGGAAACGCTGCTTCAACCGGTGTGCTACGGCATACTAGAGTGCTGAAGCTGAATCTCTGGGGTACCTCTGCAATCTTTGGTTTCTGTTTCCCCTACAGTAGCTGGCCTGCGGGATATCCTCCCATTAACAGGGGAGTCAGAGCAGCACTTATGTACTTCTGCTTTCCCCTCTGCCAGCTCTCCTCTCTTCTGCAGTTGAAACTGCACTGAGCCCTATAGGCTCACAAGCCCTGCTGCCTCTATGCAGTTCCCATTACAGAGGGAAACAGGCAAAAGAGAGAGAAGCAGCACCTGGTTTAAGTGCTGCTGGAAGGGGCAAACCAAATTTGCTAGGAAGCTGGGGGTGTTGGTGGAGAGGGAAGGGAAGATGATGGGGTAAGGGGCAGAGGGAAGGAAAAAGTGCTAATGCTAAGGAGGGAAGAGGGTATGAAAGGGAAGGTGATGGATGGAGTGGAATGAGAGGGTAGGAGAGAGAAGGTGATAGAGATGTTGGGGTGGAGGAAGAGTAAGAAGGTGGTGATGCCAAGAGGGAGAGAGCAGGGAGGGCATGGTAATGATGCAGGGGGAGAGGGGTGATAATACCAGGAGTAAGGAGAGAGAAAAGGGAAGAGAAGGTGGTGATAGGGGTTGGGGGAAGAGAAGAAAAAAGAACAATGGTGCCAGGGCAATGGGGGATAGAGAAGGTGATGGTGTGCCATGATGAAGTGAGCCCAGTGCCAGGTGTGCCATAACACCAAAAAAGGTTGGGAATCACTGCTCTAGAGGACAGTTTACTTTCAAGATCCCTAGTATATGAACCTTTATTCCTTTTTTTTTTTTTTTTTAAATACATTTCTTGTAACAGAAGGCAAGAGGGTGGCCTGATAGCTAGCAACGCAACTGTATGGGAGACCAGAATTTGATTCTCAGAGCTTTGCCTGGCTCCTCAAGTTGGGGATGGTATGGGGTTAGCACCCACAGTCCCCCCACCACCACAATAGGAAATAGTCTCCAGACTAATAGCATAGTACGTTGACTTAAAACATCTTTCATCTCCATGTCTTGTATTATAAGAATATGATGACCTTGTCTTTGAGGTTTTTATTCTGTGGAAAATGGTACCTTCTGGCACTTTGAAGCTTACTGGATATATGAAGGTTTGTAGTGTATTTTCTTTCTTCCAGAGAGTACATCTTTAGCTCTCAGTCTCTGTGTATGGCTTACTAGTGCAGGCCATGCACCATTTTGGTGGCCCTCCTTTGAATGCCATCTCAGAAAACTGTAGAGAGAGCATTTATGACAATCATATTTGTACACAAAGCTCCTGAATAAAGTTAACAGATTGATAATAGTAACTTTTAGAAGAAAAATAAGTGTATCGTTTTCTCCTAGAAGAAGCAGGATGGTAGTCCTCACATCTGGGTGACATCAGATGGAGCCTGGCACATAATTTTTGTCAGTTTCTAGAAGCTTTGACCAACACACTGAGTGTGCCCAGCATGCCATTATCCACGTGTCCAAGCGAGGTCCCCCTTCAGTTTCTTTTTCTGCGGCGCAGTTGCCTTGCGGTTAGTGGAGCTCCGCTACTTTCTTGCTTTTCTTGTAAACATAGAGTATTTTTCTCGTCCTATCGTTGGGTCCTCCTTCGGTCAGTGCCTCCCTCTGTGCAGTAGGTTCAAAACCCCTTTTTCCTGCTTCCTTCACAGTAGATACCCAGCTTCCTGGTGGCTGCTGGTCATCGACCACACGTCGGGTATTTTTATAGCATCTGGCTGTCGTTGGTGCCCACAGACCATGTCCATCAAGGATCCGCATGAGGTTTGTCTCCTCCTGCCATCGAGCTTTGCACGACGTCCAAAGGTGTCAGCTGGGTGACCAGATGACACCCAAGACTATCACGCGCGCTTTGACAAGATGGAGAAACTTTCGGTTCTAAAAAGTCCACTCCATCCACACTCCATCATAGATTCTTGGGGGGGGGGGGGGTTTGAGAGGAGCCCCTTGATATGCTGCCTCGCTACTCCTGCATCTTCGAAAGATCGAGGGAACAGTGATCGGTCCTCCATGATCTCACAGTTTTCCAGGACAATGGGGATCCTCCGCTTCCTCTGTGCCGGGGAAAGACCGGGCCAAGCACCATGGGAGATCCCGCAAGCATCAACACGGGTCGCAGTCAGTGTGCGGCTCCAGTTCCAGTATGGTATTGGCGGCTACCGAACAGACATCGAAGCATCCCAGTACCTCGGAGGCCCCATCCTCCATACCCAGGCGTTTCCCACCGATATCTATGCTGGGCACCATGCCTCCTCAGAGAACCAAGGAAGAGCTAGTGATGCCTTGTCCCCCTTCCTCAGTCCTGGCCTCACTAGACTTTCAGGAAGAGTTGGACTGCTGGGTGCAGACTGCGGTGCTCAGAGCTCTGCAGAGCGTCAAGCTGCCCCTGCCACTGGAGCCTCTGCCACCTATTCTGGAACCTCTGCTCAAGCATCTGGATGTCCTAGGCACCCTCCCGACACAACTAGTGCTCAAGGGACCTTTGGTTCCCCAGCGGCCACCGATGCCCCCCTTAGGAGCAATCTCTATCATTGGATCAGAGGAGGAGGAAGACACGGCCGGTTGCTGCATTCCCGAGGCCTCTGTTGCCTTGGCCCTCTGGCCTCCACGGCCCTCAGTCCCCCCATTGCCAGGAGAACTGTTGATTCCCACGGGGTCCTCTGTGCCTCTGAAGCTGTTAAGGCCCGGGGCTAGGATCCTCCACGAGCCTCACCCGTGCCACAGCCCCATGATGGCCTTAGTGAGGAAGAAGGCCCTTATGACCTGTGGGAGGACAATTCCTCAGTCTTCATCCGAATTCTTGGACGACCCCCTCTCCAAGCCTTCCTCACTGGAGGAAAGGTGGCGGTTCCCCCCCTCCCCCAGAGGATCTCTTTGTGGGGTTCATCAGGGCTATGGCCAAGGCTATTCCCTTCCAACTTCTTAGGGAGGAGGGTGCACGACATAAGATGCTGGAAGTGCTCCAGTTTGATGCTTCCAAGGAAATCATGGTGGTTCCCATCCACATCTTTAAGGACCTTCTCCTTCAGATGTGGGAACACCCAGTCTCCATATCTCCTGTCAATAGGAAGGTGGATGCCACCTATCTGGTACAGCAGGCCTTGGGATTTGAAAGGCGGCATATCCACCACCAGTTGGTGGTAGTGGAATCCGCCCGCTAAAAGGCCAAGTGCTTCCACACCCATGCCTTTGCCCCTCTGGGGCGGGAACATAGGGAGCTCGATGCTCTGGGCAGAAAGGTCTTTCAGGGTGCTATGCTCATCACCTGTATTGCTGCCTACCAGTTATATATGACCCAATACAATCGGAACCTTTGGAAACTGGTCCAGGACCTCACGGACAACTTGTTGCAGCAGGAATCTCTCTGCTATTGTCCTGCAATGTTTAGAGGCTGGCAAACATGAGGTGAGGTCTGCCTACGATGTGTTTGAAACTGCAGTCCAAGTAGCTGCCATGGGCCTCTGTGCCTGTAGAATGGCCTAGCTCCTCTTTGGGGATAAGGTCCGGGATACAGTGGTTCAGTTGGACCACCATGAAACCCTCCAACAGCTCTCCGCTAGCACTTCGGATGCTCCTTCCTCTGTCAGGAAGTCTTCTAGGCCAAGTTCCAGAAAGTACTTTTACAAGCAGAGGAAATACTATCCCCTAGCCCAGTGATGGCTAACCTATGACACGAGTGTCAGAGGTGACAAGCTGAGACGTTTTTGCTGACACGCGCAGCGTTTCAAGGACTATCGGGAATTTTTTTTTTTTTATCGGCTGCGCCGAGCCTTTTCTTTTACAGCTGCGCCGACCCTTTAAAATTTGTTTTTTCCGGACCCCTCCACCAATGCCCCCGGGCGCAGGGGGGCTCATGCGGCGCAGCGATGAGGCTCAAGACAAAGATCGCATTTAAACGCACTGATGCTACTCCTCCTTCCTGCCTGTGCGTCCCCAGAAGTAAACGTTGCCGGAGCCGCGTGGGCAGGAAGGAGGTGAAGCATCAACGCATGCAGAAGAGGAGCAGCATTTGCGTTTACGGGCCGCCGCGAATTCCAAGTCGCAGTGGCCCTAGAAGAGGAAGAGGCCCGGTAGCAGGGCCACCGCGGCCCAAGAAGATCAGGGCCGCTGCAGAGCCCATCCTGCGGCGACCCGCGAAGAGGAGGCCCAGAGGTGAGAGAGAGGCTGAGGGTCTGTAGAGTGTGCATGTGGGCATGTTTGAGATGAGCTGAGAGGGAGTGAAGACCTGAATGTTTGCAGAGACAGCATGTGAGAGCCTCTGTGTGTTTGTGAGAGAGTGAGAGAGCATGTGCCAGTGAGAGCCTGTGTGTATGAATGATTGTATGAGAGAGCATGTGCCAGTGAGAGCCTGTGTGTATGAATGATTGTATGAGAGAGAGCATGTGCCAGTGAGAGCCTGTGTGTGTGTGAGAGAGAGATGCATGTGAGAATGAGAACCTGACTGTGTGTTTGAGGGAAGAAGATGGAGAGAAAAGAAACAGAAAAAAAGACAATATAAAAGGAATTGGCAAAAAAATAAGAAAGGGAAGGTGGGAAAAAAAAGCCTGTGACCAATCAATTAGAAAACTAAGATCGGACAGCAAAGGCAAAAAAAAGAAAAAATTACTTTTTAGTGATTGGCACATGTAATCTTTGGGAATGTGCAAGAATAGCACTTTCTCTACGGATCTCACAATGTACAAGATCAGCATGGAGAAAGTGGAAGCCCACGGGGCCTGCACAGAGGAGGCAGCAGAATGGGCTTCAGTGTCAGTAGCAGCAATTGGCACCTCCCCAATAGCCATGTGGCAGCAGTGACAGTGGCAGCAGAGGAATGAGAGAGGTTCCGAGATTGCTGGCAAAAGAGAGGGGGGTCTGCCTTTAGTGTGTGCATGTGTATGAATGGGACTCTGCCTGGGGTTGTATGTGTGTGAATGCATGGGTGCCTGCCCGGGGGTCTGTGTGTGTGAGAATGAATGTGTGCATGCCTGGGGGATGGGGAGGGAGTGGTGTGAAAATGAATGGGAGCCAATAAAAGAAACACTGACAGATGAAGTTTGTAATGCTTGCTTGGACTTGAAGTGTACGAAATACCAACCTTCAATTGAAGATTTAGCCAATGAAATTCAGCTACAAAAAAGTCACTAAGCAGGTAAGGTAAAGAATTATTTGTTTTTGCTTTATTAATAAATACAGTACATATTAAAATTATAACTTTTTGTTATTGATTAGAGCTACAAATATCACAAAATTATGGATTTTTCTAGAAGTGACACACCACCCGAGTTATGCTCTGTTTTTTTTAATGAATTTTGACACACTGAGCTCAAAAGGCTCGCCATCACTGCCCTAGCCTCTCGAACTCATACACCATATACTAGTTCCAGGGGCCGCTCCCGTCAACAGTGGGCACCTAGGCCTCAACCAGCACCCTAGCCACAGGCTTCTGACTGGTAGCAAGGGAGCACGCGTCAGCCAAATGTACCCCAGCGCTGGATCCCCCAGTAGGAGGCAGGCTGATTGGCTTCGCCCACCACTGGGGGGCCATCACTTTTATCCAATGCCTTCTTACCATAGTCTGTCGCAAAAGTTCAAGATGGCTTCTCTGGGCACTCTGATCCCCCTCCTCAAAAGAGGAGACTGGCTCTGCTCTATCTTGAGGCTTACGCTCCCACAGCTATCTTCCCCAGTCACAGGAAATACCTCTGCTTCCTGGTGGGGAAGGCTCATTACCAGTACAGGGTGCTGCCTTTAGGGTTGGCCTCACCAAATGCTTAGCGGCGGTGGCTGTGTACCTCTGGCATTATACGGAGCAAGTCTTCCTGTACCTAGACTGGTTGATCAAGAGCAACTCCCGCACAGGTGAGATGAGCACTTTAGCCCTGACAGTGCAGAAACTGCAATCCTTGGGGTTTGTAATCAACACTAGAAGTCTCACCTCTGCCAGTCTCCTCGGCTGGACTTTATAGGTGCCAGGCTGGACACTGTGCAGGCAAAAGCATTTCTGCCCTGCAATCGGGCTCTTGCCCTCGCCTTGTAGGCAACCTTCTTGTGCAGCAGCTGGCAGGTGACTGCCTGCCTTCTGCTCAGTTGGTTGGGCCACATGGCTTCTGTCCATGTTACCCCTCTTGCCTGCTTGTGCATGCAGAGGGCAAAATGGACCTTGCAGTCAGTGGCAACAGGCCTCCTAGGACCTTGAGACTTGTCTGTCATAGAACCTCTGAGGGGACTTTTGTCCTGGTGGGAAAACCGCTCCAATTTGGAGTGGGGAATTCCCTTCCAGGCTGCCCTGCCTCAAGTGATCTTCACCACTGACGCCTCTCATCAGGGCTGGGGAGCCCATGTGGACAGCCTCCACAAGCAGGGTGTCTGGATCGCTCACAAAGCCTGCTGTCAAACGTTTTGGAGCTTTGGGCGATCCGTTACGCCCTCTGGGCGTTCGGGGACTGGTTGTCGCACATGGAAGTCTGATCCGGATGGACAAACAAGTTGCAGTGTGTTCTATCAACAAACAGAGCGACATGGTATTGTTCCTCCTCTTGTCACGAGACAGTGCAGATGTGGTCCTGGGCTCTGTCGCTGCGAGTGACGTACCTGTCTGGGACTCTGTACTTGCGGACCGGCTGAGCCATTCCTTTCAGCCACACGCGTGGTCCCTAAAACCGGAGCTGGCAACCAAACTTTTTCATCAATGGGGTGGAACCCCAGATGTCAATCTCTTCACCTCCCCATATAACTACAAGGTGAGCAGCTTCTACTCCCTCAACAGGGGGCAGGCATGGCCTGCGATGCCTTCTCCCTTCACTGGAGGAAAGGTCTGCTGTATGCATACCCTCCTCTCCTGCTCCTCTTGAAGTCCCTGATGAAGCTTCAACAGGATGGATGGACCATGATCTTTGTGGCACCTTATTGCCCCTGACAGATCTGGTTCCCTTTCCTTTGGGATCAGTCGATCAGGGACTCCATTTGGCTTGGGACTGTGCCCAATCTGTTAACTCAGAGCCAGGGTACCCTGCACCATTCGAACCTTTGGTCATTAGCCCTAACGGCATGTATTTTGAGCACCTAATTCTTCAGTCTCTAGACCTCTCGGACACTGTCTCCCGGGTGCTGGTGACTTGACTTGAATCCATTCACATGCCCCCTTCCCAACTGTTGGACTACTTGTGGTATCTTTAAGAGTCTGGGCTTCAAACCAGCTCAGTCAGGGTTCATCTTAATGCTGTTAAGGCGTACCATCGGGGTGTCACTGGCACATCCATATCAGTGCAGCCTTTAGTGGGTCGCTTTGAGGGGCCTCTTCCAATTTAAGCTCCCTCTTTGGCCTCCTGTTGCATCCTGGGACCTCAACATTTTCCTGGTGCGGCTCATGCGTCCTCCCTTTCAGCCATTGCGCTCCTGCGACCTGAAGTTCCTCACCTGGAAAGTTATATTCCTTATGGCGATTACTTCGGCTTGTAGAGTCAGTGAGCTTCAGGCCTTGGTTACGTACCCGCCATACATGAGGTTTTTTCATAATCGTGTGGTCTTGCATATTCACCCTATGTTCCTACCTAAGGTGGTGACTGATTTCCATATCAGTCAGTCCATTGTTTTACCTACCTTCTTTCCCAGAGCTCATTCCCACCCAGGGAAACGGGCTCTTCGCACTCTAGACTGCAAGAGGGCCTTGGTTTCTATTTAAAACGCACAGCCAGTCATAGGCAGTTCACTCAGCTCTTTGTGTCCTTTGATACCAATTAACTGGGAGTGGCAGTGGGCAAATAGACTTTGTCCAACTGGCTGGCAGATTGCACCATCTTCTGCTATGCGCAAGTGGGCCTTCAGCTGACAGGCTGAATCAAAGCTCACTCTCTACGGGCCATGGTAACGTCGATGGCTGTTCAAATTTGCCACACAGCAATGTGGAGTTGCCTTCACACATTTGCGGCCCACTACTGCTTAGACAAAGATGGTTGACAGGACAATGCCTTCTGCCAGTCTGTCCTATGCAATCTCTTCCAGATCTGAACCCAGCTCTTCCTGCCTAGAACCCCTGCTTGGGGCCAGGCAGTTCCCTGCCGAACATCAGCACTTCAGTTGTGCTCGTTGGCAATTTTTGGTAACTGGTCTCACCTGCTATCGGGGACAGTCTGGAAGTCCTCACAGATGGGTGACATCAGATGGAGCCCGGCATGGAAAACGTTTGTCAAAAGTTGCTAGAAGCTTTGATTGGCACACTGAGATGCCCAGCATGTCACTATCTGCACGTTCACACGAGGTCCCCCTTCAGTCTCGTAACATAGCAAAATACGAGTGAAAAAATTAAGAAACCGCAAGAAAACCCAGCTCTGTGGGGAAGTGGGTGGGTTTCCTGAGGACCACCATCATTGCTGCCCTAGAACACCTGTTACAGGTAAGCAACTGAGCTTTCTCCTAGGACAAGCAGGATGGTAGTCCTCACAGATGGGTGAATACCAAGCTCCAGGCTGTTCCCGGCAATACTCAAGACCAGCAAGTAGCGAGCAAGGTGCCAGCAGACGACAAGGTATTATAAACCAACTTTAACTTAACAAAAGGCATAGTCTCATAATGTATTAATTGAAAAATATGAAATAATTCAAATGGCTTCCCAAGAAATATGTACATTTCAAGTTCATGCCCAGATCAGTCTAGATTCCTGGGTTTTGCATCCCTGCCAGCAGATGGAGACAGAAATGTTTGTCTGACACTGCTATATAAACTAGTGTGCCACCTGCAGTCCCTCAGTACTTGTCTCTAGCAGCTGGTGGTCTAAAGTCTGCAGTTTGAGGAGGTGGCTAGGTTCCAGTGGGGCTATCCCTCCTGGTCTGAGGTGGACGAGCAGGGGTTGAAAGCTTGGTGGTTCTAGTTCCCTCTCAGACAGGACTCGTGGGATCCTCCTGCAGTTCCTTGGCCATTCTCTTCAAAGGGAAGTAGTAACTTTTGTATTGCTTATAAAGTTCATTACAAAAAAAGCAGTGTGGCAGCGCTCTAGCAGGGAGCCTGCACAGTGGTGATCCTGATCAGAGGGTTAGTGGACCTGCAGTGATGCACAGCTTACTGCAGAGTAGGACCTGTTTGGGAGGAAGCAGAGGAATTGTGATTCTCACGCTGGCTTTTGCGGGTACATGGGAAGGCAGTTTGGGGAAGGCTTCTGTAATGAGTGGCGACAAGCCAAACAAGGGGGGGTAGGTGTGTCTGAAGAAGCCACTGACCTCTTCCCGGTTTGTGTGGGAAGTGGCCATTTTGCCCCAAGGGCTACTGCAGTTAGGCCTTTAGGGGAGTTGGGAAGCTCCACCCTCCCCCCCCCTTGCCATTGTCCCCCTGCTGTTTGGAGCCCTGAGATAAGACAGAAAGCTGATTCTGATGAAGAGGAAGACCTGAGGGGTAGGGCTCGGATGATTCTTATGGTGGTGCGCAAAGGGGAGTTTCTGGCCTCAGATCTGATCGAAACCTATCTGTGCATTGCAGTCCAGCCAGATCACCAGCATTTCCTGTGGTTCATGGCCCTTGGGAAGCATTTTCAGTTTTGCACTCTTTCGGATTGGTGATGGCTCCATGTATTTTCACCATGGTGATGGTAGTAGTGGCAGCGGCCCCCTCAAAGAGGGCATATTAGTTTCACCCATGTCTAGACGACTTCCTCATTCAGGCAAAGTCGGAAGTACTCTGTCGGCAAGCGATGGATAAGGTTTTGCAGAGATTAAGATCCCTAGGCTGGGTGGTACATCTAGCAAAAAGCCATCTCCTTAGGTGTTCTTGGGAGCCTGGTTCAACACCAAAATGGGAAAGGTGTTTTTCACCAGGGATCCTATGCTCAAGCTGCAGGCACAGGTCAGTAGTCTTTTACAGCTTTTGGTGCCCAGGGTCTGGGATTAACTACAGGTTCTGAGCTCTATGGTGCTGTGGGCATTTGCATATACATGAGCTCTGCAGAGGGTTCTCCTTTTCTGTTGGAATCCATTGTCAGAACAGTTTATCATCTGCTTCCACCCAAGGTAGTCGCTAGATCCAGTCTCTTGTGGTGGCTTGGAGCAGCCCATCTGATTCGAGGAGTGAAATTGGAAGTACCGAATTGGGTGGTGGTGTCACCGATGCCAGTCTCTTTATTTGGGGGGGCGCTATGTGTCAGGATTAATCTGCACAAGGCTAGTGGTCGAAGGTTGAGGCTTCATGGTCTGTCAATCGGTTAGAGACCAGGGCAGTACGTTTCACGCTACTTGCCTTTCTGCCTCAGTTACACGGCCGGCTGATGTGGCTCTTGTCAATGCCACAAGAGTGGCTTGTATCACCCGGAAAGAAGGAACCAAGAGTCAGGCTGTGGCTCAGGAATTGTTTTGTTGGGTTGGATATCTGGCTTTGTTAGTGGCACCTCATATAATATAGCCGGGGTGGACATCATTCAAGCGGATTTTCTCAGTTGGCAATGTGGTTAGACCCAGGAGAGTGGGAGCTAGCAGGGGAAGCGATGAGTTTCATTTGTCACAGGTGGGGAACTACTTGACTTGATGGCATCCTAACAGAGTACCAAGGCACCTCACGTTTACAGTCGCAGGTGGGAGTATAGGGCAGAAGGGATCAATTCCCTGATTCTACCTTGGCCGTGGGAGATTCTGCTTTGTTTCTTCCATGGGCAAAGTATTGCAGTGGATAGAGAAACACCTGGGCAAGGCAGTTCTTGTGGCACCAGAGTGGCCCTGGTGTCCATGGTTTGTGGACCTGGTCAATCGAACAATAGACAGGCTGTTGAGATGGTCATCTGTCGAAATTCCTTTGCCAGGGTCCAATATTTTTGGATTGGGCAATTTGCTTTTGTCTCACGGCTTGGTTTTTGAAAGGAAGCAGTTGAGATGGAAAGGGTATTCTGAAGAGGTCATCACCACCTTGCTGCTGCCAAGACCCTCCACTTCCTTAGCTTATGTGAGGATTTGGAGGGTTTTCGAGTCCTGGTGTAACAGTCAAGGAGTGAAATCTACTCGTGTGGCTGTTGCGCACATTTTAACCTTTTTGCAGAGTGGGTTGGTTAAAGAGTTAGCCTTTAGGTGCAGTGGCAGCTTTGGGCTATCTTCGAGGTAAAGAGCTCCCCATGCCGTGCATTCAGATGTGCATTTTCTTCAGGGGGCAAAGCATTTACGTCCTCCAGTGCGGAAGTTGTGACCTTCTTGGAATCTTAATTTGGTGTTGAGGGGAATGTGTGCGTCACTGTTTGAGTCTCTGAAGTGGGCAACTGTGAATCTCACTCTGAAGATAGTCTTTCTGGTGGCATTTTGCTTGGCCCAAAGAATTTCAGAGCTTCAGGCATCATGTAGGGATCCCTTTATACTGATTACAGGCTCTGGGGTCTCATTGTGTATGGTACCCTCCTTTCAGCCAAAGGTTATGTTGGTGTTCTGTTTGACTCATGGTGGAGCTTCTGGACTTTCCAAATTTGGACTCGTCCACCCTGCGTAAGAAGGATCTGTGGCTCTTGGATGTGAGACAGGCGAGATCTCAAGATCACAAATGCTTTTAGGATATCCTATCTCTTTTTACTTTGGAGCAGTCCAAGAAAGGGACATAAAGCATCCAAATATTGTATGGTGTTTGAAGGAAGCCATAGGCTTGGCATACATCTTTCAGGGTCATCCTGTTCCATATGGGTTGAGGGCTTACTCCTCCTGGGCCGAATGCCAACAGGTGTCGCCACAAGAGATTTGTCAAGCAGCTACTTGGAAATTGTTGCACATTATCACTTGCATGTTCAGGCTCCAGAGACCATGGTCTTTGGTGAAAATGTACTACTAGTGGGACTTTCGCGGTCCCACCCTGTTTAAGCAAGCTTAGGTACATCCCAGGAGAGGAAAATTGGCTCATACCTGCTAATTTTCATTCCTGGAATACCATAGATCAGTCCAGAGTCCCACCCTTTTGGGAGAGTCTGCTCATACTGTTAATTATATATGCCAAAGAATTGTTCGTTTCAATGATCTCCTTTTATTGTTGGAAATGATTTTCCATTTCAAGATTCCACTTCCCTCCTCCTCGTTAACGGGTGTGATCAATTGGTTTAATGTTAATGTATTTATCTTGACTTGGGTACAGGTCAATAGTGAGGGACTGCATGTGGCACACTAGGTTATATGCAGTGTCAGTGAAACTTTGTCTCCATATCCTGGAAGGGAGGCAAAGCCCAGGAGTCTGGACTGATTTCTGGTATTCCAGAAACGAAAATTAGGTAAAAACAATTTTCCTTTTTTTTTTTATATACAGTTCCTAAGCAGACTTTTCCATAGCTTCCTATTCTGTTAATTCATGAGTGGGAGTAGAAATCTTTCAACATATTTCTACAAACTAACCCAAATCAGATATGGTGACCTTGACCTTAATAAGCATCTCATGTCTTGCCACCTGCTAAGAATATTTTAATTGTGCTAAAAAAAAAAAAAGTATTTCTTGTTTTTCTGATTCTGCTAGCATCTTATGTTTTTTGTACTTGCTGTATGGGTACAGTGCTTAAGTATTTAACAACTACACATTTAAAAATTCTAAACCACTCCATCCCTAATTCTAAGTGATGTACAATTAAAACATTCAGAGCTAAATTAAACAGGAAAATTAATCAGATATAGATTAACATCACCTGAGAGGGCAGCAAAGGTTTACTTTATCTAATTACCAAGATTATGTAGTCCCATATCCAGATGTTGAGTCACATCTATAAAAAAGTAGATCCATTAAGAATGAACAAAACAGAATTTTGCTCAACCTGATTGCTATGCACTAATGTTGAATGTTTACCTAAAAAATAGGGTCTTCCTCTTCATCTGGTCCGACCTGTCCAAGCAGTTGGGTTATACATGCCAACCAGTAGATGATAAACAAGCATCCTGTGCTGTGGACCTATGGCCTGAATGGGAAAATCTGGGTTCCTGAGGTGAAATTTTCTCCCTACCTCAGTTGAGCAGGGTCCCTAACTATTTAAAACAGGCTCCAGAGGTGAATTCCTTCTCTCACTGTCTTGCAGGTTAGAACCAGAGAGCTTCCGGGGGGTTGGGTGACTGATCTGTCTGCTCTTCCCCCTTTTTGGTGCTTATCTTCCTGCTCTTCTATAGCAAAAAGGGAGATATTGCTTGCTCTGCCTGTTTTTTCAATAAAGTACAAAAATAGAAACAACATTGGGAGGAGATGTAAAGCAACAAGTCATGGCAGCGTTTGAGCACAGTTTTTGGACTTTGGCATACATTTCTTGTTTCTGCTGGTGAATCTGCAAGTTGGGGGAGATTTGGGGCTAGAACAGTTTTGCAGCATAAGTAAAATGGCACCAGCTGTGGAGTGCAGAAGAAAAACTGCACTCTGCAGGGCAGTGCTTTAGTGTGTAGGAAATTTCTTTGACATGGGAGTTGCTAAATCATAATTTTTGGTGGTGGAGGACACACTCTGAAAAGGCTGCACTGAATTATTTGCTGGATGCCCTGGCAGCCAGATCACAGCTGTGGGGCAACAAAATGGAGATAGGGCATCCTTATCTGTCCTGAGCAGTAGTTTGAGGTGGTAGCAGGCCAGAGGGCATTTGTTGCTTCTGGGATAAATGACTGCTGCTTCTACTCTAGATGTATCTTCCTTCCCATGGGCAGTGATGTCTCAGGAGCTTTTAAGGGGCCTACAAGCCTTTTACATGGGGCAAGGCTCTGCCCCAGGGACTGTCTCTGGTCTTCCAATGTCCCCTGCAACTGCTCTCTCAGCCAGTCCCCTGGGGAAAGAGAGCTAGGGATGTTAAGGGCCAGATAAGGATGTTCATATGATTCCCTGGAAGGGTTTGAAACATTCCTAGAGGGAGAATTGTGGGAGGGTGAAGTTCCTCCTGAGGGAGAGGGCCATACTTCGGTGCTGCATTTCTTTCATAGGGATGAATTAATATCCCTAATAATTGCATGCTGCAGATTATGGATGACAAAAAAGATGAGGCCTCTGTTCCTAAGGAAGATCCTAATATAGTCAGTTTGAGGCAGTCATGGCACTTCTTCCCTCTTCAATGATGAAATTATTATAGACCGGTTAGCCTGACTTAAGTGCCTGGAAAAATAGTGGAAACTGTTCTAAATTTCAAAGTCACAGAACATATAGAAAAGCATGGTTTAATGGAACAAAGTCAGCATGGCTTAACCCGAGGCAAGTCTTGCCTCACAAATCTGCTTCACTTTTTCGAAGGAGTTCATAAACACATAGACAAAAGGTGAACTGGTAGATGTAGTGTATTTGGATTTTTAGAAGGCATTTGACAAAGTTCCTCAGAGGCTTCTAGGAAAAGTAAAAAGTCTTGAGATAGGTGGCGATGTCCTTTCATGAATTACAAACTGGCTAAAAGACAGGAAACAGGATTAAATTGACAATTTTCTCAGTGGAAGGGAGTGGGCAGTGGAGTGCCTCATGTATCTGTATTGGGACCTGTACTTTTCAATATTTATAAATGATCTGGAAAGAAATACGAGTGAGGTAATCAAATTTGCAGATGATACAAAATTATTCAGAGTAGTTAAATCACAAGCAGATTGTGATAAATTGCAGGAAGATCTGAGACTGGAAAATTGGGCATCCAAATGGCAGATGAAATTTAATGTGGATAAGTTGGTTCTCCCAGGACAAGCAGGATGGTAGTCCTCACATGTGGGTGACATCAGAATGGAGCCCAATCATAGAACACTTTTGTCAAAGTTTCTAGAACTTTGACTAGCACACTGAGCATGCCCAGCATGCCACCAACCCTGCATCCAGCAGGGGTCCCCCTTCAATCTCTTTCTTTTTTTTTTTTTTCCACGTAGCAGTAGCCTTGTGGATTTCTGGAGCTCTGTGAAAATTCCTCAACTTTTTCCTCACAGAAATTTATTTCAAAAACTTTAAAATTGTCCCCCATCCCGGGGTCCCCCATTGACCACTGACCTTCGTTGACGCCAGTAAGTTTAACTCTTCCTTTGCAGTCTGTTCCAGGCAGTGTTTTTTCCATCTGTGCCCGATGGCCATCGACTGCGCGCCACCTTTATTTTTTCTAAAAAGATGGCAACCGGGTTCCATAAGTGCCTGAGGACCATGTCCATTATGGACCCTCACGAAGTATGTGTCCTGTGCTTGGGCCCCGCTCATGATGTCCAACAGTGCACTAGCTGTGCTCAAATGATGCTGAAAGGCTGCAGGGCCCGCTTGGAAAAGTTGGAACACCTTTTAAGCGAGTGTCTCCATCTACTCCAGCCAAGGCGATACCCAGTCGAAAGCCTTCCTCTTCAACAACTCCATCGCCACCAAAGTCACAGCACCATCGAAGCACCGGTGAGCGTCCTTCACCAGCCTCTTCACGTTCCAAAGCATCGACGACATCCTCTATGCCGGAGAAGGACCAGACCGAGCATCGAGGAAAAACACAGTCACCGCCATTGCGATACTGGTTTTTGTTTCCACAAACTAAACTTCCATTCCCCGAGTTATTTACAACATTTAACAAAACTTTTCTGATGTGGCCACCAGCAAGACATCGGCATTGACGGAACCACTGGCCAAGAAGTCCCGGGGAGAAGGGGCCCCATCCCCCTCTGGTCCTTGGACACAGAGGCGTTCCCCACCAGTGCTAGGAGCCGAGACTCCACTAATACATGTGGACCCTCTGGCAACACCCTCCGATGGATGGTCCAAGAGGCAGTACTCCAGGCACTTCAGTGATTCCAATCTTCCTGGCACCGACTCCCATGCTGGTTCCGCTTCTCGAGCGCCTGGATACCTTAATTGGTGCATTGCTATCGGCGCCTGCTCCTGCCATGCCATCAGCACCACCAAGACCGCCGACAGATACCTATCCCATTGTCCTCGGATGAGGAAAAAAATGTATCGATGCCAGAACCGGTTCCAGGACCATCGGGTCTACTGCCACCCTGACGTCCATCGAAAGCACCGATCCCATCTATGCCATCACTGTCCTCAGTGCCTCCATCCTTCCCATCTGTGCCACTTCCAGATCCGGCTGGATTTGGACCTATAGTTCGATTTGAACGCCCTTAAGGTACTGGGGATGCACCATATGATCCCTGGGGTTATGATTCTTCCAACACTCAAGACTCTGATGAACTCCTGTTAGTCTTCACCCCCGGAAGAATGCCGATGCTCCCCTCCTGAAGACGTCACATTTGCCAACTTCATTAAAGAGATGTCTGAAACCATCCCTTTCAACTTACAAATGGAGGAGGATGCCAGGCATAAGATGCTTGAGATATTACAATTTGTCGATGCCCCTAAGGAAGTGATGGCAGTTCCAGTTCATGAGGTGCTCCTTGATTTGCTACAACGCACCTGGGAGAACCCTGGCACAGTTCCACCAGTAAACAGAAAAACTACTGCCACCTACCTGGTCCAGTCAGCTCCGGGGTTTCCTAAAAGCAAACTGCCCCATCAAACTGTGGTCGTTGAGTCTGCTCAGAAGAAAGCCAAAAGATCCCGGCCTCATTCTTCTGCCCCTCCAGGTAAAGAACAAAAATCCTTAGATGCCTTTAGATGAAGAGTCTTCCATGGCTTTATGCTGATGGAACGTATAGCAGCTTATCAACTATACATGACTCAGTACTCTAATCTTTGGAAGAAAGTCCAAGAATTCTCCGAGACCCTACCCGATGAATATCAAGAAGGGCTTAACACAATCCTTCAAAAAGGACTTTATGCTGGCAAGCACGAAGTGAGAGCAGCATATATCTTTGAAACTGCCTCGAGTATCAGCAGCAGGCATAAGTGCCAGACGCTGGGCATGGCTCAAGTCTTCTGACCTACTCCAGGAAGTGGAAGAAAGACTAGCAGATCTTCTATGTACAGGGGATAATTTATTTGACGAAATTCAGGAAACAGTTGCACAATTAATAGATCATCATGACACCTTGCGGCAGCTGTCCTCTTTCCCCTCGGACTTTCTATTTACTGCCAAGAGATCTTTTAGAGGGGGTCCTAGAAGATTTTCCTATAAGCCACATAGGTATTATCCACCTCCATCCCATACTCTGCAACCAAGACCTCCCCAAAGAAGCCAGCCTCGACAGCGCAGGGCCCCAAAAGCCCAACCATCGCTGCAGACTGGTCCAGCATCAGGGTTTTGACTCCTTTCTAGAGAGCAGAAGTCAACCCCTGCCTGCCACACATATTCCCGTGGGAGGCCACTTGTGCCATTTTGCCAACATATGGCATACAATCACTACAGACCAATGGGTCTTGTCTGTGGTCAAACAGGGTTACCATCTAAACTTCCTCACCCTACCACCGAACAGGTCACCAAGTCCAGCGTGGGGTCTAGTCGACTGCTCTCCGCTTCTCGAGGCAGAGCGCTCGACCCTTCTGCAGTCCAACACCATGGAACCGATACGTCGACTGCAGTGGGGTCAAGGGTTCTACTCTCTGTATTTTCTAATTCCAAAAAAGTCCAGCAGCATTTGTCCTATATTGGACTTATGTTTGTTTAGTGTGCATCTTTGCAAAGAAAAGTTCAGAATGGTAACTCGGGGCACTATGATCCCTCTCCTACAACAGGGAGATTGGCTCTGCTCTCTAGATCTTCAGGAGGCTTATGCACACATTGCCATATACCCTCCTAATCGAAAATACCTCAGATTTATAGTCTGTCACAATCATTTTCAATACAGAGTGCTTCCATTCGGTCTGGCATCAGCACCTCGGGTATTTACCAAATGCCTGGCAGTAGTCCAGTTCACTTCAACAAAACATCCATGTCTATCCGTATCTCGACGATTGGCTCCTCAGAGGTCCAGCCCAGAAGGTAGCGCTTCACTCCCTCCATGTTACCATCAGCCTGCTACAGTCCTTGGGGTTTCTAATAAACTATCCCAAGTCACATCTGACTCCATCATGTACCCTCTTGTTCATCTGGGCAGATCCTAATCAGTCCACGCCAAAGCCTTTCTCCCAAAGAACCGGGCACGCATGCTATCAACCTTAGCTAAGGCACTGCAGAGTTGCTGAACCACTACAACTCATCTATTAACCTTACTTGGTCACTTGGCATCCATGGTTCATGCAACTCCAATGGTGCGACTAGCCATGAGAGTAACACAATGGAGTCCCAGTGGTCCCAATCAACTCAACACATGTCTGTATTGGGACCTGTACTTTTCCCAACCCCCACATTGTCCATGTCACCAACCAACTTTGTCTCTCCCTGGCTTGGTAGATACAGGAGTCCAATCTTCAAATAGGACTAAGATGGCTGCCAGATAGGACGTTTGGGAAGTGAGCTCCTGCATGGCGTTTTTCTTCTTTTGACCTTACCTATCGAAAATGCCCCATACCAAGAGAGAGAGGAAAATCCGGGGAGCGATGACTAGCTCTCCGGTGTTGGACCCTTCCCAGCCACGCATAGAGGGCTTCCTGACAGGAGTTACTGGAACGCCATCGGGGCTGGTCGCTGAGGGGATGTTGGAAAAGCGAGCGCATTCCCCCTTGACCCTAGACGTCACCCTGAGCCCTGGCGAGCCGATCCAGCCGGCGCCTCCAGCACAGAGCGATGCATCCCCGCCTGAACTGACTCGAAGCGGTTTACATCTCGAGTCTTCGAGGGTGAAGCAGGAGAGCCTTAGGACGGGTGAGCTTGGAGCCGCCGCCCCGAGTGGAGGAGGAACTCGCGGCTTGCTGGAGATGAGACCTGGAGGAGAAGACCTGACCCAGATGGGTAAAATTAGCCCAGGTAATATGCAGCATGCGGCAACACTTGGAGAACAGGGTGAGACCCGTCAGGAACCCATAGAGGTTAATGTGAGTTTTGGACAACCTGAAGACATAACACTGGGGAAGGTATGGTATGCCTTAAAAGCCATTGATTTGGCTCTGAAATCAATTGCACAATCAATAACTGAAGTTAAAAATGAAACTAGGGAAAATAATACCTTTGGCGCTTTTGAGGTGAAATTACAAGCCCATGAGGAGCGTTTACAAAAAATGGAGACTTTTCAGCAAAATTTTATAAAGTAAGACACCATTATGGAAAGAAAAATAGAGAAACTTGAGAATAATTTAAGGTTGTTGAACTTACGAGTGTTAAACTTTCCTGTGGTTAGGATGATTTCACCTGCTGAACTGTTTAAAACATATATGAAAGAAATTCTGAAGATACCAGAGGCGGCTTTGCCGGTGTGCACTAGAGCGTACTACCTCCCACAGACGGGTCCTCAGGCTGAGAGAGAGAACATACCTTCAATGGACATATCCGAAATATTAGAATTATCGTTAGAAATGGAAATAAAGGAAAGCCATGCTAATATCTTTTGCATTCATATCTGATCGAGATTGTATATTAAAATTGTTTTTGAGAAATAGACAAGCCCTATTTTATGGGCAAAGCTTTGGATATATCCCAATGTTACTAAAATGACACAGCTATGCAGGAAGGAATTCCTTGATATGAAAGAAAGGGTTATCAGTATGGGGGAGCACGATTCGTCTTAAAGTTTCCCTGCAAAGGTTGTGTTAGATATCAGGGAAATAATTTGTGTTTTTTGATCCTAAACAATTGAAGGATTTCTTATTGGGTCACCCTAATGTAACTCCTGAAGTGTGATTGACTTAATTAAGAAGTAGAGTAACTCTCCTATCTAATTTGAGTATATGGAAAGTGTTTGTTATTCGCTCTTATTTTTCTCTTGCCTCCAACAATGCCTATATTAAGGTACATATTTACTAGTCCTTTTCATCCTAGAGATGTTAATTTGGGTTTTTTGATGTAACTGTACCGAATTTCTTTTGCAATATTTCATGTAATAAATGTGAAAACTTTTTTATTTTTTTTTTATTTTTAATTTTCAAACAGGACTACCTTCCAATCTCCACAACCTCAAATTACTCTAACAGATGCATCTAACCTGGATTGGGGAGCCCATGTCAACAACTTCCAAACCCAGAGAACCTGGACCACACAGGAAGCAAAGCACCAGATAACTTTTCTGGAGCTCCAGGCAATTCGATATGCCCTCTTTGCTTTTTGGGACTGCCTTTCCAACAAGGTAATCCTAATTCAGACAACCAGGTAGCAATGTGGTACCTCAACAAGCAAGGGGACACAGGCTCTTACCTGCTATGCCAGGAGGCAGCGCAGATCTGGGCCTGCCTCCTGGCCCAGATCTGCGCTGCCTCCTGGCATAGCAGGTAAGAGCCTGTGTCCCCTTGCTTGTTGAGGTAATTTGTTAGAGTAATTTGAGGTTGTGGAGATTGGAAGGTAGTCCTGTTTGAAAATTAAAAATAAAAAAAAAATAAAAAAGTTTTCACATTTATTACATGAAATATTGCAAAAGAAATTCGGTACAGTTACATCAAAAAACCCAAATTAACATCTCTAGGATGAAAAGGACTAGTAAATATGTACCTTAATATAGGCATTGTTGGAGGCAAGAGAAAAATAAGAGCGAATAACAAACACTTTCCATATACTCAAATTAGATAGGAGAGTTACTCTACTTCTTAATTAAGTCAATCACACTTCAGGAGTTACATTAGGGTGACCCAATAAGAAATCCTTCAATTGTTTAGGATCAAAAAACACAAATTATTTCCCTGATATCTAACACAACCTTTGCAGGGAAACTTTAAGACGAATCGTGCTCCCCCATACTGATAACCCTTTCTTTCATATCAAGGAATTCCTTCCTGCATAGCTGTGTCATTTTAGTAACATTGGGATATATCCAAAGCTTTGCCCATAAAATAGTGACCTACCTGCTAGGTGACCTACCTGCTAGGTGTGGACAATGTGATGACTGACAACCTCAGCCGGACCTTTCATCCTCACGAATGGACCCTAAATTCCACTGTAGCAAACCAGATCTTTCACCAGTGGGGCCTCCCACACATAGACCTCTTCGTGTTAATTCACAACCACAAAGTGGACAATTTCTGCTCTACACCGCAGCCATGACACACCGCTATGAGATGCGTTCGCCCACTCGTGGTCAACGGGTCTCCTATATGCCTACCCTCCAGTTCCACTCATCGGCAAGACTCTCGTGAAGTTACAGCAGGACGGGGCACAATGAACCTCACAGCCCCTCTCTGGCCATGTCAGGCTTAGTTTCCCATCCTACGTGACCTCTCAGTCCAGCAACCAATTCGCTTGGGCACAGATCCAACTCTGATAACGCAGAACAACGGGCTATTGCGTCATCTAAACCTTCACTCCCTGTCTCATTAATATTAACCTTTCAACATCCAAGCTGTCAATCCCTTAACCTTTCTGACAATGTGTCCCAGGTCCTCGTAGCTTCATGAAAGCCTTCTACTAGGAGATCTTATTGTTCCAAATGGAAAAGATTCTCCTCATGGTGCACCACAAAAGAAATGATCCCTTTTTCCTGCCCCACAACAGGATTCTTGGACTATCTCTGGCATCTCTCGGAGTCTGGCCTACAAACTTCATCCGAGTGCATGTCAGTGCCATAGCACTCCACTGTGTCCTCCGGTTCCAGCATGGGACCTTAATGTGCTAGCACGGCTCATGTGACCTCTGTTCGAGCCCCTGCATTCCTGCTAGCGTCGACATCTCACTTGGAAAGTGATCTTTCTAGTTGCTGTAACCTCAGCTCGCAGAGTCAGTGAGCTATAGACGCTGGTAACATACCCACCATATACCAAATTTCTTCATGATCGTGTGGTACTCTGCACTCACCCTAAATTCCTACCAAAGGTAGTCTCTGATTTCCACTTAAATCAGACCATAATACTTCCAACCTTTTTTCCAGGCCTCACTCACAACTAGGTGAGTGGGTTCTGCATTCTTTGGACTGTAAATGTGCACTTGCCTTCTATCTAGACCACACTGCAGCCCATAGGAAGTCCACCCAATTGTCTCCGATAAAAACAAATTAGGAGTTCCGGTGGGCAAGCAGTCCCTATCCACCTGGCTGGCGGACTGTATTTCTTTCTGCTACCAGCAGGTAGGCCTTCTACTACAGGAACGCGTAAAAGCGCATTCAGTAAAGGCTACGGCAACATCTGTGGCACGCCTCCGTTCTGTACCTCTTACTGACAGCTGCAAAGCTGCCACATGGAGCTCCCTCCACACATTTGCAGCTCATTATTGTCTCGACAAGGCTGGCAGGCAAGATTCCATCTTTGGCGAATCAGTCCTGCGTAATTTGTTTCCAGTTTAATAACCCAACTTCCTTCCTACGACCCACTGCGAAATTCAGGCTGCCCTCCTACCCAAAACCACCCCAGTTGTTGTGCCTGTTGCATGTCGTTGGGTGTTTTTTGGCTCATCCTATCAGGGCATGCTGTGGCTTGCTAATCACCCACATGTGAGGACTACCATCCTGCTTGTCCTGGGAGAAAGTTGCTTACCTGTAGCAGGTGTTGTCCCAGGACAGCAGGATGTTAGTCCTCACGAAACCTGCCTGCCACCCCACAGAGTTGGGTTCGCTTACGTTTTTTTATTTTTCACTCGTACTTTTGCTACAAACGAGACTGAAGGGGGGGACCCCTGCTGGATGCAGGGTTAGTGGCATGCTGGGCACAAATACAGGGAATTCAATGGCATAGGGAGGAAAATGTTCCAGAGGTCTTTGCTGGTGGCCCGTATTGCGGCCTACCAGCTGTATATGACCCAATACGACCGCAACTTATGGAAACAGGTCCAAGAGTTTGCGGAGGGCCTTCCCCAGAAACAGGAGTCCCTTGCGGCTATTGCCATGCTGGGACTTGAGGCAGATAGACACGAGGTCAGGTCTACCTATGACATCTTTGAAACCGCAGCCTGCCTAGCCGTTGGGGGCATCGGCACCAGGTGGCTGGCTTGGCTCCGGGCCTCTTATCTCCAAGCGGAGGTTCAGGACAGGCTTGCGGCCCTCCCCTGTACAGGAGAGAACCTGTTTGGGGATAAGGTGAAAGAGGTCATGGCGCAGCTGAAGGATCAGCATGATACTCTTCAGCAACTCTCCACCAGCCCCTCCGAAGGCCCTGCCACCACCAGGAAGACCTCCAGGCTGGGCTCTCGCAAGCCCTTTTCGGACCTGCCTCAGTCCAGCCCTAGAGGCCACGGCGGCAGCAGTGAGTCCCGAGGGCCCAACCAGCCCCCATTTGCCAGTTTTTGACTGGCAGCGAGGGGGCGCGAGCCAGACGTCTTTCCCCTGGCGGCCGATCCCCCAGTCAGTGGCAGGCTCCTTTGCTTTGCTCGCCATTGGGAAGTGATCACTTCGGACCATTGGATACTCTCCATTATCCGCCAGGGCTACCGCCTGAACTTCAGCAGGCTCCCAGAGACCGCTCCCCCATGTCCATCGTGGGGTTCACCTGCCCATCAGGTCATCCTTCAATCGGAACTTTCCGCCCTTCTAGCAGCGGGTGCTATAGAACCGGTTCCCTGCGAGAAGTGAGGTCACGACTTCTACTCAAGGAATTTCCTCATTCTGTAAAGAAATGGAGGCTTATGCTCCATTCTCAACCTCAGGGCATTACAAGAAATCTGTTTAAGAGAAAAATTCAAGATGGTCTCGGGGCACGCTGATCCTGCTCCTCTAAAGAGGAGATTGGCTCTGCTCGCTTACGGCCCATACTGTAATTGTCCCCAACCACAGGAAATACCTCCACTTCCTGGTGGGGACGGCACATTTTCAGTACAAAGTGCTGCCCTTTGGGCTTGCTTCAGCCCCAAGTGTCTTCAGGAAATGCTTAGCAGTGGTGGATGCCTACCTCCAGGCGTTGCTTGGTCCACGTCTTTCCGTACATGGATGAATGGCTGATCCAGAGCGATTCACACACAGGGGCCCTGAATGCTTTGGCCTTGACGGGTCAGACATTACAGACCTTGTGTTTTGTTATCAACTTCCCCAAGTCACACCACAATCCATCTCCACAGCTAGCCTTTATCGGCGCCAGGTTGGATACAGCACAAGCAAAGGCTTTTCTGCCTAGGGATCAAGCGATCGCCCTCTCCTCACTGGCTACCCTCATTCATAACATAGAGTGCCAGTTTACATAAGAACATAAGAAAATGCCATACTGGGTCTGACCAAGGGTCCATCAAGCCCAGCATCCTGTTTCCAACAGTGGCCAATCCAGGCCATAAGAACCTGGCAATTACCCAAAAACTAAGTCTATTCCATGTTACCATTGCTAATGGCAGTGGCTATTCTCTAAGTGAACTTAATAGCAGGTAATGGACTTCTCCTCCAAGAACTTATCCAATCCTTTTTTAAACACAGCTATACTAACTGCACTAACCACATCCTCTGGCAACAAATTCCAGAGTTTAATTGTGCGTTGAGTAAAAAAGAACTTTCTCCGATTAGTTTTAAATGTGCCCCATGCTAACTTCATGGTCCACATGGCAGCCTCTGTCCACGTGACCCCCTTGGCTCGCTTCTGCATGAGGGACCCACAGTGGGCCTTGTGGCTCCAGTGGCAGCAGGCATCCCAGAACCTGGGGGCGCCAGTGACTGTTACGGACCCTCTTCATCTCTCCCTGGCCTGGTGGGAGGCCCTGTCCAATCTGGAAATCAGTCTTCCATTCCAGCCAGGTAAGCCTTATGGGCCTTCCAGGACAGGCTGTCCCCCAAGGTTGTCCTCATCAGAATGGACAACCAGGTGGCGGTGATACATCAACAAGCAGGGAGGTATGGGCTCCTTTCCCCTCTGCCAGGAAGTGTTACAGGTCTGGGA